>NC_047094.1:110112741-110414664 GCF_902459505.1 Geotrypetes seraphini
CTCCTTTGATCCAAACAAGTTGGGACATCCTATCTCTAAGCGTACCATCTCCAATTGGATGGCGGCTTGTATCTCTTTCTGCTATGCCCAGGCTGGATTACCCCTTCACAGTAAAGTCACAGCCCATAAAGTCAGAGCGATGGCAGCTTCTGTAGCTTTCCTCAGATCTACCCCTATTGAGGAAATTTGTAAAGCTGCTACTTGGTCCTCGGTTCATACCTACACTTCTCATTATTGTCTGGATACTTTCTCCAGACGGGATGGACAGTTTGGCTAAACAGTATTGCAAAATTTATTCTCCTAAGTTGCCAACTCTCCCACCATCCCATTTTGGTTAGCTTGGAGGTGACCCACTTGTGACTTGTGAGAATACCTGCCTGCTTGTCCTGGGATAAAGCACAGTTACTTATCGTAACAGGTGTTATCCAGGGACAGCAGTCAGCTATTCTCACATCCTACCCTCCACCCCTGGGTTGGCTTCTCTGCTAGCTATCTGAACTGAGGAGACACGCCCAATGTCGGGCGGGAAGGCACTCGCGCATGCGCGGTGCGGGCGACTCGAAACTTCGAGTTTCTTCAAGCAAGTCTGCTTGTGAGGCTTCCGCATCGGGGCTCCGTTGGATCACGTCACCCACTTGTGAGAATAGCTGCCTGCTGTCCCTGGATAACACCTGTTACGGTAAGTAACTGTGCTTTACAGTTTTCCACTGCTACCATTTATGCTTGGATTTTTGGATAGGTAAAAATTCTGAAGGCATCAGGCCTGTAATAAGAGGAGATTATTTGGGAAGAAGGGGAGTGTGTTTGTGCCAGGTCATGCTCAAAAACACTGAAATGACCCCAATCCTTGCATGGTTTCCGTGTAACAGCCTACGTGAAACGAGACAGACAAGGCCATCCTAGGACCTGTGGGAAGCAGGACTTGTACAGAATTTTTTGTTGTTGTTGTTGCTGTAAGCGATGACATGAGGAAAGGAGATATAAAAATCTAGATGAGGGCCCCCCTCCCCACCGTCATGCTCTCCAGATGATACCCTTCAGATTTTTCAGTGGTATCCTATGTCCACCATGCTGGAAATTTAAATCTCAATTTTTATAATTCGTTATTTGTGAGAATAATTCTCTGGCTAGAGAATTTTAGTTCAAGCTCCTGCTGGCAGATAATTATTTTAGATATGTGATACTTTTTTCTTTTAATTTGTAAAAGGTCGCTCTTTTCTCTTCAGTAAGGGGCAGTATGTGTGCATATGGCACAAGGGTAAATCCCTTGATAGTTTGCTTTCTTGAAAAGCAGTAGAAGCAGACAGCAGACAGTTTGATCTTTTGAGTAAGTAAGAAGGCAGTGATGCTTTGTTTTAGCTTAGTTTTGCCTGTCAGTCTTTTTTATTGTATTCTTTCTTGACTAGCTTTTATTTTTACTCTTTGAATAAAAGTTGTGCACTCTCTAGCTATGTAGCTTTCGAAAGCCTTTTTTCACAAATCAGGATTCAGTTTAGGTTTTGAGAAATTATTTTTATTTTTGAATCAGCTCTCCTTGTTCTCTTATACATTGAGTTTAGTTGAAATCAGAGCTGGGATCCTTTTCAATTATTTATTTAAAACATTTATAGACCGCTTAATATCTAAGCGGTTTCCAGCAGCAAACAATCATAAAATTAACCATCCTCTATAATAAAACCCTAAGCACGCATGTGCACTTACGATTCCGTGATCCCTGTTGCCGTGATGTGTGCCTCCGTGGACTATTTGCTGCCCATGCAGCGATTTGAGCGGCAGTGTCGGTTTCCTGACAGCTGGCGGTCTCCTGATAGCTGGTGCCTAGAGCAACGGCAGGAGGGTGTCGTGCGTGTGCTGTGAGGTGTCCCATGCTCGTAAAAATTCTGGTACTGTTCAGGGAAGTGGAGGGGCTGCTTTGGGAAGAGGGATGTGCTGGGGGGCAGATAGCAATCATTCTTTGCTTTGGGGGGAAGACAGAAGGGGGCTACTGAGAGACAGACAGGCATGCGCAACAGAGAAATACAGACAGGCAGGGGGCCAGGGAGAGAGACAGACAGAAAGAAAGAAAGAGAGACAGGGGGCCAGGGAGAGAGACAGACATGGGGTGAGAGAGAGAGACAGACAGAAAGAAAGACAGACAGACAGCCAGCAGCCAAGGAGAGAGAGATAAAGAAAAAAAGACATACAGACAGACAGCGGCCAAGGAGAGAGAGAGAAAGAATGACAGACAGGGGGTCAGAGAGACAGACAGAAGAAAGACAGACAGAAAAAAAGACAGACTGCGTCCAAGGAGACAGAGAGAAAGGAAAAAAGACAGACAGCGTCCAAGGAGAGAGAGAGAAAGGAAAAAAGACAGACAGACAGCGGCCAAGGAGAGAGAGAGACAAAGACAGACAGAAAGCAGCTAATGAGAGAGAGAGAGAGAAAGGAAAAAAGACAGACAGACAGCGGCCAAGGAGAGAGAGAGAGACAAAGACAGACAGAAAGCAGCTAATGAGAGAGAGAGACAGAAAGAAAGACAGACAGACACATCTATTCTAGCACCCGTTAATGTAACGGGTTTAAAGACTAGTAAAACATATTAACATAAAGACAACAATTTCTATCTTCCCATTTTACACTGTGGCAGTATGTCAAGGCAGTTGAAGAAATTTCATTCTCATTACATGTAGGCATCAACAAGAGTTGGGTCTTTAGTAACTTCTTAAAGTTAGTACAGTTCTTGCATAATCTTAGATTAGAGAATGACATGGGGAAAAATATCTGTCCCCATCACTGCCCTGTCCCTGCCATCCCCCTCACTGCCCCGTCCCCGCTGTCCCCTTCACTGCCCCGTCCCCGCCGTCCTCTTCACTGCCCCGTCCCCGCCGTCCCCTTCACCGCCCCGTCCCCGCAGCATCCACCCTTCTCTCTTGCCACCTCACTGCCCTTTGGCACCCCTCGCGCGGTCTGCATCTCCCTCCCCCCCTTACCTTCGCGGTGCGTTTTAAGGATTGAGTAGCTTGTTGAAAGCCGCCAGAGTGTTCGTGCAGTCGCATGCGTGTGTGGGTGGAAGCTTCTCTGACGCAACCAGAAATTGCGTCAGAGGAGAAGCTTCTGCCCAAACACGCATGCGACTACATGTACGCTCTGGCGGCTTTCAAAAAGTCTCAAACCTTAAAATGCGCCGCAAAGGTAAGGGGGAGAGAGGGGGCCGCACATGATTGGTGAACCCCGCGCATATTCCCTCCCTTAACTGTGGGTACAAGGCCATTCACCCCTCCACAGGGCGGTGGAAGGCCTTGTTCCCGTACCTGCGGTGAGCACCTTTCCCCCCTCCACCGTTTGGCTACTCGCAGCTAGCCACGGGTAACATCCACTGTGTCATTCTCTATCTTAGATATCCAGATAAGTTATTCTATAAATGTACCCCAGCAATACTAAACATTCTTTTTTGAAAGTACATATTGTACACCTCTTTCCTTAATCTCTGTTAATATCATGGTTCTCTCAGTCCTGGTAGGATGTTCAGATCTATAAATCTCTCACAGTGCGCCTAAACAAGCTGGTGCTGATTTTTAGAACCTGGATACTTTTCCGTGATTCTGTATTCCCTCCCCACCATACCTGTTATGATAGAACTCAGTTGGCAATAGGGCAGTTAGGACAAGGGACTCTTGAGTTGAAGCTTTTTCAACTAGGCCTTGGAAAGAAGATTACGTGAACTGACAAAAATGTTCAAGAATTTCTGCAAACAAACAGCTAATCTCGCGTGCCAAGAGGAAAAGCATGATAAGCTGTACACCTTGCATCTATGTACTGACTGGCCTTGGTTTGTCCTACAAGAAAGGCAGTGTGCTAAATTCAAATAAAGAAACATTAAAAAAAAAATTAAACATACCATATATACTCAAATATAAGCCAAGGTGTTTGGGCCAAACATATGGCCCACAAATGGGAATCTCTAAGAAAGTTTGAATTTACCCGATAACCAACACTTTCTTCCTCTGGGAGAATCCCAGAAAGGACGGGAGCTGACAGCCCTTGATCATGTACAAATGCTCAAGGCCCCGCACCGTCCTAGAACAGAATATCGGCGTCGGCTTATTTGAGCACCAGAGTGGTAAGGATCAGTCCTGGGGGTGGGGGGGGGGGATGCCACCTGTTATGAGAGATCTTGTTTTTTCTAATCGTAGAAAGGTAATGCTTATTTGCGGTAGAGATGGGCAATGCTTGTTGGGGTGGGGATTCCTTCTGCATATTCAAATTAGTTTGGGGTCCATTGACGTCTTTTGTAGATTTGCTATAGATGTCTTTTTATCTTTATTTTTTGTTGGTTTTCACCCACACATCCGGGGGGGGGGGGGAGCGGCAGGGGGTATATCTGTTTTGGTATTATTCCTGATGCTAATGATGGATGGGGGAGGGAATTTTTATCTTTTGTATAGATACTGATTGATTATAAGTGCTTGGTTGATTATCATTATTTGTATATAAATTGTATTGTACTTTTTGTTACCATTAAAAACTAAATAAAGTTTAAAAAAAAATTTTCACTTCAGGTTTCCAACTCCAAACGCCTTAGCATTAAAAACTAAATAAAGTTTAAAAAAAAAATTTTCACTTCAGGTTTCCAACTCCAAACGCCTTGCTAGATGTGAACTCATCCTAATGTTCTACCCAACCTCTCTCCTTCATTTATACTTATTTTTTTATCTCGATGTATTTTTACCACCTCTTCTACCATTTGTCTCTCTATTATTAGTCTTATGTTATGTTACCTCCCCCCCCCCAACTGACTTATGTGATGGGTTGGTTTTTTTATTTCACTTTTTAATATTTGCTTTTAAATGTATTTTATTGACTGTAAACCGTCTAGATATTTTATGATGGACGGTATATCAAGATATAATAAACTTGAAGGAGTCGAGAGAGAGAGAGGGAGATGCTGCATAATGCAGGAGGGGGAGAGAGAAAAAGACGCTGCTCCCTACGAGGTCATGCCAAGGTATAGGGTCACTAGGACTTGAATGAGCGGGTCAGTAGAGTGACAGTATAATTACAATTATACTTAAGGGGTCAGAAGACTTAAGAGGGTGGGTAAATAGTGTGGGCAGACTTGATGGGCTATATGGCCCTTATCTGCCATCATCTTTCTATGTTTCTAGTGCAAAGAAAGAGAGAGACGGAAAGATGCTGCAGGTAGAAGAGAGAGACAGGATGATGGTGTGTGGTGAAGGGAGAAACGTGGTGATACTGCATGATGCAGAGAGAGGCCAGAGACAAGGCCATGCTGGATGATAGGGGCAAGAGGCAGAGGGGCATTTACAAACTTTAGTAAATGGTGTATTTACCGTAGTTTAGGACCAGGTATTTTGCTAGTACTGTAGTATTAGTAACTTGCTCGGGCCTTTTTTATACAGTGGTGTTCTCTGTGTCTTAAATTTTGTACTGATATTGCGCTAATAAAAATATTGTGTTTAAAATTTATGGAAAGGATGTCTAGTCTTTGTAGACTTTCTGATCAGGATTACCCAAATTTCTAATCTCGGTTTATATTCAAGTCATCCTTTTTTTTTTTTTTTTCTTCTTTTGGGGGGAAAGGTCACCTTGGTTTATATTTGGATCGGTGTATATTTTAATATATACAGTATTCATGTCTGAAGGCCAACCAAAAGGAGCAGTGCTTTTTGGGAGGAAAAAAAATCAAAGTGGTTATTTTAATGCACTGTAATGAATGCATTTCTTTCTATTTCTCTGTATGCAGTCTGGCATATTAGGGTTTCATTTGTGTACAATAGTACTTTCAGTTTGTAGGTTTGTATTTAAAAAGGGTGTTTTTTTTTTCTTCTGTTTTCTGCATGTGTGATTGAGGCCAGGTGTTCTGAAGGGAATAGAAGTCCAGAAACTTTGTTTGGTGTAGTGGCCACAAGTAGAAAAATATTTGTTGACTCTCCTTCAGCTTTTTTGAACTTGAAAACAGCCCCAACTGAAAAATTAGCAATTACTTATGGCATGATCCCTGACCAACAACTCAAATTTCTAATCTCGCTTTATATTCCAGTTTTTCCTCTGTTTTGGGGGGAAAAAAGGTTACCTCGATTTGTATTTAGATCGGTTTATATGCAAGTATATACGGTAATCATCCACATCCTCTAGTCCTTTTCTTTATCTCCTTGAGCGAGCTCTGCCTTCCCTGGTGATTTATCACTTTATACTGCAAAATTGCTGACAGCATTCCAATAGATAATGCTAGCCTTTGACTTTTCAGATAGAGAAATCTAAGGGTCTGATTCTTTTTCTAAGCATTTTTCTTATAGATATTATACCTAGCCTTATGGACCCGACTCATTTTGGCTTAACACACAGTACAGTGTGATACAAGATGAATTTGCCTGTTGTAGGAGGAGAGTGAGGGTACAGTGGAGACAGCATGCTTTTATCTGGGATAAGTAGAAAATGTGGTTTACTAGTGCCAGGCCCTTGGCTGGCTGAGAGTACTTGCATCATCTTGGCATGCTAGGCTTTGAGGCTATGAAAAAAGAACAAGTCTCCATTTGAAGCTTTCAAAAATCTCTTTAAAAAACGTTCAGTTGTGCCACTATTTTTCATGATTAATTGCATAAAACTGGCTCATAATATCTATATCTAAGATATTTAAGCAGGTTTCCAATGATTTCAGCTTTTCGCTTCTATATCTATCTAGCTATCAGTATAATAGGACTTCCCAAACACTGTCCTGAGAACCTATAATTGGTTGACTTATCAGGGTGCGCTCAGCGAATATGCATGAGAAACTTGCACATAGTGGAGAGCCAGTATATGCAACTCGAGCTCATGAATATTTCTTGTGGATATTCTGAAAGCCAAGCTTCATCGTTTCTCTAACTTAGCGCTGCTTCTACAAAGCCGCGGCATTGATTCTCCCATGGCAAATACATGAAAGCCCAGAGAAATTGAATGGGCTTTGGCGCATTTGTCACAGGGGAATCGTTACTGTGGCTTTGTAAAAGGATCCCTTAGTCTGTTCAATTTAAAAAAAAATCTGTTTAAGATTGGATCATGATCTGAAAAACAGGCTTCTAGGGTAACCCCATAATGATCCAAATTCACAACTATTTTTTGTGTAATATTTTAAAGAGAATCCTTTGCACAGGAATTGCCTGAGGAAAAGATTTAAATATAAAAGTTCATTATTCCAGGACAAGCAATCAGCATATTCTCACATGTGGTTGACCGTCATCCACAGAGGCCAGTATGGACAGTGCAAAAGTGTACTTTCACTTTAAACTTTTTGAAAGTCTCGAGACTATCCATACCGCTCATGCGATGGTACCTTCCCAGCCAATGTCAGCTCGCAGAACCATTAGTTCTCAGTTTTTTGAGGAGCTGAGAAGCTGTATTTTGGGGAGTTTTTCCAAAAGCACATCAGACTACTATTTTTCTCCTAACCACTTACAATTTTCTTCCACTTAATATTCTCTTTTTCATTCTTGATTGAAATTTTTCATTTTTTCTAAGGTCTGTTTTTGGGCCTTCGGACCCTCTTGTGCCCATTTTAGGCCAGGAGTGTTGAGCCATTTTCACATCTTTGTAAACGTGCCTTGCTTACTACCTGGATCGGACAAAACCTCACAGAAAATCCACTCAGCTGTTCTTGTCATTTGATCCTAACAGATTTGGAACTCCAGTTACCAAGAGGACAATCTCAACTTGGGATCGCCGGCTGTATCTTTTTTTTTTGCTGTGTTTGCGCAGGGCTGCTTCTGGAAGGTCATGTCACAGGACATAGGGTTAGAGCAAAGACAACTTCAGTAGCTCATCTATGTTCCACGGTACCCTCTCCGAAACATCGGAGGTGATCAGTGGAGTGCCGCAGAGCTCAGTCTTGGGCCCGATCTTATTTAACATCTTCGTAAGCGACCTGGCTCAGGGGCTTCGAGGTAAAATTACATTATTCGCCGATGATGCCAAACTATGCAACATAGTGGGTGAAAGCACAGTGCCAGACAATATGACACAGGACCTACTCTTACTGAAACATTGCTCCACGACTTGGCAACTAAGTTTCAATGGCAAAAAGTGTAAGGTCATGCACCTTGGCAGCAGAAATCCAAGCAGATCTTACACCCTAAATGGTGAGACCTTAATAAGGACTTCAGCAGTACGAGACTTGGGGGTAATCATTAGTGAAAACATGAAGACGGCCAATCAAGTGGAGAAAGCTTCATCCAAGGCTAGACAAATGATGGGTTGTATCCGTAGAAGTTTCGTCAGCCGGAAGTCATAATGCCATTGTACAGATCCATGGTGAGAATATTGTGTACAGTTCTGGAGGCCACATTATCAAAAAGATGTGCTGAGAGTTGAGTCGGTTCAGCGAATGGCAACCAGGATGGTCTCAGGACTCAAGAATCTCCCGTATGAGGAACGGCTGGGTAAGTTGCAGCTATACTCATTCGAGGAGCGCAGAGAGAGGGGAGACATGATTGAGACGTTCAAATATGTCACGGGCTGTATCAAGGTGGAAGAAGATATCTTTTTTCTTAAAGGACCCACGGCAACAAGAGGGCATCTGTTGAAAATCAGGGGTGGGAAACTTCATGGTGACACCAGGAAGTATTTCTTCACCAAAAGGGTGGTTGATCATTGGAATGATCTTCCACTGCAGGTAATCGAGGCCAGCAGCGTGCCAGATTTTAAGAATGTGATAAGCATGTGGGATCTCTTCATGGAAGAAATTAGGGGGGGTGGGTCATTAGAGTGGGCAGACTTGGTGGGCGGTGGCCCTTTTCTGCTGTCATTTTCTATGTTTCCCATTGAGGACATCTGTAAAGCAGCTACTTGGGCCTCAGTTCAATCTCATTTCTGTCTAGAGCAGGGGTGTCCAACCTGCGGCCCGAGGGCCCTGTGCGGCCCCGTGAAGTATTTTGTGCGGCCCCAGTTGAGGGCGATGCAGTGTTTTCCTCTGTTGCCCCTGGGTGTTTACCGTCTTGCCGGCTCCCTCCTCTGTCATGCTGCAATGTTTGCGCATTTGTACGGCCCAAGAAAACATTTTTTTGGCCAATGCGACCCAGGGAAGCCAAAAGGTTGGACACCCCTGGGCTATAGAATCTTTCCAGATGGAATAGTCAGTTCGGCTAGGCAGTTCTGCAAAATTTATAATCTAGATCAGGGGTGCCCACACTTTTTGGGCTTGCGAGCTACTTTTAAAATGACTAAGTCAAAATGATCTACCAACAATAAAAATGCTAAACATATATATATATATTTATTTATTTATATTTATATATATATATATATATATATATATATATATATATATATATATACACACACCGAATGTACTTTGTATTTATGTTCAAATATTTTTTTATTATACAGCCCCCCTCCCCCGAAGGCCTGACCCCCCCTGAAGGTCTGCACATTCCCCCTCAAAGGTTGACTCCCCCCCCTGAAGGCCTGCACTACCCCTTGAAGGACTGCACTCCCCCCCCCCGAAGGCCTACCCTCCCCACATCCATTTACCTAATTCCAGCAGGGAGCAGTCTGCAGAGAGGATCGCTGTAGAGGTCTGCACGGGAACGGGGATCGCAGGGATCCCGCGGGGATCCCGCGGGTTCCCCCCCTGGCCCACGGGACTCCCACGGGGACGCCCCCTGGCCCACGGGACTCCCACGGGGATGCCCCCCTGACCCACGGGACTCCCACGGGGACGCCCCCTTGCCCACGGGACTCCCACGGGGATGAAAACAACCTACCTAAATTCTGGCGATGCAAGCATGCAGCTTACAAGTCTGGCGTCGCGTCGGGAAATAGCCATGTTGAGCAGTGAGCTCAGCACGTACACAGATGAAAGCCTTGCTTGCTGATTGGTCCGGCGGCCCCGCCCCACCGTGCCGCCGGACCAATCAGCAAGCAAGGCTTTCATCTGTGTACGTGCTGAGCTCACTGCTCAGCATGGCTATTTCCCGACGCGGGCATTAGGCTGTTTTTTGTCATTTCGGGTGGGGGATGGCAGCGGCAGCAGCAGCCTGAAAAAGAAATCATCCTGGCCGGGTTCGGTGTCATGCTCCGGAGCTTCTACAGCCTTCCTATCTCCCTCTCCCTTCTACCTGCGGCTCTCTTCGGCAACTCAGCAGCAACGATCGACACAAGCTTCTGGCGTCGGGGCCTACCCTCTGCGAGTCCCGCTTGTTTCAACTTCCTTTTTCCACAAAGGTGGGACTCGTAGAGGGAAGGCCTCGATGTCGGCAGCTTGTCTTGATCACCGCTGCTGACGAGTTGCTTAAGAGAGCCGCGGAGCAGGGGGGTGTTGCCAGGTGCAGGTAGAAGGGAGAGGGCCAGATGCAGGACTCGTGGGTGAGGGAGGAGAAGAGAGAGGGGAGAGAAACAAAAGGAAATATTTCATACTGGGCTGGGCCGGAGTGGAGAGAGGGTGGAAAGATTCTGGCTACAGGGTGCAGTAACAAAGGAAAAGGGGGGAAAGCTGAAAATGGAGATAGTGACACAAAGAAGAGAAAGGGTAAGCAGGACCTTCTGAATAAGGATAGAGATACAGAGGGGACATGAAGAGGAGGTGAAATAGAGACATAGAAGTAATGCTGAAAAAGTGTGTGTGTGGGGGGGGGGGAGATAAAGACATTGAAAGGGCAAATGGTGAATATGGGGTAAAGACAAGGACAGAGACAAATGAAGATTCTGAAAAAGTGGTGAGATAGGGATATAGGTGAGATGGACACAAAGAAGGGTGATGCTGGAAAATAGGTGGAATGGTAATTCTGACAGACACAGAAGGGAAATGCTGGATCAAGGAGAGATGGGGCTCAGGCTGGATGGAATGAGGAGAAATGCCTTGTTGGCCCGGAACTTCCTCTCCTACGTCAGAATTGACGTCAGGGAGCGGAATGCTGGTCAGCGCGACGCTTCTGCAGGGAAAGCTTGGGACAGCGGTGGCTTGGGGACTATTCCCCGATGGCGGTGGCAACAAACCGAGTGGCTTGGGGGAGGGCACGGAGAAAGAAAGAAAGGGGGCAGACAGAGAGACAGAAAGAAGGGGGAACAGGGAGACAGAAAGAAAAAGTTGGGGGAGAGAATGAGGTCTGGAGGAGAGGAAACATACAGGAGGCTGAAAGAAAGGAAGAAAGATTGGATGCACAGTCAGAAGAAGAAAGTGCAACCAGAGACTCATGAAATCACCAAACAGCAAAGATAGGAAAAATGATTTTATTTTCAATTTAGTGATCAAAATGTGTCTGTTTTGAGAATTTATATCTGCTGTCTATATTTTGCACTATGGCTCCCTTTTACTAAACCGCAATATTGTTTTTTAGCGCAGGGAGCCTATGAGCATTGAGAGCAGCGCGAGGCATTCAGCGTAACTCCCTGTGCTAAAACCTACTATTGTGGTTTAGTAAAAAGGGAGGGGGTGTATTTGTCTATTTTTGTATTTTGTTACCGAGGTGACATTGCATAGAGTCATCTGCCTTGGGAAATGTATATGGCAGATATCTTTGTTTTGTGTTCAAAAGGAAATGCATTTCTGGTTTTATTTCTACAGTGTTGAAGTACGTGTTGGCCCTTGCTGTGACTGGTGGGGATCCCCAAGCACCGCCAGCAGAGGACCTCCTCTAGAGATGGTCAGAACTCCCCTCCACCAAGCGCAGCAGTCGCTGGCAGCATCCATGAGCCACTGAGGTGCCAGCATCTGTGACTCAGGGACGCTACTGCTGCCTGCCAAGCTTGGCAAAAGGGACCCCAGGCCAACTGCAAAGGAAGTCCTCAGCTGACAGTTTGTGGGTTCTCATCAGCTGAGTATTTATATTTTATATTTACATTAGAGGTTCTGGTAGAAACCCATTTACAAAGTATGTATTCTTCCCAATTAATATTTCCAAATTAATAGTCTCTTTGCTTATTTGTAAATGGGTCTCTACCAGAGCCTTTAATTCAGTAGCATAATTAAATAAAATAACTATTTCTGAAGTTTATAGGGAAGGATGGTGACGGAGGGGATTCCTCGCGGGGACGGGTGGGGACGGAGGGGATTCCTCGCGGGGACGGGTGGGGACGGAGGGGATTCCTCGCGGGGACGGGTGGGGACGGAGGGATTCCTCACGGGGACGGGTGGGGACGGAGGGATTCCTCACGGGGACGGGTGGGGATGGGTGGGATTTTGGCGGGGACGGGTGGGGACGGGTGGGATTTCTGTCCCCGCGCAACTCTCTAGATCGCTGGTACTTTAGCGATCCTTGCAGATTGCCATAGGCCTCAGGAGCTGTCTTCCCTCTGCCCCAAGCCTGTCTCTGACTTAGAGGAGGGGCAGGACCACGGCAGAGGGAAGACAGCTCCTGAGGCCTATGGCAACCTGTAAGAATTGCTAAAGTACCACCTGCCACCGGCCGTCTCCCATTCGTCCCCTTTGGAGATCCCCACAGGAATAAGGAAGTTAAATTAATAGAATACTTAGGCACAGAAAAACAAAGAAATACTTCCAAGAACTGCCCCATAAGAACTGCCTGTCACAATGCTCATTAGTGAAACTGAATAAAAGACAAGTACAATGGATTTAGAAGGGGGACGATCTGCCCGGGTGCACGGCTTGGAGGGGTGCACAGCTGGCCAGGTCCGGGTCATCCTGCCTTTCTTTTCCCCCGGTCCGCGCTCGGGGCTTGCGCCTGCCTGGTCCCGCGCCGACGCTCGAATGGTGCCGTCAACTCCCGCGAGTCTTGCGATAACCAACAGCACCATTTGGGCGGCGGGTGCGAGCCCCGTGCGCAGACCGGTGGAAAGGAAGGGCAGGAGGACCCGGATGGCTGTGCATCCCTCCAAGCTGTGCACCTGGGGCGGGGCGGACCGCCTCACCTCGGTACGCCACTGATTGGGAGGCCGATTTTGGGGTTTTAAAAATTGTATATCGGGCAGCATTAGGCCTCGTTCTTACCTCAATCATTACAGACGCTTCTATTTCTTGTGATGCACTGAGCTCCGTCCCCCACCGACCTTCACCCCGCCCTTCCAGCACTCTGATTGGCCAGCGTTCTTTAAGAGGCGGGCCAGTCAGGAGGGGAAAAAAAGAGAAGGGAAGAAGGGAACCTGCTGTGCGATCGACTGGGGTCGCCTGAGCGAACGACCTGTCGATCGCGATCGACGCGTTGGGCACCCCTGATCTAGATAAAGCCAACTTCCCTCCAACCCTTTCGGTTTCAGCTAGGGAGTCCCACCTGTGAAAATATGCCTGCTTGTTCTGGAATAAAGCACAATTACTTACCTGTAACAGATATTATCTGAGGACAGCAAGCAGATATTCTCGCAACCCGCCTACCTCCCCTAGTTGGCTTCTTGGCGTTCTTATTGAACTGATGGTCCTGTGAGCTGACATTGGATGGGAAGACACCAGTGCATGTGCGTTATAGGCAGTCTCGAGACTTTCAAAAAGTTTAAAGTGAGAGTTTTACACTGTCCTTTCTGGGTTTTGTGGATGATGTCACCCACATGTGAGAATGCCTGCTGTCTTCTGATAACATCTGTTGCTTTGCAAGTGGTAGATATTGGGGTTCATTTTTTCAGTATTGGTCTCTTCATTGCTGTAATAACCTTGCATCTGATGCTGGATCAGGAGGAAATGTATACCAAGACTTGAAAACACTGACACTTTTTTTTTTGTCTTGAAGGCTGAATTAAAAACTGAAAATTTTAAACCTTAAGTTTAGGGCTTCTGAATTTTAGCTCATACTTTCTAATAAAACACCTCAGATGCAGCAAATTAAAATACTGGAGCAGACAGACACACACCCCCCTACACACCTTTCCCTAGTATTCTCTCCCCTCCCCTGACCTTGCCTTGTGTCATCATATTTTCTAAGTGATACAAATATATTATTTCCGGGCCAACTCAGTTCTTAACATTCAGTTATCTCAAACTGAAGCATACATAGCCATCAGCCTGCTTATCAGGTGGTCATAGGGAGTCTTTTATAGATATTGAGCCGAGCTGAAATGTGTTTGTGTAGGTTTAGGCCAGTGGGAATGAGCGCTGCCTCTGTGATTGTTTCCTTTGGGAGGAGATGAGTGGGAGCTAATTTAATGAAGTGTAATAAGGAGAGTGCCAGTAAGCAGGCATTTTTCCTCCACTGGGTGAAGAAAATAAGGCAGGTATATTTACTGAAAAACTGCTAAATCCAGGGTTTAGAATTGCAAACCTAAACTCCGTGTTGAGGTTTGTCTGGAAGTAGGTGGCTAGTACTTCCTGTTTTCCTCTTCACAGGCTTTTGTGGTAGCTCATCCAATAGCTTTCAGAGTTACAAGAAGGAGCCACGTCCTGGAGCCTATAATTGGCATTTAAGAATAAAATTGTTAAAAAAGTGAAGACAGTGTTTAACAGTTGTTAAACAATATAGATAGGATTACTCTAATAATCCTATCTGTAAATGTTTGCTATGCTGTAATATTAAGATGCACTTATTTGTTGAGGAAGTATTTTTGGCAGCTATTGTCCAGTGGGGCTGTCTGTGTGAAAGAAGGGAACTGGGACTATTTCTCCGGTGACCTGTTCTTTTAGTGGGTGTGGTGCTTATGAGATAATTAACCTCTTGGTGGATTACAAAGCAGAGCCTCGTAAGCTGCTATTTAGAGCTGCGTTTGCTAACCTCATTCCCTTGGGCTGCTTCGCTAATATAATTTTTGAGAAACCTTAATGTAATTTAGGGCCAGGATATTTTTAATGTGAGAAATACTGAAGAGCAATTGAAACTTAGCTAAAGGGCCTGAAGGCGTTCTGTTAGGAACATCGCTTCACCCAAATGTTCCTTCAAGTAATCCTAAATAGGAAGACCCAGGGCAAATCTAAGAGTTTGGGTGCAGGGGTGATGAAGATGCCCTTTCTAGATGGTGCACCAGGCAGTTAGCTCTTGGCTCCAGCTGGTTGATCGATCACTTTTTCTGTGAAGGGGACCAGCGTCCCTGCACTGGGTGACCCTTACAATGAGCTCTCCCAGCTCTAACTAGGATGTCTGAAACTCGATCCAAAAGGGGCCCCATACCTCCAAAGGGACTAGAGGAGGCTAAGCCAGTGGTTTCTGCCCCGCTCACATGCCACACTGCATGTGAAATATGGATAGTCATTGGTCAAGCCAGCCATCCAGTTCAAATCTAGCATGAACCCTTAGTATCCTGGCCTGAGAAGTCCATCTAGACAAAGTTTGGGCCAAATTGAAGTGTTTTGAGGCAGGCAGAAGCTTTTATTTTTAAATTGGGAGATTCAAGATGGCCACAGCAGCAGCGACCTTAGCACCAAAAACAGCCCATGTGAGCTAAATAAGGGGCTAAAAAATTCCCTCACCCCAGAAACCTTTAAAAGTCACTTTTAAAGGCCTCCTGATTTCTCTCGTAGTCTGCATTAGCCTTCTCACTGTGCCATGCTGATGCTGGGAGCTGCAAAAGGGCTGAAACTTCAGCTTTAAAACTTCTGCCTCAGACAAGCCTGGACATCTGAATAGCTTGCTTCTTAAGGTTTCCCTCAGTCCAATTGGCCGGACTGAGACCTCACCCCCTCCCATTGAAACTCATGTATATAGTTGGGGGAAGGAAACACAGTCAACACTCAATCCTGGTAAAAAAACAAAAAACGCCACCAGGCCACTCAGCCTGTGTTCAAGCTCACTGCAGACAAAACCTGGAGTGAGCCTTGCTGCCAAGGGACCAGTCCATGAGATCTCGGACAGTGTGTCTGGGAGGGAATGCATGGATGGGAGAACATCGCAGGGGAGGAGACATAGGCATCCTGGGACTGTCGGCCAGAAGAAGCCCTTTCTGGATACGTCAATCGCTCCTCCTAAACTTACTTGCTCCACTTCATCACTGACGCTGACCCATTCTGCTTCTATTCCTTTCTCTCCTCTCTTCTACCTTCCAAAGTATTTAGATCAATGCTGTCTTTTTAAAATGTTTATTTTATTTTTATTTTTCCTCTAACTCTACTTTTCACTTCTCTATTACCCTCCAGGTACTTTAGTTAGATTGTGAGCCTTCGGGACAGTAAGGGAATTTTTCAAGTACCTTTCTTATTTCTAATCTTAATGTATATTTTCTGTAAACCGCTTAGAACCTAACGGATGTAGCGGTATATAAGAAATAAATTACATTACATTACATTACATTAATTCAGGCTGGCCAAGCAGGTGTCTTGCCTTGCAAGCTGCCTCTTGGCTACAGACTACTGCCTTCAATCTATGTTCTCTGCAGCCAGAGATGTCTCTAAATTGGGAACCTCTGCAGCACTGAACCACCTCACGATTGGATTAAAAAACACAAATTAAAATAAACACAGGCAGAACAGACACATGCTCTTATCATCTCACGTATAGAGAGTAAAACTGAGGATTTACAGGACAGAGCAGAAAAATGTTAATGAGGCACTCTACACAACGTGATCAGAGATACACAACCCAAGTGTTCCAGAATGATATGCCTATTACACTAGAAAGGAAAGTATTCTGTGTCAACATGTGCACCCCTGTTACTTCACAGGCTCCAGTCCAGCACAAATACAATCTCTTTACACTTCTTCCTCCCTATTCGCGGGGGTTAGGGGCAGAGCTGGCCCGCAAATAACTTTCGGCCAGCTCTGACCCACCCCTGGACCTTACCTGGTGGTCTAGCGATGACGCGGGGCAGGAGCGATATTCCTACACTCCTGCCCTGTGCAGAGCTGTGCTGTGAGTTCCCGTGGTCTCACAAGACTACAACAGGAAGTTGTAGTCTCATGAAACCACGGGAACTCACAGCACGGCTCTGCATGGGGCAGGAGTGTAGGAAGATCGCTCCTCCCCCGCATCACTACTAGCCCACCAGGTAAGGTCCATGCTCTGATCGCCCCCCCTCCGCCTCTGATCGCCCCCCCCCTCCACCTCTGATCGCCCCCTGTGCCTCTGATTGTCCGCCTCCGATTGCCTTCCCCCCGCCTCTGACCGCCTCCCTCTAAGTCCCAGGGCCTTTTTTTTTCGATGCCAATGAGTGATTCTCGGGGGGGGGGGGGGCTCGGGAAAACCCCCGCGGATAATCGAAACCGCAAATAGGGAGGGGGGAAGTATATTTCTTTCTTGTTTTCCTCATATCATTCTTAGCATTCTTCCTAGGGCTGGCTCCCAGCCTAGTCCAGTAAAGTGACTAGTAATACCTTTTTGTGTCTCCTCTGGCCATATGCCAAATTTCAAGTACTTACTAAATATAATTCAAGGTGATCTCCTACCTTGATAGTCTTCCCAAAAAAAGATTCTCGAGCAGCATTGCTTCCCCGATCCTCTCCTCAGGTTCTATAGCTCAGCTTTAACTGGTTTCCTTTTTCTTCTGATCTCCCTCCTGGCTTGGGGTCTCCCTCCTTTGTTCACTAACTCAGGGCATTTAACTTCCTCCTGGTCTGAGCCCCATCCCCTGCCACCTGCTATAAGGTGGCTGAACTGCATCAACAGTGAGGGAATGTTCTTCACTATGCCATCCACTCCCTCACAGTCATAATGAACTATTCAGATGTTCAAGAATTTCCTAAAAAGGTAAGTGTTCAAATCTTTTCAAAAACTTGTATAAGCATGTGAGCTAATTTCAAAGGGTAGCTCACTTCAGCACAGTGCAACTTCATAAGAACACATTTGGGTAAAGTTCTTTGATCTTATGACTTAGCGTTTTGAAACTGCATCATTAATTGACTTTGAATCTTGCAATATCTTTTTTTTTTTCAGTACTAAGTGATATTCAGCCTATGTACGTAGGAACTCGATCCTGTAAAATTTTAAATAGCATGCAATTCATTTTAGAGATGTTACTGATAGCTTTGGAGAAGCAGAGCTTGTCTAGCAAACATTTTTTTATTATATAAATCCAGCCACTGTGTTTTGGAGAGTTTGAAGTCCAACAAGCTTTTGTGAGCATCCTGCACATGTAGAAACATAGAAACATGATGGCAGATAAAGGCCAAATGGCCCATCTAGTCTGCCCATCCACAGTAACCATTATCTCTGTCTCCGAGAGAGTCCACGTGCTTATCCCAGGCCCTTTTGAATTCAGACACAGTGTCTGTTTCCACAACCTCTTCCAGGAGACTGTTCATGCAGCTATCACCCTTTCTGTAAAATAAGTATTTCCTTAGATTACTCCGGAGCCTATCACCTCTTAACTTCATCCTATGCCCTCTCACTGCAGAGTTTCCTTTCAAATGAAAGAGACTCGATTCATGTGCATTTACATTACATAGGTATTTAAATGTCTCTATCATATCTCCCCTCTCCCGCCTTTCCTCCAAAGTATATAGATTGAGATCTTTAAGTCTGTCCCCATACGCCTTATGATGAAGACCACATACCATTTTAGTAGCCTTCCTCTGGACCGACTCCATCCTTTTTATATCTTTTTGAAGGTGCGGCCTCCAGAATTGTAAATGAGGTCTCACCAAAGTCTTATACAGGGGCATCAATACCTCCTTTCCTACTGGCCATTCCTCTCCCTATGCAACCTAGCATCCTTCTAGCTTTCTCCGTCACCTTTTCAACCTGTTTGGCCACCTTAAGATCATGCCAACAACCAAAGCATACCCTATGGTGTCATGCACCCAAAAAATATTTTTTTAGACACTAGGAGTGGGTCTCAGAGACCTGAATGTCAGGCAGTAGACTGCTAGATGTATTTGCAGGTCTATGTCTCAATCATTGGCCCAAACCAAGTCATTGAATCTTATTTTTTTGTTTTTATGTTTTTTTGAACTTTTTAATATATATATATAAAGATAAATGTTTTTTTTTAAATTTTCAAATATGCATGATAAATCATTTAGAGATAGTGCCTATAATTTAGAAAAGCATTTATTTTAGTGAACGCCGTTGAGAAGTGCTTGTGCTTTTCTGACATTCAGGTCTCTGAGGCCCACTACTATTGTCTAAAAAAAATCTTTTTTGGGTGCATGACACCATAGGGTGTGCTTTGGTTGTTGGCTATTCATTTGAACACCCTTTATTGTATTTGCACTTTTGTATTTTTCACCTTAAGATCATCACACACAATCACACCCAAGTCCCGCTCTTCCATCGTTCACATAAGTTCTTCACCCCCTAAACTGTACCGTTCTCTCAAGTTTTTGCAGCCCAAATGCATGACCTTGCATTTCTTAGCATTAAAATTTCAGACCATTCTTCAAGCTTCGCCAGTTCTTTCTTCATGTTATTCACACCATCTGGCGTGTCTACTCTAGTGCAGATTTTCATATCATCTGCAAAGAGGTAAATCTTACCCAACAACCCTTCAGCTATATTGTTTATAAAATAATAATAATAATTTTATTTCTTATATACCGTTGTACCAGAAGTTCAATGTTAAAACGAACAGGCCCAAGAACAGAACCTTGAGGCACACCATTGGTAACATCCCTTTCCTCAAAGAGATCTCCATTGATCACTACCCTCTGTCACCTTCCACTCAACCAGTTCCTGACCCAGCCTGCCACTTTGGGACCCATCCCGAAGGCACTCAGTTTATTTATTAGACGTCTGTGTGGAACACTGTCAACGGCTTTGCTAAAATCTAAATATACCACATCTAGCGCATGTCCTCTATCCAATTCTCTGGTCACTTAGTCAAAGAAATTGATCAGATTTGTTTGAGAAGACCTACCTTTAGTGAGTGCATGTTGCCTCCGGTCCTGTAATCCACAGGATTCCAGAAACTTGACCACTCTGTTTTAAAAGCATTTCCATTAATTTGCTTACCACAGCGCTATTACAATAATCAATTTGTGCAAGAACATATGATTGAATGATCACTTTAAAATGATCATAAGTAAGTTCTGATCTATCTCTTCTCTTTGCTGAAAAGAAATCCAGCTAGAGAGGAGCCAATGATCAAATGCCCTAGATTCATGTTAAACCCTTGCCAATAAACTTCTAAAGCATGTGAGTGAGTCATCAGGTATACTTGTGCAATGCTGAGACCATAAACCTTTTCAAAGAGCCGATACAAATCAAATTCCTGCACATACCTCCCACATATAGAGGATGTATACACAAGAAAAATTGAGTTGGGCTTTTTTTCTTATCCTTTTATAAGAACATAAGCATTGCCTCTGCCGAGTCAGACCATAGGTCCATCATGCCCAGCAGTCCACTCCTGCGGCGGCCCCCCAGGTCAATGACCTGTAAGTGATCTATTACTCTAAATCATTTTGTATTGTATAGTAACCCTCTAATTGTACCCTTCAATCCCCTTTTCTTTCAGGAACTTGTCCAAGCCCATTTTGAAGCCCAAAATCGTACTCTGCTCTACCACCTCCTCTGGAAGCGCATTCCAGGTGTCCACCACACTCTGAGTGAAGAAGAACTTCCTAGTATTTGTTCTGAATCTGTCTCCCTTCAATTTTTCCGAGTGCCCTCTAGTCTTTGTTGCCCCTGCCAGTCTGAAGAATCTGTCCCTCTCTACTTTCTCTATACCCTTCATGATCTTGTAAGATTCTATCATATCCCCTCTAAGTCTCCGCTTTTCCAGGGAAAAGAGCCTCAGCTTCTCCAGTCTTTCAGCATACGAAAGGTTTTCCATGCCCTGTATCATTTTTGTTGCTCTTCGCTGGACCCTCTCAAGTATCGCCATATCCTTCTTAAGGTACGGCGACCGGTATTGAACGCGGTCGCACCATCGCCCTTTTCTTGGACTATCTGCCATTCGCTGAGTTTAATGTAGCCTCAGGAGTTTGTCTAAACTTAGTAAAAATAGTCCTGTAGGAATTGCAAACTATTTTCAGAGGCGGCAGCATAAAAGGAAACATCTCTGAATAAACGTGCCAAAAGTAATTTCTTTTCTTTAGCTGCCAACAATTTGAGCATGCCATAGAGGCTTCTTTCCAATGAGTGTATCTTTCACTGGCTTTGCCATGCGTATTGCTTATGCTAGATTTCCACAGAGCAGTTTTTTTAAGCTGTAATCTTTATTGGCACAGAATCAAAACGAAAACAATAACAGTGTTTCAAAATCTCTCTCGTCCATTTGAGTTTACAAAGAAAAACCACACACGCTGCTCACTGATGCCTGGTTTGTGTTCACTGCTTTGTTCCCTCTTACGTCGAGCACATCGGCAATCGCTTATCCACTCCAGGCGCATCACTCACAGATTTTTCATGGTCGTTGACAAATACTTGCAAATTGGAAAATTATTGGTTTCTCACACCAAAATTATTGGTTGCTCACACCAAAAATATTTTTCTAGAACTTGTCACTCATATGAGAGAAAAATTTTCATGCACCTGACCAAACCTTGGAGCATTGGTACACTGGGGTATCTGGAACATAAACCAGGCATCAGTGAGCAGCGTATCTGAAGCCAAAGTTAACCACATAAAATATAAAAAGGTTCCTTAGTACGTTTGATGTGTATATGGGCCAGGTTTATACTATCTAATAATGTTCTTTTTTTAATATTTATTTTATTTTACATTTATTATATTCTGTAAACCGCTTGGACCAGTGAAATGAAAGAGCGGTATAACAAGATTAATAAACCATAAACCTACCCAATGCATATGGAAAGTCTGACTTAGAGCCCAGAATTGATGGTAGCCGAGAAAATCCCAACAGAACAAGCTATCACAAATGGTAAACCACCAAATGTCCACCTAGGAATGGTTTCATTTAACAAAACAATGTGGGTTCTTTGGACTATACCAGAATCATAACTGGGTTCAGAAGTGTTCCAAAGCTCCTCACATCAATCCTAGCCCCCTCCCCCCACTATCCCAAAGATACACCCCCCCCTAACACCACATATGTGCACATGTACAATGTTCTCTTTTTATCAATGTTTATTTAGTTATTTTAATGTACCTTACATACTATTTTTATTGATGTACACCGCCTAGAAGTCTTTTAGGCAGTATAAAAACTCTGGCTCTTCTATCTTCTATCAGTAGTGGTATATAAAAAAATAAGGTCAGCAAATGAGGTGTTTTTTTAGGTACATACATACCACCCTTCACAAGACTGTCAAAGTGATTTTTACATTTTCCCTATCTGTTTTAGTGAGCCTACCTACGAGGCAATGAAGGGTTAAGTGGCTTACCCAGAGTCACAAGGAACAACATGGGACTCAAACCCACAACCTCGGGCTGCTGCGGTAGAAGTTGTAGCCACTAGGCCCCTCCTCCACTCCTTTTATTGACTACATGAATTTAGAATTCTTTAAGTCACTTTATACTCTTTGTCAGGTCAGTACAAAACGAGCAGAAAAGTTGAATTACAACATCTGCCATTAGTAGCAATAGGAAATGAAGGCTCTAAGTGATTGAATTTCTGTATTAAAGAAATAGTCTAAAAATAATTTGATTCTGATGCAGTCACTTCACAAATCAAATAGGTAATATGGGCCCATCAGAGAGTCAAGCTGTCCCGAGTCAAGTCTCCTTAAGGCAGGGGCTCTTGATCAGTTGAGATTGGCTAATTGCTTAAGAAAAAGTCTAGAATAGATACGTTTGAACTTCTCTAACCAATTTTGAAGCAGTTTTTCAAATAGAAGAGTGGAATTTGGGCTGTTTGCTGTAACAGAATTGATTAAAACCTTTTTTGATTGATTGTTTCTGGTGATTTTAGTCACTCTTTTCCCGGAGGTGATCACAGTCGTGCTGGACTTTAATAGGTGTGCATCTGCATGTTTCTCTTACCATCTCATTTTCCATACAACTCCATACGTTCCAACAGTTCCCTCATTTCTAATTCTCCTTCCTACCAAATGTTCAGGAAGCCAATCAAAACCTACCTCTTTGACAAATTTCTCTGACTCCTCCCCTTCCTTTCTCCTTGCTCCCCACCTGACCTTTGATATACCTCCGGATTCTCCAACCCCTCCCTTCCTGTTAAACAAATTTAATATCCTAACGAAACTGATCGCTTAGTTTACTCAAATGTCCTATTTTGTATCTCCTTCATCTTTTATGCCTCATCACTGTCATGCTTGTAAATTCGCTGTAAATTGTACAGTGTCTTCACCTGTTAACCGCACTGAACTTCCATGGTACCGTGGTATACAAGAATAAAGTTATTATTATTATTACTGTATAACCTTTCGCACCTCAGCTCCTCCCACTATAGTTTAAACTATTTTTCTTTCATAACAGATTATAATTAGGGCTTCCCCTTATCTGTTTTAACTAGGGCTGCAATTATTTGTAGTTAGTTCTATAATTAATGCATTAATTATTAACAACAATTCAGAAAATTAATCAAGTTGCAGTTTCCTGTCTTCTCCAAACATCTCTTTTGTTCTCTTCCATTACCAACTCCTGTCCTTGACGTGACCCGGCATATTTCATCCCACTTAGGGTCCAGATTTCCCCAGACATGGCCCCCTTTTAAAGAGTAATCTTGTGTAGTTTTTCAAAATAATCTTAAACCTTACGTGGTTTTCCTCAGCAATTTCCTTAATCCATGACTGGAGGAACAGCATGATTGAAGCGCTTTCTTGGTGGTGCAAAAGGGTGTCTGCTTTACAATGATTAATCTTAAAAGCACCCCAAGAGAGACTCAAACATTTTTAGAGACACCTGTAAGAAATTTCAAAATGCACCTTTCAAATAACTTTGTCCTGGAATGATTTAAGAACATAAGAATTTGCTGCTGCTGGGTCAGACCAGTGATCCATCGTGCCCAGCAGTCCACTCCCGCGGTGGCCCCTAGATCAAGACCAGTGCCCTGAGACCAGCCCTACCTGTTTACATTTTGGTTCAACAGAAACCCGTCCAACTTTGTCTTAAATCCCTGGAGGGTGTTTTCCCCTATGACAGACTCTGGAAGAGCGTTCCAGTTTTCCACCACTCTCTGGGTGAAGAAGAACTTCCTTACGTTTGTACGGAATCTATCCCCTTTCAACTTTAGAGAGTGCCCTCTCGTTCTCCCTACCTTGGAGAGAGTGAACAACCTGTTTTTATCTACTAAGTCTATTCCTTTCAGTATTTTGAATGTTTCTATCATGTCCCTTCTCAGTCTCCTCTTTTCAAGGGAGAAGAGGCCCAGTTTCTCCAATCTCTCACTGTACGGCAACTCCTCCAGCTCCTTTACCCTTTAGTCGCTCTTCTCTGGACCCATGTCCTCCTTCATGTATGGCGACCAGTGCTGGACGCAGTACTCCAGGTGAGGGCGCACCATGGCCAGGTACAGCAGCATGACAACCCTCTCCGATCTGTTCGTGATCCCCTTCAGCAACTCCGTATTAGACCTTTGCTTCAAATTCACTTCTTCAAGCTGACATGTTCAGATTAGCTCAACTAATGTGATTAGAACGCTGGGCTCTATTTAACTTCTGGGCTTTAAGGCAGTTTTTCTTGAATTGGAACTAATTGACAAAAGATGTGAAGACTTGGAAACAATTGAGACATTTTGTTTGCTCTTTACTTTTTGAATATATAATTTCTTTCCCATCAGATCAATGAAACTCTAATCTAACTTCAGTATGTCAAATTGTATTTAGAAAACACACTGTAAAAGGTCTTTATTGAAAGGCCTGCAGTATTTTGAGCGACTAATAAGTGATTGCTTTCAAGTAAGAAGTGTTAAGTTTCACTTGAGCACCAGATGTCAATATCCTATGGTAACCTGTTAGTTAATATATACCTTGAGTCTGAGAGGTGTGAGCAATGATAAGTGTGAAGTGCCTGGTACCGAAGTACAGTAATAAAATAGGAATGAAAGTGAATAAAATGCCTCAATATAAAACATATATGGTATATATATATGTATATATACTGACAGTAGAAAAGAAACATGCAAAAAAAGAGAAGTGAATGAAAGTGTGCAAAAACCAACTTAAAGAATATAAACGGAAAACAACAAATAATGAGCCTGCAGTTTCTGTTGGTTTTTCCGTTTTGGTGATTTTTTACTGTAGCTTCAGTTGGATTTTTCTATTGTTGCAATAATGTTCTCCAACAGGTCTTACACATGGCTTTTCCAAAGTAAATACTCCTTAATGCTTATCGTCACACACAGAGAAATGGCTACACCAAAACCACATTTGGGCCTTTAGTTTATAACATTTTATTGAAGGAAATAATGAAATATAATATAATACAAATAGATTTCATTTCAAAAAGATTCACAATTATAATATTTTCATAGAAATTTCTATCATTCCTCCAAAATATATTTCCATATAAGAACATAAGAAGTTGCCCCCGCTGAGTCAGACCAGAGGTCCATCTTGCTCAGCGGTCCGCTCCCGTGGCGGCCCATCAGGCCTAGTGCCTGAACAGTGGTCCCTGATTAATTTTGTAACTTACCTCTAATCCCATCCCTCTACTCTTATCTGTACCCCTCAATCCCTTTGTCTTCCAAGTACCTATCCATATCAAACCCCTACTACCCCCCACATCCCTCCCCTTCCCCCTCCTATTCACATTATATTGAAGTAATTAATAAAACTAGAAAATAATATGAAAGTTATTATTCCTTCAATATACATTTCAATAAGACCTAATTCATCCAACCCTTCACCCCCCCCTTTTTTTTAATGGAAGATGACACATATTACCAGGTATTACAAAGTTATAAATGTTTCCAAAGCTTCAATGTAAAATATTAATAATCACACTTCGTGCTCTAGAGGAAAGATTTTGAATATATGGCCTTTAAATCCTTTCAGGTTAAGACAGGAAGTATCTACAATGATGTGTGGTTCTATGCCCATGGTATCTTTTACAAAAATAGTGGTGTCTGGTTTGTGTGTGTGAGGGCAACATTTATACACAGAGGGCCACGTGAATGTCAATATTATGACTGGCAGGCCACGACATTGTGCATTGTCGGAACTAGAAATGCATGGTGCTCCATAGATCTCCTTGATAGATAAATACCGGTAAATAAGGAAAATGTTCACTAAAAATCAAAGGAAACGAACTGCTAGAGTAACTATTCTGAAAATATTTGAGAAATTATTAAAATCATCACAACTGTGGTTAATGATTTCTGTGTATACGTCCCATGGTCTCACTGGCCAAAGGTTGCCCACCCTTGGGCTACCTACAGAATCAACCTGCATTGTTAATGCATTTCTTACTGTGCTGAGCTAAAGTTCTGTAAGTGCAATGGCTGTGTCTTTAGCAGATAGCTTTAAGACTCAAATAGGCATCTTTAAATTTGCTAAGAAGTTTTAAAGCTAGAGATACTGTATGAGCAACAGAATTCAGAGCAATTGGAACCCGAGTACAATAGACATCCTTTTGTTTATTGGTAATTGTTCCCACACTCTGTTTCTTGCAGTGAATACCTACCTCTACATGGTGCAAGCCCAAGGCATCATAATCCGGGAGAACATGAGAACAATAGGAGCGCAGATGTATGAACAAGTGGTCCGGAGCGCCTATGCCAAGAGGAACAGCAGCATGAATGACACAGGTATGTTTGAAATAACATAGCCATTTTGAGTGGGATGTAGAGGGGCTAGTTCAACAACATAAGAGTTGAACAGATGTCTACCAAGGCCTGTTCAAGAGAAATCTCTGAGCAAAGAAGTTTATGCATTTAAGTGGATGAGGTATCCCATCTGGTGTTTTACTAATAGTCACAACCCTTTTCAGTGTCCTCCATACTCCTAATCTCTGTTGCAGAGGTTCTTAAACTGGTGGTTCCTTCACCCCTAATGGGTACAGGAAGAGGCCACATGGGGTGTGATAAAGGGTCTTGAAATCTGAGGCATTTTACTGAAACTTTCTAGACGAGTGAAGGCAGTTGCTAGGACAGATATTGCAAATGGAGTTCTTTTCCTATGTCTTATTTGAATGTGTAAATTGCCTTGCTCTGTTGTCATGATTGGCAAGATAGCAAGCTAAATCATAAACATATGTAGCTATTTAGTACTCACTAGTGGACATTTGGTTTAGGAAGGGGATGCAAGGTTTCATTGATCAGTTCAAAGGGTGCAAGAGCCCAAAAGAGCCCTATGTCTTGTGTGAGTGATATGTTTCTTTCAAACCTACATAAAGGAGGTCTTTTTCCTCTCCCCCCGTCCCCCCCTCCCCAATTTTAGATTGTAAACCGCTTAGTTCTGTCCTGTACAGGTGCAGCAGTAAATGTAATATAACTAAAAAATAACCCATGTCTTGGCCTGAAAACATCCTCCATTAGAGTACTTCTTGGTGCCCTCTGACTATCCTGTCCCATAGACTTTCATCTTCCACAGATTTAATCATTTCCAGATTCTTGAAGGGGTTTCTTCATGTGAAATCACTAGTACAGAAGCATCCTTGTTCCATGAGACTTCAGCATTGTCTTTACATCTCTCTTGGATCTGCTGTCTGAGGCCGTGGAATCCATACTTCTGAAGCATCTCATCTGGAAGGGTGGGTTTTTTAGTCAATCACTTTGGTTAGAAGAATCAGTGAACATCAAGGATTGGTCAACTGGGAATCAAATCACTGTTCATAATACAGATAATCAGTTGCTCTTCTCTATGTGTGAGGAAATGGCACTTCATGCTATTTAATCCTAAAACCCATCAAATATCCATGCCATAAGTTTCTTCATGCTCTGAACTGGAGAAGGACCCTCACTTAAAAGAATGGAATATGTCTGTCTATGCAGTCTTTAGGAGGCTCAGCGGTGTGTCGCAGGGTGCCAACTGTGTTTTCATCTCCCCCCTTCTGATTGTGCATCCGTCGGTCCAAGGGGGTGGAGGTTCAGTCAAATGCCGTGTCTGACTGGCAGCCTGAAGATACAGCGTTGGAGAGATATTATGGATGAAGTGGTGATTTATATTTTTTTTCTCCATTTCTAGCTAATGTTCAGAATTAAAGCAGGCTGCAGCACTTTCCCAACATAGCTTGAAGGGTGCACTGCGCATTAGACCTTCAGTCTAAGCCCTGTTCCCTTCGTGGGATTTCAATGTAGTTCTGAGGGGTCTCAGCCAAGCTCCTTTTGAGCCACTGAAAGAGGCATCGCTGATAGATTTGATACTCAAGACAGTTTTTTTAGTAGCTGTGACCTCGGCGAGACAGGTCTCGGAACTCCAGGCTCTTTCTTGTCAAGAGCCTTTCCTTAAAATCTCTGACACTGGAGTCTCTTTATGCACCATTCCTTCTTTCCTGCCAAAGGTGGTTTGCAATGTTTCATTCCCACCAAGAAGTTTGATTGCCAGTATTCCAGTTCATAGGTTCCAAGAAACAGGTCCAGATTTTGAAGAAGCTGGCTATGAGAACAATACTTCTTAGATATCTGGAGGTCACCAATGAGTTCATACTCTGACCATCTTTTTGTGCTGACTAATCCAGCTAAGCCAGGTGTGCCAGCTTCTAAGGCCACACTTTCCAGGTGGATCCAAAGGGCCATTTCGTCAGCATACATTGTGGGGAAACAGTCCCCTGTTTCCATGAAGGTGCTTCGACCAGAAGTATAGCTTCGTCGTGGGCAGAAGTTAGGGCAGTCTCTCCAGTGGAGATTTGTAGGGTGGTGACTTGGTCCACTCTACATACATTTGCTAAGTTTTACAGAATGATGTGGCGGCAAGGGAGTTATTTCTTTTACTACTGAAATAAAAAATCAGATCACTTTTATCCTAAATTGGATTGAAAAATGGACTATTGAATTTAAGTTGAAATTAAACACAGACAAAACCAGATTTTTCCTGGCTATTCTTAACAATAAAATTACAGATAAAACTCTTTATTTAAGAGGACACGAATATCCAATAGTCTCTTCTCTTCAAATTCTAGGAGTTATACTTGACCGTTAAGAAATATTTCTTTGCATTATGGAAATTGCGTTCCATTAAAAATATTTTGACCCTACCTCTTTTAGATTATTAGTTCAAGCATTAATCTTATCTATTCTGGACTACTGTGAAATAATCTATTTGGGAGCTTATAAAACCACCCTAGGAAGATTAAGGCTAATCCAAAATACAGCGGTCCGTTTAATTTTTGGATTGAAAAAACAGGAACATGTCAGCCTTTATTACCGTCAGCTGCTCTGGTTGCCAGTGAAAGCAAGAGTACTTTTCACACGTAAAGTGCAACGGCAGCAAAAAGGGCGAACAGAATGCTAGGAATGATAAACTAGGGGATCACGAACATATCGGAGAAGGTTATCATGCCGCTGTACCAGGACATGGTGCGCCCTCACCTGGAGTACTGCATCCAGCACTGGTCACCGTACATGAAAAAGGACACAGTACTACTCGAAAGGGTCCAGAGAAGAGCGATTAAGATGGTTAAGGGTCTGGAGGAGTTGCCCTACAGGGAAAGATTAGAGATACTGGGCCTCTTCTCCCTTGATAAGAGGAGACTGAGAGGGGACATTATCGAAACATTCAAGGTACTGTAGGGGATAGACTTAGTAGATAAGGACAGGTTGTTCACCCTCTCTAAGGTAGGGAGAACAAGAGGGCACTGTCTAAAGTTGAAAGGGGATAGATTCCACACGAACGTAAGGAAGTTCTTCACCCAGAGAGTGGTAGAAAACTGGAACGCTCTTCCAGAGTCTGTCATAGGGGAAAACACCCTCCAGAGATTCAAGACAAAGTTAAACAAGTTTCTCCTGAACCAGTACGTATGCAGGTAGGGCTAGTCTCAGGGCACTGGTCTTTGACCAGAGGGCCGCCGCGTGAGCGAACTGCTGGGCACGATGGACCACTAGTCTGACCCAGTAGCAGTAATTCTTATGTTATTGTGTTCTTATGTTCAAATTTGCTATAAGATGTTATTTGGATTAGCTCCGTTATATCTTTTCTCTCATTTTAAATTGTACTTTTCGACTAAACATAGAAACATAGAAATAGACGGCAGATAAGGACCCATGGCCCATCTAGTCTGCCCACCTTAATGTCCCTCCCCTACCTTTGCCCTGTGAATAGATCCCATGTGCCGATCCCATTTGGCCTTAAAATCAGGCACGCTGCTGGCCTCAATCACCTGTAGTGGAAGACTATTCCAGCGATCAACCACTCTTTCAGTGAAAAAGAATTTCCTGGTGTCACCTCGTAGTTTCCCGCCCCTGATTTTCAACGGATGCCCTCTTGTTGTCGTGGGACCCTTGAAAAATAAGATATCTTCCTCCGCCTCGATGCGGCCCGTAAGATACTTGAACGTCTCGATCATGTCCCCCCTCTCTCTGCGCTCCTCAAGCGAGTATAGCTGTAATTTGTCAAGCCGTTTTTCGTATGGTAGATCCTTGAGTCCCGAGACCATCCGGGTGGCCATTCTTTGCACCGACTCCAGTCTCAGCACATCCTTGCGATAATGCGGCCTCCAGAATTGCACACAGTATTCCAGGTGGGGCCTCACCATGGATCTATACAATGGCATAATGACTTCCGCCTTACGACTGACGAAACCCCTTCATATGCAGCCCATGATTTGTCTTGCCTTGGACGAAGCCTGCTCCACTTGATTGGCAGACTTCATGTCCTCACTGACGATTACCCCCAAGTCTCGTTCTGCTACCGTTTTTGCTAGGATCTCACCATTAAGGGTATAAGACTTGCATGGATTCTGGCTGCCCAGGTGCATAACTTTGCATTTTTTGGCATTGAAGTTGAGTTGCCATGTCCTAGACCATCGCTCCAGTAGGAGTAGGTCGTGCATCATGTTGTCGGGCACTGAATCTTCGTCTGTTGTGCATTTGCCCACTACATTATTCAGTTTGGCGTCATCGGCGAATAATGTTATTTTACCTCGAAGCCCTTCTGCCAAGTCTCTTATAAAGATGTTGAATAGGATTGGGCCCAAGGCTGAGCCGTCATTTCGGAGGGGGTGCCGTTCACCACCACCCTTTGGAGCCTACCTCCAAGCCAGCTCCCAACCCATTTCGTCAATGTGTTACCTAATCCTATAGAACTCATCTTGCTCAGTAACCTGCGGTGTGGTACGCTATCGAATGCTTTGCTAAAGTCCAGGTACACGATGTCCAGGGACTCCCCAATATCCAGCTTCCCCGTTACCCAGTCAAAGAAGCTGATCAGGTTGGATTGGCAGGATCTCCCCTTAGTAAATCCATGTTGTCGGGGATCCCGTAGATTCTCCTCATCCAGGATCTTATCTAATTGGTGTTTGATTAGAGTTTCCATTAGTTTGCTCACTATCGATGTTAGACTCACTGGTCTGTAGTTTGCTGTCTCCATCTTTGAGCCTTTCTTGTGGAGTGGAATGACGTTAGCCGTCCTCCAGTCCAACGGGACGCTGCCTGTACTAAGGGAGAGGTTGAAGAGCGCGGACAGTGGCTCCGCCAAGACATCACTCAGCTCCCTAAGCACCCTGGGGTGGTTCTACTTGGCGTACTTGTTTATTCACTTTTCCTAATCCCCAAAAATTGCCGTTATAAAAAGTATTTTGATTGATCTTTGGCTTATCAAGCAGGTAAAGTTCAAGTATGGTTAGACGATTTGATTCAACAATCCGCAGCTTCTTGCACTTTTAGAAAACTAGTTAAGACCTATTTGTTCAAAAAATTTGTTACTTTCAAGATTGATGACTATGTCAGTTTCATACTGTATTTTTCATAATTGAAATATTATACTTTGGGTTTTTTGAGTGCTTTGTATCATCACTGGAATGTTAAGTCCTTTTTATTCTGTGAACCGCCTAGAACTTTTTGGGTGTTGGCGGTATAGAAAAATAAAATTGTTGTCATTATTATTTTTTGGGTCCATGGTGCCACGTGCTTGCGCAGTCGTCCCATCCTAGATTTCTGGAACTGCTTTTTTATGTCCCGCTTGTCCAGAATGACACACCTATTGCACTGGAAAATGAGATGATATCCTTACCTTGATATCTTTTCCAGTAGCTAGGTGTGTCAGTCTGGACCTCCGCCCTGTCCTTTCTGCACCTGCCTACTGTCTCATTCTGTTTATACTTCTCCAAGTTTGTACCTGTATGCCAGTTAGCCCTTTAGGGCCCTTTAGTGTGTACAGGGGTACTACCTGAGCTCCTTTGATGATTCTGTTGGCTGTTACTTGTTCACCGAGTGTTCGAGTGTTAGTAGGTATGAGTAACATAGTAGATGACGTCAGATAAAGACCTGAATGATCCATCCAGTCTGCCCAACCTGATTCAATTTAAAGTTTTTAAATTTTTTCTTCTTAGCTATTTCTGGGCAAGAATCCAAAGTTCTACCCGGTACTGTGCTTGGGTTCCAACTGCCAAAATCTCCGTTAAAACTTACTCCATCCCATCTAAACCCTCCCAGCTATTGAAGCCCTCTCCAGCCCATCCTGCCCCAAACGGCCATATACAGACACAGACCGTGCAAGTCTGCCCAATACTGGCCTTAGTTCAGTATTTAATATTATTTTCTGATTCTAGATTTAATATTATTTTCTAGAGCAGAACAGTTGATTTGTTTGGGAAATTTCCCATTTTTGTCCTTACTTCACTTAATTTTGATGGAGCTCTTGTTTGCTTGGGTACTAACTGCAGGTGGGAGTAGAGCTCCCAGTGAAGTAGGAGGATCACAGAAAAAATTTGGAGTGGATTCTTTCAGCATATGGCTCATGTCCATGGGGAGATAACGCGCTTGTCCAGAATGATATACAAGTTTAAATTTATTTGATATACTGCAAATACAACCACAGTTAGTCTAAACGGTTTACAATAATAATAATATATTAAAAACAAAAATTAAAAAGACATAACAAGAGAGGCAATAAACAAAATCAAAAATACAACTAGCATACCTACCTATCTACTGGAAAAGATATTATCATGGTAAGGACGTAATCTCTTTATAACCCATGCTGTATTGTCTTGGACTGAAAACATCCTCCATGAGAATACTTCGTGGTAACCTCTGACTCTCCTGTCCTATAGACTTTCATCTTCCACAGATTTAATTACACTTCTCCCTTGGTATTCGCGGGGGATAGGGGCAAAGCCGGACCGCGAAGTGTGTAAAACCGCAAAAAACTTCTTGTCCGGCTCTGATCCATCCCCGCCTCCCTCCCGCTTTCCCCCCGTCATCCCGGCCTTACCTGCTGGTCTAGCGGGCTTTCGGGGCAGGAGTGAACTTCCTATGCTCCTGCCCCATGCAGATCGCCAATAGGAAATGACTGCCGTGAGTTCCCGTAGTCTCTCGAGACTACGACGGGAGCTCACGGCAGCCATTTCCTATTGGCGATCTATTGGCAGGAGCATAGGAAGATCCCTCCTGCTCTGAAAGCCCTCTAGACCACCAGGTAAGGAGTAATCTATAGTGCTACTAGACATTTTAAGTCCTGTAGTGAGGTGGGAAGGCCCTAAACTATGCTTCCCCCAAAAAAAAAAAAATTGCAGATAATCGGAAACCGCGAACCCAGAAACCGCAAAATAGGTAGGGGGAAGTGTATTTCCAGGTTCTTAAAGAGGGTTCTTCATATCAAATCACCAGTATAGAAGCCACATGTTCATGGGACTTCCGCATCGTCCTTACGTCTCTCATGTCTGAAGCATGTCTCCTGGAATGGTGTGTTTTTTAGTCAATCACTTTGGTTCAAAGAATCGATGAACTTCAAAGATTGGTCAGCTGTGAATCAAACACTGTTCATAACAAAGCAGTTCTATCACAGATAATCAGTTACTCTTAGTATCCATGCAGTAAGTTTCTCCATGCTCTGGACTGGAGAAAGACCCTCTCTTAAGGAATGGAATATGTCTGTCTATGCATTTGTTTCCCCAACAGATTGGCTGAATGGACTGTAGCCAGTTGTCTAGCATCCTGTATTGAATTCTGCTATAAGCAGATTGGTGGCACTCTAACTAGTTAAAGTTAAACCTTGCTGCTGTTATTGTTACTGTTTTGCTGAACACTTTCACTTTCCATTACCGTTTGGACCAGCCTTTAGTTAGGTTGAGCTCTACTGTGCAGCCTGTCTCTGTAACTTCAAGTCTTGAATAGTTTGAGCATGCTACCTACTACTGCTAATCATTTCTAAAGCGCTACTAGACATACGCAGCGCTGTACATCAAAACACAGAAGAGACAGTCCTTTCTCAGAAGAGCTTACAAATTGGACAAGAAGATGCATCAATAGCTAGATGGACCTTTTTGGTATGGTCCAGAGGGGCAATTTTTATGTTCGCTGATTTGGATCTTGCTCTTTAAAAGTTATAAGAGTCAGATGACAACGGCCGCGGGGGACCCTTGAAACAGCATTTTGATGCGAAACATGTCGGGTCTACCTCTCCCAGGTCAGAATATTTAAAGACATAAAAAAGATAAGTGAATAGGTGAACAAAGCACTTTATTTATATGAGAAGTACGACTGAAATGATTGAAATGCACCTTTTGTAAGTAATCTGATTGTAATGGGCCAGTGAAGAGTTCACATGTAATTCTTCCTGCTACAGAAAATCAGTAGATTGGTGGAGTGCTATTGAGGCCCGAAGATATTTATTTGGAAGTTGAATAAAAGTATTTCACACTTGGAAAGGGTTGTGGATTTGTGATAATTAGGCAGTTTCCAAGTATATTTAATACGAAAATAACATCATTATATTGGAACCACTGATTTTTTAGAGCACTTCTCAAGCCTCAGACTTGGGAGTTTGAATGTGAAAATATGTCCTTATTATTTAGTTTAGCTTCTATTTTTATGCTTTCTTTTATATAAACAGAAACCGGTTATGTTTAGATTACTAGTCATTCCATGGTGATGGAAGTATAGCTGTCTTGCACGGCACCATAGTGATTGCTTAAAAGTCCCATAACTTGTGGTATCTAGGTACAGTTTTCACTCCAATTGTTGAGGGGATGGGGAGTGAGATGGGTAGAGGGAGATAATCAGTGATGACAAGATTGGCTTGTTATTAACATATAACCACAAAAAAATATTCATAAGATAAATCAACATCGAGATTCTATATGGCACGTTTACAATCTAAGACGGAGAAAAGACCTCAGTGTTTCCCAGGAGCATACCCGGGAAACTTTCCATGGCAAGTAATTAGTTGCCACAGAGAAATACATCCTCGGTCTGAGAAAAACTCCGTTGTAAAGGCTACAGTCACAAAACTTTTTTTCAAATTAAATTTTCACAAAATAGTAGGAAACAAGCACTTATCTTAGGTAATCACTCTATATCTTCTGATATTGAAAAATCTCCACAGTTGAACCCGAGTGCTATATGATTACAACACACAGCTACTGGCTCGCGATACCCAGTAGATATTCACCTAATGCAGCAATTATGCGAAACAGGGCCTGTCAGGAAATCTAAATCTAAACTTCACAGTCCTGCGGTATATAAACTGTTATTATTATTAAATCATTCTCCTGTGTGTTGTAATCATATAACACTCGGGTTCAACTGCGGAGATTTTTTTCAATATCAGAAGATAGAGAGTGATTACCTAAGATAAGTGCTTGTTTCCTACTATTTTGTGAAAATCTTTTTTTTTTTTTTAATCTTTATTGATTTTCAAACTTCAACAGTGCAATACAATTAATTAAACATAAAATACTGTATAAAATGCACTATTAACTACACAATTAATACATAAAACAATCATTTTCTCCCATCCTTCTCCCAATTATTAATACAATAAGACATATGATGTGATTACAATATTATAATTAAGTACTTTAAATCCTCAAAATAAATTTCCCTCCCCCCACCCACCTACCCTGGATGTGTAAGGAAATCTAAGAAAAGGAAAGATACATGACCCTTATCATGAGGTAACAAACGTATTCAATGGGCTCCACACTTTATTAAACGAACTACTAAACCCCATACATTCTGCATTCATTCTCTCAAATTTATATGTGGTACACACATTTGCCCACCAAAATGTGTAATTTTTTCTGTCGTGGCTCTTCCAGTTACATGTGACCATTTGGATGGCTATTCCCGTCATGATCAAGAAAAGACGGCTTTTATATTTATCCAAAGTAGGCTTAACGTGTAGTAACGTACCACAAATTATGGCTTCATAAGTTAAGGGAATAGATGACTCAAGAATAAGATTTATTTGTCCCGAAATTGACCTCCAGAAATTAAGTATCAATGGACAAAAATATAACAAGTGATCCAGAGTCCCTATATTAATATGACAATGCCAGCATTTATTAGACTTAGAACTATCTAGTTTTTGTAAACGAACTGGGGTCCAAAAAGTCCTATGTAATAAAAATAACCATGTCTGTTTCATAGATGCTGACGCTGTACATTTCAACCTCCAAGTCCAAATTCATGGCCAACGAGATGCAGAAATATACTGTTTTATCTGAAATTAATTTGTACCACTGGGCGGCCTGATGTCCTACTAAATCTGTCTGGTAGCAAAGGATCTGCAAGCTATAATAAGTTTTTAAGTTTTTCCATTCGGGGAACCCACTCTGAATAGCCTGCTTCAACTGCAACCACCTATAATGTTGAGACTTTAAAATGCCAAATGATTGTTGCAGCCGTGAAAAATCTAATTTGAAAAAAAGTTTTGTGACTGTAGCCTTTACAATGGAGTTTTTCTCAGATCGAGGATGTATTTCTCTGTGGCAACTAATTACTTGCCATGGAAAGTTTCCCGGGTATGCTCCTGAGAAACACTGAGGTCTTTTCTCCGTTTTAGATTGGAAATGTGCCATTTAGAATCTCTGATGTTGATTTATCTTATGAATATTTTTTTGTGGTTATATATTTATTAAAATATTCAGCTTGTATTAATTTACTCTTGTTATTAATATAACATAACATAAAACTCACTTCTATACCGCAATTACTGCTAAGTTCTTTTTGGTTCACAAAAGATTTTAAGTACAAAAGATGAGAAAGAAACATGCCTAATTTACAAAGGATTCTACAAAAAGATACGTTTTTAAATCTCATCAAAATTGTGGATAAGAGTCAACCAACATAATGAAAGAATTCAAATCCTTATCCAATAATGCCGCTTGAAAGGACAGCAGATGTTGTTGAAATCTTTTAAATTTACAACCCTTAGCAGATGGGCAAGAAAATAATAAGAACATAAGAATTGCCGCTGCTGGGTCAGACCAGTGGTCCATCCTGCCCGGCAGTCAGCTCACGTGGCGGCCCCCAGATCAAAGACCAGTGCTCTAAATGAGTCCAGCCTCACCTGCGTACGTCCCAGTTTAGCAGGAACTTGTCCAGCTTAGTCTTGAAACCCTTGAGCATGCTTTCCCCTACAATAGACTCCAGAAGAGCGTTCTATTTCTCCACCACTCTCTGGGTGAAGAAGAACTTCCTTATGTTTGTACGGAATCTATCCCCTTTCAACTTTAGAGAGTGCCCTCTCGTTCTCCCTACCTTGGAGAATGTGATCAGTCTGTCTTTATCTACGTCTGTTCCCTTCAGTATTTTGAATGTTTCGATCATGTCTCCTCTCAGTCTCCTCTTTTCAAGGGAGAAGAGGCCCAGTTTCTCCAACCTCTCACTGTACGGCAACTCCTCCAGCCCCTTAACCATTTTAGTCGCTCTTCTCTGGACCCTTTTGAGTAGTACCGTATCCTTCTTCATGTACGGCAACCAGTGCTGGACGCAGTACTCTAGGTGAGGGCACACCATGGCCCGGTACATGTGATTTCCTGGAATGTTAAGAGCTAATGATTGTAAATGATTCAGGGATTAAGCCTGCCAATAATGCCTTGAAACAGAAACTTCCAAACTTAAACTTAATCCTCGCTTCAATCGGTAGCCAGTGGAATTGACGATAGTACGGTGTAACATGATCATACTTCAGATTATAGATCAAATGAACTGCTGCATTCTGAATAATGCACAGTCTCTGTAGATTTTTGGGGGGCTTCTGCAAAATGCATGATTTTACAATACATTTCTCTCTCCGTACTCGTGATTTCTGTTTCGCTTATTTGCGATTTTTCGTATGCTCACTCCTCCCCCCCCCCAAATTACATCATGAGTAAAGTTCCTTTTCTTTACTGTACCGATAAAAAAGTTTAGTATTTACCACCATTCACTGAGAAAATTACTGCTTGACTGCTATCAGCACCGAGAAGAGCAGCGTGGGCCACTCGGGTAAAGTGACAGCGGGCTCAGGTGTCGCGAGAGGAGCAACGGCGCCAAGAGCAGCAGGAGGGAAGCACGGGCCACTTGGGGTAAGTGACAGCAGCTTCAGGTTCGGCTCGGTTCTCCAATCCTCCAACAGTGACGTGGGCTCTCCTGTCTCTCGCACTGCCTCGTGCAGGAAAGGGCGGGCTCAGTTCAGGCTCCCTGTGTTGAGTGTCTGAAGCCTCAGGAGGAGCCACGCACAGAGGAGACGAAGGATCACGGGAGCAGCTGAACCTCGCTTCTTCATTCGTTAGCAGGGACCGGGGTGCCCTCAGCCAAACTTTGCATTGGGGAGTTGGTGGACTGGAGAGGGAGAGATGGGGGAAAGTTATTCGCGGTTTCAATATTAAAAATGCTGGCTATTACAAAAACCTGCGAATAACAGTTAGTTATGCATGGTTTTTCCATATTTGCGGCTATGTTCCACCCGCATCCACCGCAAATACAGAGAGAGAAGTGTAATCAAGTTGACTCGAGACCAAGGCTTACACTAGCAATCAAAATGAGTTTATTGTATCTGTAGTGTTTTCTTGCATAGTCAACAATAAAATTGTTGCAACATAAAAAGTCCCATAACTTAGATTTCAATAGTTGGTGGCAGGATTCACCTGCTAATGGTATACAGAGGCATTTCTGTCTTTGCCAACCTAACGTTTGCATACACCAGTGCACTCCTCCCAAATGCTCTAAAATATTTGCCCAGCTGCCAACCTAGAGGAATGGAATCTGCAGAGTAGTCTAAGAACAGATTGAGTATCTCTAATCCAATTGCGTGACCGTATCCTTCTTCAAGGATATATTAAAGCAAAGAATTTGTGTTGTCACTTTAGTCTTTGGCCTGAAGCACCCGTTTGAGGTTTTGAGGCTTCTTCCACTCAGTTTCCCAGAAATTGCAGTGCTGTTTTTGGTGTTAGCATCCCCTACTATATCACTGGTCACTATATGTTTGGAATTACAATCCATCCTTAGGAGATGCTCAAGATGTTCTTTGAAATCTTTTGTGGTTCTCTTAATAGAACACTAGGGGCTAAATTCACTAACCTGTCTTCCGTGGGCAGTCCCGTGGGCGATTCCAGCAGGCCTGACAAATTCACAACAGGAAAAAATTCAAATGAGAACGATTGGAGGAAAGCCTTCATTTGCCGACACGGATCGCTAGTGTTCCATCCCGCGCATGCGCAGACCATCTGTAGATGGTCTGTGCATACGTCTAAGACCCCTCTGAGCCGTGACATTTTTTTCAAAACTTTTTTTGTAGCCCAGTGAGCCTGTGATTTTAACCTGCTTTAAACCTATGGGTTAAAACAACAGGCTCGCAGTGCGAGGAAGGGCAAGAGAAATTCAGGGATGAGCAGGGCGGCTATTCAGGGAAGAGCAGGCAGGAGAGATCGGGGAAGAGCAGGACGACAATTCGGGGCAGAGCAGGCAGAAGAGATCCAGGGAAGAGCATCGGGGCAGCAGAGAGCAGAGCTTCAATGGAGCTGGAGATTAGGAAAGACGTTTGCAACTGGTCCCCAGCAGTCGCTTCTTGGGTTGATTTGGCCAGCCCAGTCAGTTTCAAAAATTTGGTGAATTGCGTCCCTGTCTACTTTGCATGCGTTTTCACCTCATTTGCATGCATGGATTGGAAGCGGATCGCAGGAGAGGTTAGTGAATCGGGCTGGATGGAAATCTGGTTGCAAAGGGGTCACAAACCGATCGGTACACGATTGGTTTGCTTAGTGAATCTAGCCCTAGAACTTTTCAGAATCAGAATTCCTCTAAGTAGCTGCCGCCGCCGCCGCCTGCCATGTGATATCTTGCTGACATGATGTTCTGGGATGCTCAACTACTCACCTAAGTACACTGGATTACTTTTGTGCAAAAACCTAATGAATTGTGTTTTACACTGAGAGTGCTATGTCGCTGATCACTCTGGAGAACAGTGACTTTGACAAGTGGTATTTTTCTGATTGCTGCTTTACTTTCTCTATTCTGACGTTTGCATTGTAGATACATTACACACAGAATCAGCGAAAGTGTTATCCTTCAAACAATGTGTGTGTATCATGAGTGTACAATGAATCGGTGCAGTGGCTTCAGCCAGATGCCTTTGCTTCCCTTAACGCATGCAAAACCGGTTTGGCTTGGCTCTACCTAGTGTTTTATGGATTATGGTGGTCTTTAGCTTTAATAAAGAGGCCAATATAGTTTGCTTGACAAAATCTTCACTTAGGCTTCCAGATATGATTCAGCTCCTGAAAACAAAGGCTTGAGATTGCCTGACCCCAGACTACTGCTGGTTTGATAATCTACTGACTCCAGTCTGCTGCTGTTCTTGGTTTTATTTAGGTGACATCAGCAGTGAAACTCAGAGAGATATAAACTGTAATATGGCCTGGTGACTGCCAAAGGTCTGTGTGTAGGCAGTAGGGTATTTCTGTTGTATACAAAACCTAAAATTTATAGTGAGAAATGTGAGATATAAAAGAGTTTTCATATATATATATATTGTGGTGGCGTGCATGTGATAATAAAAACTGGATAACTGCACCCCACCATTAATAATTACACTGGTCGGCAATGGTTCTTTATGCAGAACTATTCTCCGTTCTGACCTGTCTGTTGCCTCCCCCCCCCCCCCTAATTACACTTATTACCACACACTGTTAAACTCACATGTTTGCTGTGACTCACTGGTTGAGCTGCTGCCTCTGCACCCAGAGGTTGTGAGATCAAATCCCGGTGCTGCTCCTTGTGACCCCTGGCAAGTCACTTAATCCTCCAGTGCCCCCCACCCTCCCCCCTCCGCTTTGAATGTCAGCTTTGAAATGCCAAAGTGACAGAAAGACAGTATACAAGTCCCCATTCCCTTTCCTATTTTGCAGTGTAATTTCCTGAACATTTTTGGCATTGATCTGGAACTTGTCTTGCTTTCATTACTTATAAATGGACTGTGTTTATCAAATAAACTGTATTTATTTTAATAAAGGTACTTCTAAGAAATAAAAGGATATGGAAGTGCCTCTGAGTTTGACTTTAGATACGGTGCTGCAGTATTTATAGGAATCTCTGCTCTGTTTTACTGATTTGTTACATTTAAGAAATACTAAAGCTAATAAAGGCCTAAATGCACCATAGCTTCAGTGGATTTTCTTTATTTTTTTCCTAGATTTCCTTCTTGATTTGAACCACACTGAAACTTTTCTTCAAACTACATCCTTTCTTCCTGAACATTTTACCTACCTTCCAAATCACGTCTGTCCTGAAAGACTTCCTTCTATGAGTAAGTAATGTTTAGATTGGACTTAGATAAAAGTCTGAACATGAAACCAGTTTGCAGAAGCTGCCAGCACCCCACTGGGAAGAGCCACCCAAGCTTGTTACAGCTTGTGACATTGAGTCATTCACTACTACTGGAGATTTTCATTGCTAAGGGTGTGGCTTGGGCTACTTTGATACTTCCAGCTATAGGTATTTTATTGAATCTAGTTGTAGTCAAGTGTTTTATGCCTTTTATTTTTTAACAATTTTGGGTCTACTTTTATTGTTTGATTTTGCTGTTACATGCAATGATTCAGACATTTTCCTAAAAACTTTTATTAGTAGACTGGAAATTTCTTTACAATATATTCATTTGTGATCTAAAGGGTGCCTGTTTGAAAGGCGCTAGATAAATGTAGTTTCCAGTGCAAAAGGTGAGGCATTCTAGACAAAAGCGTTATTTCCCTCTAGCCACATCCTGCAGAAGGAATCCACTCCGGACTTTTCACTCACTGAGGATAGCGTCATGAGGCCCCACAGTACCACAGTCAGCTCTCTCTCAGAAAGTCGACTTGGATCTTCACCGAGACATTGTCAATCCTCAGCTCAACATGCTACTCCCCGATATCGTTCATTGAATCGAAGGTCCAGCTCTCCATCGGTGCATCAATCCACTGCTTCGAGCCATCGACGTTCCTCTTCTACTCAATGCTCGAGGTCGAGGAAGCATCGATCTTCATCGCATACTTCAAAGCACAAAAGAGCTGTTCACCAGTCCTCCTCATCTTCTTCCTTGGATTGGTACCGAAGACATCAATCTGAATCAGAAGGGTGACCTCACTGGTTCTGCAACTGAGACTTATGACACCCCTTTGGAACAGTCTGCACAGAAAACTCCTCCGAAAACAAGATTTTAAACAGAAAGACTGTCTTTTACTAAATATATTAGACAGGCAAAGACTTAACTGTCAAACTGGAAGCTGACTCTAGTGCTGAATACCTGGAAGCGTTGGTCTGTGATGAGCCTCCCAAAGAGCTCTTCACATTACTGCTGCGTGGCATTCTCAAGGAGACTCTCCTCAATGAATTGGGAAACACCTCTGACTGTTACAGTAGCTCCAAGAAAACTTGATTCCATTTACAGAATCATTTCTTCTCCGGGGTTTAATAAACCACAGCTTCAGCATCAGTTATTACTTGCGGAATCAACCTTGAAAAAGTCTTTTGCTTCGAGGGTCTATGCCACCAGGTCGAGAAGGCCGGACTATGGACAAATTTGGATGTCGCCTTTACCAAAATTCTATGTTGGCGAACAGGCTCCTTAATTACAATTTCTTCACATCCTGTTATCTTAAGCATCTGGTATGAAAATTACTCACTTTTGACAAATATATTCCTGCTCAACATCTTCTGGAATTTTACAACATCTTTTAGTCTTTCCCAAACTAGAAAGTACTTAGTGAGGCCAGCTTATGATGCCTTCGAGTTGTCATCTAGAGCATCTGCTGTGTGAGTGGCTATGAGACGCTTAGCATGTTTGAGAGTCTCAGATATGGACATCAACCTCCAAGATAGATTGTCAAACATTCCATGTTTGGGAGAAAAACTTTTTAGTGATTCTATCGAGGCAGCCACACAGAAGTTGACTGAACATGAAAAGAACTAGAATTTTCTGGTCAGAACGAAGACTAAGCCTCCCTTGACTTCACAGTTATCTAAACCTGCCTGGCACTAAAAACTAAAATCAAATTTTTGGTGCATGGGAGGCGATATTCTGCTAAACCTGCCTCTCGTCCACTTCAGCAGAAGAAGGAAAAGCAACAGTGGCCTCAAAAATCTCAGCCAACAGCAACTTATAAACCTGCTCAGTCTTTTTGACGTGCTCATGGAGAGCATAGCCGCTGTCCCTCTCAGCCTCTTCCTCAGGTATATTTGGAGGTTGGCTCCAAATATACCACCAAAATTGGACGCTGATGACAACTGATTTGTGGGTTCTCAAAGTCATTCAAGAGGGTTCCTCTCTTCATTTCGTCACTAAACCTCCAAATCATCCTCAAACATCTCACAGCTGAAATAATTCTACATTGAGGAGTGGGCCAAACTTCCCTGGATTGATGTCAGAGACTGGTAGATGGCTACAAGAAGCTTCTCACTGCAGTTATTTCAGCCAAAGGGGGTAAAATAGCTATTAGGGTGTAGGGTGTCCTAATTTATTCCTCAGTTAGAATATACATTTTTGTGGATATCTTTTGTTTCGTGAGTAAATCAAGGAAAGTTTTTGTTGTTTACCTGCAATTACATCATTCTTTTCCAGAAATTAAAAAAAAAAAAAAAAAGATTTGACATCGATATGTGAACATTTTTTAAGAAAGAACTGTAGCAGGAAATAATGGCAGCTTTGCATTTGCCAAAACCACCACTCTGACTTGAGAGCAGTGAGCTCCGCTTTGTTTGGGCATGGGGGATGGGAACACTGATCACAGATTGCCCCCTTCACTCTACACCCAAATTGACTGGAGTATCAAGTGGTGATAGTAATATGTCTGTCAAAATACCCTGACCTGTTGAAATTCTGTTTTGGGGTTTTGTTTTCAGAGGGGCGTATTGATGTAAATATGAGTGAAATTCGAATGGAAGATATTCATCAACTCTTCAGCAAAGACTCCAGTATCAAGCTCGGAGGCCACTGGAAGCCCAGTGATTGCATACCTCGTTGGAAGGTAGGTGTTCAATGCAAAGAGCTCACTAAGGGATCGTCTTACTAAGCTGCAATATGCACTAATGTGCATTTTCTGCAGCTTAAAATGCCTTACTGTGGAGTGTGTTTGGGCATCCCGCGGTTATTTTGGGATTGCTAAGCACTCCCATGCATCAAAAATTCGACTTTAGTTTTTAGTGCCAGGGGCAGAACAGAGTAGGTGCATTCTGTTTAATTGGTTTTGCAGCTACATCACTGTGTGGTTAGCATGTAAACCTTTATCGCCTACAAAATAGATGGGGGTGCTAATAGGAAAATTTGGCCATTAATTCAAAAATGAGAAAAATTGACCATTATATCCATGTGGTCAAAATGGCCTTGGCGCATGAGAATGACCCACAACTTATTCAATAGAAAATGATACTGCAGCTGGCGTGTCTTCACGGGCACATGAAGGGAAATTCTGTAACCTGTGTGCCCATGTTTGCATACCACTTGTGCACTGAAATGCATTTTTATGGGTAAGTGTACACTTATGCAAAGTAATTAAGAGCTGCTTAAATATATATATTGAACTTTGCACTATACATTAGTTAAAGAGAGAGTAATTAAGAGCAACACACGTAAGTGGCTTAGCATGTGAATATAAGAGGGACTTTCATACAAAAGTAAAAAACGATATAAATATTGTATTAAATTAAGACAGGACCCGATGAGGATTTGACACGTAAAGCTTGGGGCAATGAGATTGAATTGAGCCCTAAGTGGTGCCGCTGAGGATCCTTAAGAACATAACAGTAATATGTGTACATGAGGGTACAATCAAGGTAGTAGAATTTATGCTATCTTGGAAGAACGGTTATTTACTGCATGAAGCCATATTTTGTTTGTTCATCTGTGACTCTAGATTTGGTCTTTGCCCATTTTGCCTACTTCTGCTGTGTGGCCTGATGTACCCAACTGCTTATCAAAACATTTTAAACTAGGGTTAATTTGGTAGTAAATTAAAAGAAAACATGCTTTAAAATCATACTATCCCATAGTTATTAAACATAGAAACATGATGGCAGATAAAAGCCATCCAGTTTGCCCAGCTGCAGTAACCATTCTTTCTTCCTCTTGTCCTATAAAGGTTAAAGTCTGTTCCACGTCTTGAATGCCGAGTTTTCTTTCCTTCTGTACTGCATGGTGGTTTTTTTTTTAATGACACTAGCTTGATTTGTGGTGCCCTGCAGCGTGGGAGGGGTTTGTAGTATAACCTTATGATAAGAGAACAAGGTCTATAAAGAACACCAGATTGAGTCTTTTTTTACTGCTGTAACCTTCAGTAAGAAAGGACGTCATCAACTGAGCTATCATTAAAATGTTTTACCACTAACTCTTGCTGTTTTAGTACAGGTCCCACTTTATGCAAAAAGACCTAGTTTTTAATAACCTGGGTTAACCGTATAGTAGTCCACATTGATAACTCCTCCACCACAAGTCACTTATGCTACAGGTTTCTATGTTACTATGTTTGTGATCAGACTTTGATTGTAAATTCGTTAGGTATAGGTAATTAAAATATCTTGTACACCAGGGGGGTGTCAAAGTCCCTCCTTGAGGGCCGCAATCCAGTCGGGTTTTCAGGATTTCCCCAATGAATATGCATGAGATCTATTGGCATACAATGAAAGCAGTGCATGCAAATAGATCTCATGAATATTCATTGGGGAAATCCTGAAAACCTGACTGGATTGTGGCCCTCGAGGAGTGACTTTGACACTCCTGTTGTACACCTACAAAATTCTCTAAATATTACTTGGCAGGTTTTTCCTGCTCTTTTGGATTTCCAGTTTAAATAAAATTAGCCAGAAACTTTAATTAGGGGTTATTTTCCCCAAATTTTATCACAGCCACTGCAAGTTCCCCTACATAGAAACTAGAATCCAATACCCATGCTATGGTACTATGTAGAGAACAATAAATTTCCATTAGTAAGTGTTGCTTTTGTTGCATCATCAAGTAGAAATGCTAGCTTTTAATGACCATAAGTCATATACATTTTCAGAAGATTTCTTCAATAGCACAGGCTTGTGTGCTTTTCCAGGAATGTAAATCAGAGAGCACAGGTTGATATTCAAAGTGATTTAACAAGCCAGAAATGTTACTCCGGTGCTAGAGATCTTTTCCTTTTTCCCTTGTCCTCTGGGGTTGAGTATAAAAAAAATATTAATGGGGCACTGGGGAAGTGACATCACTGGCATGGCTAGCTGTCTCTAAACGAAGCTCTGTTGGAGCAGGGCTGATAATTTGAAAAAAGCCCCAATAGAGCAGTTTTTTGACGTTGTACAGTTATGGAAAGAACGGTCTTGGACGGTATGACGACCTGACGGAAGCTGGAGTGTCATCGTTTTAATGGCGATAAAGCCAGGCCGTTGGAAGAGAGAGCTTGCAGTCCCTCCCACGTGGTTAACATGGTGGGGGCCTTGGAATGGTCAAACGTGTCTCCACCAGCCCCTGAGGAATTTGCTATTAGCGCTACTGCAGATTCCAGTGACTCCCCGGCCTCTGTTACATGGCTTTTGCTAGATATTAAAACTGAAATTTCCACCATGCTACAGGACATTACACAGGCAGTGAACAACCTGCAGTGGGACATGATTGAACTTACTCGCCACCAAGATGATACAGGAGAGGAGACCGTAGGGATCCACACCAGATGTTGGCTTGGAAAGAGCGCATCGAGCCTTAGGTTGCCCTGCAAAGTTGTTTTTGGGACATTGTGCTCTGCCTTACTAGTTACCAGCAGAAAGAAGAAATTTTTTATGCGGCTCGGAAGAGAGAGGATTATGTCTGGCAGAGACATAAGATGGACATTTTTCAGGATGTGGCTATAGTGACCCTCTGCAAATGCAGAGATCAGAGACCTGTTACCTAGTGTTTGCGATCAGAGGGCATTCGCTATACATTTGTACTGGCAATGATGATAGGAAAAGTGACCAGGACAGTTTGATCTATTGAGGAGGCCTGAAGAGCTCTGATCGCCATGGCTTCACCTAACTTCCCAGCAGAGGCATGAATCACACCAGATAAGGATAACACCCCAAAGGTGCCCGCTGGTTGCTGGAGGCACAGGAGGAAAGGGTTACCAGAATGCAGCATACAGATGACTAGGGAGGCAGCACGACCCCCTTGAACTTTTCTATGATGGACTGTGGTGTTTTCTGCTGGAGTATAGAGAAATGGGAGAGTGTGTGGCGCAGTGGTTAAAGCTACAGCCTCAGCACCCTGGGGTTGTAGGTTCAAACCCACGCTGCTCCTTGTGACCCTGGGCAAGTCACTTAATTCCCCCATTGCCCCAGGTACATTAGGTAGATTGTGAGCCCGCCGAGACAGACAGGGAAAAATGCTTGAGTACCTGAATAAATTAATGTAAACCGTTCTGAGCTCCCTTGGGAGAATGGTATAGAAAATTGAATAAATAAATAAATAAATTTGTTGATTTCAAATGGAGAGTGTGTGCATGGGGAGTGTGTGAGTTTTAACTTTTCTCTGAAGAACTGTAGTGTCTATTGCTGGAGGGTGGAGATATGGGGGGCTGTTGGCTGGTTGGTTTGAATGGGGAACATTTATATGTGGGCATGGGTGAGCTTGGGGAAGGGGGATGGATTGGGAGTATGTCTGTGATATGTGTTTGGGGGGTATAGGAGGGAGGGGTGGCCTTCTGGGTGGGGCTACCACCTTGATGGTTGAGTGTAGCAAGAGCTTGCCAACCTGGGACTCATTTCCTCTATGGGGCTTTGGGCTCTTTTTTTGTCAGCCCAAGGCTAGGAATAGGATGAGGGAGGAGGGTGGGGTTCCTTCAGATGTGTGGGGGAGGGTTTTGTGGAGACAGGGCTGGGAGGATGGGGGACCTGCAGGGTCTCAGATTTCTTTAGGATCAAACGGTGACCTGGTCAGTGGCTAGGATAACTGGGTCGCCTTTTTGGATGTTGCAGTGTCCATTGCGCTCCATAAGCTTATGATTTGGCCCTGGTGAAGTTCATGACCTGGGGGGGGGGGGGTTGGGTTAACTCTCCCATTAAATGCTAAAAAATCCTGTAACAGCTATAGCAACATAAGGTTGATAATAGCGTTTTTACAGGAGACTCATGTAAATGATCTTGAGCACGCTTGAAACAGTGGTGGGTGGGGGATTGTGTTGCTGCCTCTGCCATGTCAAACAGCAGGGAGTGGCCATCTTGTATCGTAAGGGCATAGTTGATCAGCTACAACTGTTGGATGTAGATCGGAGAATTGTGATCTGCTGGGGGATAATCGCGGGATGGGAACTAGTGTTTTGTTGTGTGTATGCTCCCAATACCACTCTATTAACTAAGTTATAACCCTACAGTCACCTTCCCATTTTTATAGGGGGAAATTTTAATGCTCCTAGTGATCCCCGAGTGGACTGTATGGGGGATGAAAGACCCGATAGAGTAGCAGGTGCGAGGGCATTTAATAATTTTTGAACAGCATTGGATTTAGTAGATGTCTGGTGGGTTTTACATGGGGAGGAAATAGATTACACACACATTTCCGGGGCTCATGGTACCCAAACTCGCATAGATTATCTGTTGGTGTCTTCAAACACATTTTCTTTGATTTTAGTAGGGTGGAAATTGGGACGTATACAATTTTGGATCATGCCTGGGTTTGGATACAGTGGGAAGGGAGGTGCACAGTGAAAAGGATTTGGTCCCAATTACTGCCTCACATGCTCTGTCGTTTGTAAGTCAGATGCATCTGGGGACAGTCTCTTAGAAATAACAGACACCCATTATTTCCAAAAATATGTCCAGTTTATTATCAGTCCTACATCCATTTTTATAGTATTTTACATAGGTCAGTATTACCAGCATGTGACGTGAGTACAAGCCATATTTGGTAACAGGATATATGAAAGCTACAAAAAAGTAACAAACACAAGGAAAAGTGGGGGAGAGAGCACAACTATAGCATATGACACTGTGCTTTATGGTCTTTTCTTATCTAAATCTCTCAGCCAAAACACTGCTGTGGGGAGGAACGACTTTGTCACAAGCAGCTATCTTCAGAGCAGATTATTAATCACCTGGCTCAGACCATAAAGATAAAATGACCTTGTAGCATGTCAGAAAAAGATGGACAAACAGACATAGAAACTTACAAGGCATATATGTGCCCCTTCACACAGAGTGGAGGAGGAGGCACTGGTTGTTCCCCTTGGCTCTTTACAGTGATGTGCGTTTTTTATTTATTTATTTATTTGGATTTTTATCCCGTCCTCCCAGTAGCTCAGAACGGTCTACAAATGAACATACACAGTAGAGAGTAACTAGACATATAAGTAATACAACAGGTTTAGTGATTGGACTTATGGATTGTGGAGAGAATTAAATACAGGGAGAATACAGCAGAATGAGAGAAGGGGGAAATACAGTAGTTTAGTTTAAGGAAAGTTATATGTGTTTAGGTACAATTTGTCAGTGGAGAGAGTAAGAGAGGATTATACTGGAGTTTGGGGAGGTGATAGGAGAGAGGAGGGGTGGGGCGTAAGGGGGGGAGGAGACAGAGGAGATCTTTAGTTGAAGAGGAGGGTCTTTACCGATTTGCGGAATGTTAATAATGAGTTCTGTTGTCTGGGTTGGGGGGGAGTTGGTTCCAGAGGTGTGGAATGAAGTGGCTGTAGGATCGTTTGTGGGCAGTTTCTGTGAGCAGGGATCTTCCGGGGGGGGGGGGGGGTGCATAGGCGTATCTCTGACTTTGAGCGGAGGGTGCGAGTGGGGTTGTAGATGGGAAGCTTGGATTTTATGTAGGAGGGGGTGGTGGAATAGATTCTCTTGTGGGCAATTGCCAGGACTTTGAAAGTACAGCGTTGGCTAATTGGGAGCCAGTGTTCAGCATGGAGTGCCGGGGAGATGGAATCGTGGTAGTTGAGGTTGTGTAGGAGGCGGATGGCTGCATTTTGGACCCGTTGGAGGCGTTTGATATTATTTTTGGTTAGTCCATTAAATAGGGAGTTACAATAATCCATTCTGGAGAGGACATATGCGTATAGGAGTTGGGCGAGGTCTGGTGTGGAGATGTAGGGTTTGATCCTTTTCAGTTGGCGAAGGTAGTAGAAGGAGGTGGAGACTACTTGGGATATGTGGGCAGATAGGGATAGGTGTCCGTCTAGGGTTACTCCCAGGCTGCGAACTTGATCTGCTGCCGTTAGTAGAGTGGAATCCCATGTTAGTGTAGGTCGTGGGTATTTGGTGTTTTTGTTTCTGATCCATAGGAGTTCGGTTTTGGAGGCGTTAAGTTGAAGCTTGTTGTTTGACATCCAAGTTTTCATGTCAGTAAGGCAGAGTTCGAGGTTAGCAATTTGGGATGGTCGGTTTTCGCCTAAGGGGAGGAGCAGCTGGATGTCATCTGCATAAGAGTGGATTTTGATTTTATATTTTTGCGCTATATCGATGACGGGTTTGATGTAGAGGTTGAATAGGAGGGGGGATAGAAGGGCGCCTTGAGGAACACCATATTTGATAGGCTTAGGGTTAGGTTTATGTGTCCCTAGTAGGACAGTTTGGGTCCTTTGGTGAAGGAAGGAGGTGATCCATTGGAGGGCTGTGTCTTTGATTCCGAGGTCGTGGAGTCTAGATGTGAGTAGGTGGTGGTCAACTGTGTCGAAGGCAGCGCTAAGGTCAAGTAGGACTAGTAGGGTGTCATTGCCTTTGTCGAGTATTGACCAGCTGTCGTCGATGATATCAAGGAGTACTGATTCTGTGCTGTGGCCTTTACGGAAGCCGGATTGGGCTGGGGATAGGGCAGCTTGTTCTTCAATGAAAGGGTGTAGACGGTGGAGCACAATTCGTTCAAGGAGTTTGGAGACAATTGGGAGGTTGGAGACTGTGCGATAGTTGCCAGGTTCATTAGGATCAAGGGAGGGTTTTTTGAGAGTGGGCTTGATAATAGCTGATTTCCAGCTGAGGGGGACAGTTCCAGTAGTTAGAGAGGTGTTAATGATGGGGAGGATGGATTCTGCCATGGCGTCTCCAGCGGACAGCAGGAGGCTGGACGGGCAGGGGTCGAGGATGGTGTTGGAGGGTTTGAGTTCTCTCAGGGTTTCGAGGACCTCCGCATGAGTAGTTAGATGAAATTGGGAGAGAGTGGCGGAAGGGGGGGTATATGGAATTGGCTGGAGCTGAGTAGTAGTGGGTTTGGTGTTGACGTCGAGGTTAGCTCGGATGTTTTGTACTTTGGACTGGAAGAAGTCCGAGAGAGTTTCGCTATCGAGTTCTGTTTGGTTGGTTTGATTATTCCTTTGGGCGTTGGTGAAGAGATGGTTGGTGAGGGTGAACAGTTGTTTAGATCTAGAAGGGGCTTGTTGTAGGAGACGAGAGTATTAGGTCTTTTTTGCTTCTAGAATGGCAGTTTTGTATGTGGTGGATATGCTTTTCCAGTGGGTTTTGGTTTCATTGTTCGGGTGTTTGGCCCAGATCCTTTCAGCTTTTCTCAGGGATCGTTTTATGGATCGGAGGTCATTAGTGTACCAGGGAGCAGGTGCTTTGTTGGTGATTATTTGGGTTGTTTTTGTCTGGACCAGGTTATTATAGAGGGATTGGATGTTAGAGTGCCATGTGGCGGCTGCCAGGTCAATTGATAGGGGATGTTGGGTACAAGATTCATTTAGGGTGCGAATACCTGCGGCCATAGCTTGAGGGTTGACCGAATTAGGGAGTTGACGTAGGGTGGGGGGGGGGGTGGGATCTTTACTTGGGGTTAGGGTAGTATCGAGTGGGAGTTCGAATTCAATGAGGTGGTGGTCTGACCATGGGACAGGTGTGGTGGTGTAAGTTTGCTGGGGTTCTGCCGTTGGGTCTCTGAGGGTGAAGAGCAAGTCTAAGATGTTGCCTGCTGAGTGCGTGGGGGAAATTGAAATCTCCTAGGATTGTCATGTTTTTGTGTGAGATGGCTAGTTCAGTGATGAATTCGAGGAGGTTTTCTAGGGTATCTGCTGGGGAGTTGGGGGTTCTATAGAGGAGTATGAGGGCGGTTTTTTGTTTGTGGCCTAAGGTGAACGCAATGGCTTCTAGGGAGGGAATATTGATGGAGTTTATTAGTTTTGAGGACAAACTGCTCGCTTGTTGGCAGGAGTACTAACATCATAATTCTTCCTTTGAGAAGGATGCTGTGACATTTTAGAAAGTGGCTAAGGTCATTTTGCTTGGTGACATCATTAGTTATCCCAGGACAAGCAGGCAGGTATTCTCACTTAGATGACGTCACCCACATGTGAGAATATATGCCTGCTGTCCCTGGATAACACCTGTTACGGTAAGTAACTGTGCTTTTTGCATACCTGGGACCCATACCTGCAATCTTTACATTCTAGAGAGTGCAATTTGTTATTAAATTATGGTAGTATATAGTAGAAGCCTAATTTGTGTTTTAGTTGGAGGGAGGGAGTGGTTTTGGTGGAATGGGGTGTGGACGGAGGGTTGGCTTAGGGTGGGAAGTGGTAGGGAGGGGGGTCTCCCTATGGGAGTTTGATTTATAATTGTTTTGCCTGTTGTCAGGAGGGGCAAAGGAAGTTATATAACATGTATGTTTGTTGTTGTGTTAGTGAGATCTTAAATCTATGATATTGACCTTCAGTTCTTATCAACATTTTAGGAAACAATTGAAAATGTATTTGTTTACTAGATTTTGGGGTAATTAATGTATTTCATCTAATTGTATGCTTATTCTTTTTTGTAAACTGCACTGAACTTAACAGTATTGCAATATAGAAATGGATTTTTATGCTGTTATCGGCATTCTTTTGATGATGTATTTGTTCTGTTTTGCTTGTGATGCCACAATGAACCTTAAAATTAATCTGATCTAGAATCAGAAAAGAATAGTAAATACTGAAGAACTAAGGCCAGTACTGGGCAGATTTGCATGGTCTGTGTCTTTATATAGCCTTTTGGTTGAGGATGGGCTGGGGAGGGCTTCGATGGCTGGGATGGTGTAGATTGGATTTATTTATTCAATTTTCTATGCCGTTCTCCCAGGGGAACTCAGAATGGTTTACATGAATTTATTCAGGTACTCATGCATTTTTCCCTGTTTGTTCTGGTGGGCTTACAATCTATCTAATGTACCTGGGGATGGGCTGGAGTGAGCTTTGATGAGACTTCAGTAGTTGGAACCCAAGCACAGTACATTTCTCCCTCCGTATTCACGGTTTCAGCATTCGCGGTTTTGATTATTCACAGTTTTTAGCTTGCTGGCTCCTCCCCCCAAATTACATCAGCTTGCATAGAGAAATCACTGATTCCATGCATTTACAGAGAAAATCGCCGATTCCCAACACTTCACCGTGTTTTGCCTCTCCTTCAGGAACAGGCCAGGTCTCCCACCATGTTATTCGCGGTTTCACCATATTCACAGTGGTTTTTAACAGAAAACAGCAAATAACATATGAAAAAGTTATTTGCGGTTTTTCTGTATTTGCGGTTCTGTTAATCCCCTATCACAGCGAATACGGAGGGAGAAGTGTACCGGGCAGAGCTTTGGATTCTTGTCCAGAAATAGCTAAGAAGAAAAAATAAAATAAAATTTAAATTGAATCAGGTTGGGCAGACTGGATGGACCATTCAGGTCTTTATCTGCCATCATCTACTATGTTACTATGAAAAAAAAAAATTAATGGACTTTTTCCAGTATCAAGCAGTTCAATTTTGGCGTTCTCTTCCATCTGAGTACGAGCTTCATCTTCATATCTTTTATTCCATAAAAATTTAAAAACATACTTATTTAATAGATTCTTTGAATTATTTGATGTCTGTGCTACATATTTGCTGAATATTCTGCTGTATTTTTTTATTCTTTTGTTATCCAATTTGACCCACTGTTGGTGGAATAAAGATCTAGATAACATAACTTACAAATATACATTTGTTTGTATGTATGTTAAGTTAACATTATAGAAAACTGGCAAAAAAAGCAATGATTGAGCAGAGCAATCCTGAAAAAAGGAAATCACTTAACAGCAGAGCTTAAATTATGAGCACTTGATTTGAGACACTGTTAAGGGAGTATTTGCTTTTGTGTGGGCTGGCTCTCATTACTGAATTCTCTCAAATAATTACATATTATGTGGTGCTCCACTGTTAATTGATTTTCTTTTTTTGGGATTGCTCTGCTTGGACAATCAATTTTTTTTGCCAGTTTTCTGTAGGGTTTAATTGCATTTTACTGGCAGTATTTTTTAGGGTTTTTTTTTTTTTAATTACAGTTTGTTATGTTAACATAATCCATAACAATCTTCTTTCTGGTTAAATTGCTTTCTCAAGACTAACAGCAAATTTTCAGCAGCATTTAACCAGTTAGCACTGAACTGAAAACTCCCTATTTTGGGGGTGTTCTGGGACATAGTTTGCACTTGGTTAATTAAATGCCAATATTCAGCTCTTAACTGGTCATGGGTTACCGCATAAAGATAGCACAGACTTTTATGTGCTTACCCTGGCTGGTTAAGTACTGAATATCGCATTTAATTGGCTGTGCAAAAGCCTGCTGTGTATAAACTGGATATTCATTGCTGGTACCTGGACATAGCTTGGTGGTGGGCAGCAAAATGCTGATCACTGCCTGATGAAAATTGAGCCTGGAATAAGTTGAATTCCCTCCCTCCCCTCCTCTTGGTTTTGTTCTGAAACCACATTTTTACACTGTATGCTGCTTTTTTTCCGGTTCATAGACAACGGCGCGAAAGACAAAGGCGCGCCCAGACAATTGAGCGCAGCGCGGAGGCGTGCACCGCTCAAAATTACTGTTTTTAGGGGCTCCGACGGGGGTTTTTGTTGGGGAACCCCCCACTTTACTTAATAGACATCGCGCCGCGTTGTGGGGGTGTTGTGGGGGGAAAATAGGGAAAAAGTGAAGTTTTCAGTAAAATGTGGGGGGTTACAACCCCCCACAACGCCCCCACAACGCGGCGCGATGTCTATTAAGTAAAGTGTGGGGGGGTTCCCCCCCTAAGCCCCCCCGTCGGAGCCCTAAAAACAGTAATTTTGAGCGGCGCGCGCCTCCGCGCTGCGCTCAATTGTTTGGGCGCGCCTTTGTCCCGGCGCGCTTTGACCTGACACCTTTTTTCCAACTAAATTTGTGTGGTGATTTTGTTTTGAAGGTGGCGGTCCTGATCCCTTTCCGCAACCGCTACGAACATCTGCCAATTCTTTTCAAACACCTCATCCCGATGCTGCAGAGGCAGCGGTTACAGTTCGCTTTTTATGTCATTGAACAAGTAAGTGGAATAACTCAGCTAGTATTTGCTTCTCATAGTCTCCATTTACAGTCTGTAAAGAATTTGGGATGGGGGGATAGGAGTGGGATGCAAATGAGAATCGCTATAGTGCACAAAGTCCTGAGGTTTTAATGAGAGAGGGAAAGGAGTGGGCTGGCTAGTAGAGCTCAAACACAGGTTTAAGTAGTACAAAGCCAGGTCTTGGTTGTGGAAATCCTATGCAGGAAATACACAAATATTGAAATTTGGAATAAGGTAAATAATCCCCTTTCTCTTTTCTTGAAGGCAGCCATATGGAGAATATATATTTTTTTTTTTTGGTCCTTCATGGACCATTTTGGAACTCCATATGAGCCTACATGCTTATTTTCAAAATAAACTTCCCCACATGTGGAGATCTTAACGTGAAACCCCTATGTGATGTTTGACTCTGCCTTTCACCTCTTCCCTATAGGTGCTTAGACTCTCAGAAGGGGTATGTATGTAACAGTTTTGTAAACCGTTTTGGCAGAAAACGGTATAAGAACATAAGAAATGCCTCCGCTGGGTCAGACCCGAGGTCCATCGCGCCCAGCAGTCCGCTCACGTGGCGGCCCAACAGGTCCAGGACCTGGCAGGGGTTCAAGAAAGGTTTGGATGGGTTCCTGGAGGATAAGGGGATAGAGGGGTACAGATAGAACTTGAGGTAGGTTATTGAATTGGTCAGTAACCACTTCACAGGTCGCGGACCTGATGGGCCGCCGCGGGAGCGGACCGCTGGGCAGGATGGACCTCTGGTCTGACCCAGTGGAGGCAACTTCTTATGTTCTTATGTTCTATCTATACCCCTCTATCCCCTTTTCCAGCAGGAATTTGTCCAAACCTTTCTTAAACCCCAGTACTGTACTCTGCCCTATAACTTCCTCTGGAATTGTATTCCAGGTATCCACCACACGTTGTGTAAAGAAGAACTTCCTAGCATTAGTTTTGAATTTGCCTCCTTTCAACTTTTCCGAATGCCCTCTTGTTTTTTTATTTTCTGAAAGTTTGAAGAATCTGTCCCTCTCTACTCTCTCTATGCCCTTCATGATCTTGTAAGTCTCTATCATATCCCCTCTTAATCTTCTCTTTTCTAGGGAAAAGAGTCCCAGTTTTTCCAATCTCTCAGCGTATGAAAGGCTTTCCATCCCCTTAATCAGTCGTGTTGCTCTCCTCTGAACTCTCTCGAGCAATGCCATATCCTTCTTAAGGTACGGTGACCAATACTGGATGCAGTACTCAAGATGTGGACGCACCATTGCCCAATACAGCGGCAGGATAACTTCTTTCGTTCTGGTTGTAATACCTTTCTTGATTATACCTAGCATTCTATTCGCTCTCTTAGCGGCAGCTGCGCATTGTGCTGTCGGCTTCATTGTCATGTCCACCATCACCCCCAAGTCCCTTTCTTGGGTACTCTCATTCAAAAACATCCCTCCCATCGCATAATTATACCTCGAGTTTTTGCTTCCCACATGCAATACTTTACACTTCCCAACATTGAATTTCATCTGCCATCTCTCTGCCCATTCCCCTAGTTTGTCCAAGTCTCTTTGCAATTCTTCGCAGTCCTCCTTTGTCCGAGCTCTACTAAATAGTTTGGTGTCGTCCGCAAATTTTATTATCTCACACTTCGTCCCTGTTTCTAGATCATTTATGAATATGTTAAAAAGCAGTGGCCTGAGCACCGAGCCCTGCGGAACACCACTCGTGACCTTTCTCCAGTCTGAGTAGTGGCCCTTCACCCCTACCCTCTGTTTCCTACCTTCTAACCAGTTTCTGATCCATCTATGCACGTCTCCGTCCACCCCATGGTTCTTCAGTTTCCGGAGTAGACGTTCATGAGGCACCTTGTCAAAGGCTTTCTGGAAATCTAGGTATATGATGTCTATGGGGTCTCCTCTGTCCATTTGTTTGTTAATTCCTTTGAAGAAGTGCAGTAAGTTAGTCAGGCACGATCTTCCCCTGCAGAAACCATGTTGGCTGGTTTTCAGAAGTTCGTTTCTTTCAAAATGTTCATCGATGTTTTCTTTTATCAGTGCTTCCGCCATTTTCCCCGGAACCGAGGTCAGACTCACCGGTCTGTAGTTTCCCAGGTCCCCTCTTGATCCCTTTTTAAAGATGGGCGTAACGTTGGCTATCTTCCAATCCTCCGGAATCACACCTGTTTTCAGAGATAGGTTGCAAATTTGCTGCAGTAGTTCCGCTATTTCCTCCTTTAGTTCCTTCAGAACCCTTGGATGGATTCCATCCGGACCCGGCGATTTGTCAGTTTTTAGTTTTTCTATCTGCCTGCGCACCTCATCAAGGCTCACTTCCATGGATGTTAACTTTTGTGCTTGATTTCCCTTGAAGATTTGTTCAGGTTCCGGTATGTTGGTTGTGTCTTCGCTTGTAAATACCGATGAAAAGAACATGTTAAGTCTTTCTGCGACCTCTTTCTCTTCCTTCACCGCTCCCTTCCGGTCTCCGTCGTCCAGTGGTCCCACATCCTCCCTAGCCGGCTGTTTCCCTTTAATATATCTAAAGAACGGCTTGAAATTTCGTGCTTCCCTGGCTAGCCTCTCTTCATACTCTTTTTTGGCTTTTCGAACCACACGGTGACATTCTTTTTGATACTTTCTGTGATCTTTCCAGTTTCCCTCAGATTTGTCCTTCTTCCATTTTCTGAATGAGTTTTTCTTATTGCCTATCGCTTCCTTCACTATTTTAGTTATCCACGCCGGGTCTTTTGTTCGACTCTTGTTGCACCCTTTTCTGAATTTGGGGATATACAGATTTTGCGCCTCGCTCACTGTATTCTTGAAAAAGGACCAGGCATGTTCTACCGTATGCCATTTTTTGGAAGTGTTCCTAAGTTTCTTCTTTACCATTCCTCTCATTGCTTCGTAGTTTCCCTTCCTGAAGTTAAAAGTTGTCGCTATGGTTCGCTTTCCTTTCAGTATTCCTATTTCCACCTTGAACTTGATCATATTATGATCGCTGTTTCCCAACGGTCCCACTACTTCCACTTCCTTTGCAGGTCCCCTTAGCCCATTTAGGATTAGATCCAGAGTGGCATTTCCTCTCGTCGGTTCTCTAACAAGCTGCTCCATGAAGCAATCTTGTACAGCTTCCAGAAAGTCTGCCTCCCTAGCGCATCTTGAGCTTCCAAGACTCCAGTCTATCCCAGGGTAGTTGAAGTCTCCCATAATAACTGTGTTACCGCTTTTGCATTCTCGCTTCATCTCGGCTTCCATTTCTTCATCGATTTCTCCGGTTTGTCCGGGTGGACGATAGTATAGACCTATCTTTATTTCAGGCCCTTTCCTTCCTGGTATTTTAACCCATAGCGATTCTAGCTTGTTGGCCGTCTCTGCTGTGTCCATTTTTGTCGATTGTATGCTTTCTTTTATGTATAGTGCTATTCCACCGCCTTTCTGTCCTAATCTGTCTTGGCGATAGAGTTTGTACCCCGGCAGTGCTGTATCCCATCTGCTTTCCTCATTCCACCATGTTTCGGAGATTCCAATGATGTCTATGTTCTCTGCAATGGCCATGGCTTCTAATTCTCCCATTTTGTTTCTTAGGCTCCTTGCATTAATATATATGCAATTTAGCTCCTGGAATTTTGTTGCCTTCATTTCCTTTCCCTGTGCTTTGGTCATTAGATTCTTCTCTTTGGTTATGATCTTTCTAATCTCCTCTCCTTTGTTAGTCGACTCCTGTAATTTGTCCCTTGTTTCATCCCAGCCTTTTTTCTCCTTAGTATCTTCACAAGATACCTTTTTCCGAATCATCGACGCTTGGTCGACTGTCGGCTTTCCCCTTCTTGTTAGTTTAAAGCCTGTTCTATTCCTCTCTTGATGTTGTTTGCTAGAAGTCTAGTTCCCGCTGCACTCAGGTGCAGTCCATCTCTCCTGTAGAGCTTGCTCTTGCCCCAGAACGTCATCCAGTTCCTCACGAAGTGGAATCCTTCTTCCTCACACCATCTCCTCATCCATGCATTTATCGATTGTAGTTCCTCTTGCCTTTTCACATCTGCCCTCGGCACCGGTAGGATCTCTGAGAACGCTATCTTCTGGTATAGAAATTATTAAAATAAATGTAACTTGCTGGGTATACCTGTAACTTTTTCTGTTGTGTAATAAGTTCTACTCTGCCACCTCTAACAGACTATATATATATCTTTTTTTCCTTTAAAGGTTGGTATTCAACCCTTCAACCGTGCCATGCTGTTCAATGTTGGCTTTACAGAAGCAATGAAAGATTTAAACTGGGACTGTTTAATTTTTCATGATGTAGATCATATTCCAGAAAATGATCGCAACTATTATGGATGTGGACAAATGCCACGGCACTTTACAGCTAAACTGGATAAATATATGTATTTGTAAGTATTAAACCTGAAAAGGTACCTGTTCATTGGAAGCCCTGTTTTAATCTGCATGCTTCCACAAAATCTATTTTGATATGTTGATTGAACAGGAGATGTGTTCAGAGGTTACATTGGTCCATTTGGTATTAGAGGGTATTAAGTGGGTGCAATTACTTAGCTCTGGTAGTGCCACAGCTGGGAATGGTATTAACAGATATTGAAAGGCTTAAAAGTGTGGGACTGGATTTTCATGATGGGGCAGGGATGGGAATGGAGATAGATCCTGCGAGGATGGGAACAAATTTGTCCCTGTCATTCTCTAATTACAACACCTTCCTAATCCCAAAATACTGCAGCCATGACCTTTCCTGCTGAGTTTTGGGTCTTGAATATTCTTGGCCTTGGAGAACCTGAGTGCCGCCATTGCATGGACTTGTTTTTTTTTTTTCTTAGGATCATAGTGATGTAACCATGTTTCATCAACAGTAACTTCGATGTCGTTTTTTTCTTCAGCATTCAGACATCTGGGCACCCATTTGGCTGACAGCTTCTGCGTACCCAGCTGCTCATGAATTATACACCCAGCACATTCCCTGGATATCTGTAGTATCTCAGCAATTGTTTTAGCTGATATTCGCCGATCTGTCAAAATCCGTATCCAGTCAAAAGTGCACGTGAACAACCCCACCCAGATAATCGTGTGCAGGATGCCAGCGCGCTGGATTTCAACACTGTTTTAAAACGCTCCGAGAAGGAATGTGGGGGGAACCTGCCACTTTACTTAAAAATGTTGCCGCACCCGTTGGAGGGGAAGAACCCCCCCATTATAGAGGAAACAATCATTTTTCCCTAAAAAAATAGGGAAAAAGGCTTTTCCTTTGTAATTCCCCCACACACACCCTCACAGCACTTTAAAATAGTGTTGAAATCCAGCGAGCTGACGTCCTGCGTGGGATTGTCTGGACGGGTTTGTCCACGTGCGATTGTCTTGCGCAGTTTCGTCTGTAAGCGGCCAAAATCAGGTCATGGATATGGTCAATTTCAGGAGCTGACACCGTTTGAGGCCTTCCAGACCTTGCTGCACCTTCGGTCTCAAAATCTCCACACTGAAAGTTTGCATATCACTTCACTGTGGAGTATGCTGGGCATTTGTCACTCAATGTTTGCATCATATATTTATAGATTTCCTTTGGAATTTTCTTCTGCAGGAATAGGAACTTCATGACAGCTCGGAGTTCCACACTGGAAAATTCTACACTTTTTGTTGGCGTGGTTCAATCTGAAACAGTGTCAAAATATAGCATTACAATTCTGCAGATTGGCACATTGCAAAATAAAATAACACTTTTTAGCTACAGTGGCAAAAGCGCTCAGAATTTAGGAAGTTTGTTGGGCTGATAACTTTTCAATACCCCCTCATACTAATTTGAACATTGTTGGTCAAGGATTTTCTTATGAATACAAGAGAAATACAGGTCCTAATTATTAAACCTCCATTGTTCTAAACAGCATTGGTTCTAATTCTTGCCTTAGGAGTAATATTACGAAGTGTTTATTTTAAAGGTTTATACTAGAGAATGACATGGGGAGCGATCCCCGCAGCGAACCGCTGCGTGGCTGCGGTTTGGCTGCGGGTTATGGTGACCTCATTAGCAAATCGCCGCAGACGCAGGGACAAATCCTTTCACCGCCCGCAAAAACGGTGAATAGATTTGTCCCCGCAGGCCAATGTCCCCCCTTCTAGGAACCGCTATTTACCTGTGTTTCACCATGTTCGTGACCGGGTGTTAGATGTCTCCGCCATGTTGTCTGTCTCCTCCAACTTTCGATCCAACTCGCACGTTGCCGCATTTACTCTCGATCCAACTTGCATTTGTCAGATCAACCCTTCCTGCCAATAGAACCCGCCCCTCCCCCCCCGACGATCGCCGGCAGGAGGATATCCAACCCCTCCTGCCAGCTCCCCAACAGCCCCCCTATGATCACTGATAGGAGGGTGCCCAACCCCTCCTGCCGGCCCCCCCAACGGCCCCCTATATCGCCAATAGGAGGGTGCCCAACCCCTCCTGCCGGACCCTCCCCCAACAAACCCCGCCATCCCGAAACACCACCCTTAGTCTTACTTTCCAAGTTGGACTGGACAGCTCCTCGCTCGTTTGGCCAGCAGGCCTGCCTCCGTCCAAATGAGGCGGGCCCGCCCCTCCCCTCCCCTGCCTAACCCACAGGATCCTAGGGCCTGATTGGCCCAAGCACCTAAGGCCCCTCCTATAGCGGGAGTGGCTTTAGGTGCCTAGACCAATCAGGCCCTAGGATCCTGTGGGTTGGGCAGGGTAGGGGCGGGCCCGCCTCATTTGGACGGAGGCAAGCCTGCTGGCCATACGTGTGAGGAGCCGTCCGGTCCAACTTGGAAAGTAAGACTAAGGGGGTTCTGGGGTGGGAGGGTTCGTTGGGGGGGGGGTCCAGCAGGAGGGGTTGGGTACCCTCCTGCCGGCGATCTTAGGGGAGGCCATTGGGAGGACCGGCAGGAGGGGTTGGGTACCCTTCTGCTGCGATTGTCGGGAGGGCCGTTGGGGGGGGGGGTCTACAGGAATACACAGTCTAGTACCCGAACTCTCAATCTGGGCAACTGCAACTGGGCAACCTGATCCCGAAATCTGAGCAACTGCCTGCTGCCGTCGCGTATGCTGGGACTCCTGCCTTCGTGTATCTGCCGGATACGCGAAGGCAGAAGTCCCGGCATACGCGACGGCAGCAGGCAGTTGCAAATCAGCTGACGCTGGCGCAATCTTGCACACTGGGAAAGAAGAGAATCTCCGGCGTCAGCTGACTAGCAACCCCCCATCGTATGGGACACCTGCCTTCGCATATCTGCCGGATACACGAAGACAGGAGTCCCAGCAAAAGATGCAGCTGCAGGAAGTTGCTAGTCAGCTGACGCTGATGCCGGAGCTTCTCTTCCTGCCCAGTGTACACCAGGTACTGCTGGACAAGGGGAGGAGGGGAAGAAGGAAGGGAGAAAGGATACTGTTGGACAGGAGGGAAGGGGTACTGCTGGACAATGGGAACAGGGAAGGGAGAAGGGGTACTGCTGGACAAGGGGGAAGTAAAAGGAAGGGAGAAGAGGTACTGCTGAACCTGGCAGAAAAGGAGGGAAAGGAAAGGTGCTACACACTGGAGGGGAAGATGAGATGGTGCATGGGGAGAGAGCATGTTGGGTTGTGGGGTGCGAAGGAGGGATACCACTGAGGGAAGAGGCAAGGACAGAGAGAGAAAGTGTGCAGGAGGCAGAAAGTGTTGGACTCATGGAGAGGGCAAGATGGATGGGGAGGACAGAAAGGAGGGAAGGAGAAATGTTACACTGGGGAAGGGGGAGAGCGCAGGGAGTGAAAAGTTGGACTCATGGAGGGAGAGAGAGAGATGCTTGGTTGAGGGAAGGAGGATCAGAGGAGAAGCATACAGGAGGGGTTGGGTGCCCTCCTGTCGTGATCGCTGGGGGGAGGGGAGACTTGCAGCCGTAGCCGCGGTCACTATGCTAATCACGGCAGGGAGATCTTTGCCGCGATTAGGTACAGCGGCCGCGTCTACTTACCATGTAGGCTAACATTGTAAGCATTAAAAGTACATGTCGTGTTTGTTTTTGTATAGTTATTAACTAATATTTAACTAAGTTTTAAAGTTTTAAAGAATGTTTCCTTTATACGTAAATAAAGAAAAGTATATAAAATCGTACCCGTTTGAGGCTTTTATGTATGCAGCGGTGACGGGGCGGTGAATGGGGTGGCAGTGGCGGTGACGGGGCGGTGAAGGGAATGGCGGTGACGGGGCGGTGCAGAGGATGGTGAGACGGGGACGGGGCGGTGACGGGGACCAATTTTTTCACCGTGTCATTCTCTAGTTTATACACTTCTCCCTCGTCATTCGCGGGGGATACGGGCAGAGCCGGACCGCGAATGCCGAAAAACCGCGATTATCCGGCTCTGACCCACCCCCACCTCCCTGCCGCCTTCCTGGCCTTACCTGGTGGTCTAGAGGGCTTTCGGGGCAGGAGCGATCTTCCTACGCTCCTGCCCCGTGCAGATCGCCATCAGGAAATGGCTATAGGGAGTTCCCGACGTCTCGAGAGACAACGGGAACTCCCAGCAGCCATTTCCTCATGGCGATCTGCACGGGGCAGGAGCGTAGGAAGATCGCTCCTGCCTCGAAAGCCCTCTAGACCACCAGATAAGGCCAGGAAGGCGGCAGGGAGGAAAAAAAGATGGATTTTTTTTTACATTAAAACTGTTTTTTTAAATTTTCCCCCTCCCCAGAAAAAAATTGCGATTATATGAAACCGCGAGTGCAGGAACCGCAAATGGGGAGGGGGAAGTATATGTTAAAATCTAAGTGGGTTATAATTTACTTACCTAATCACGAAAAGCAGGCAAAAAAGGGGGCCAGATACCATCAAATAAATAAATGCCAAATCAAAAATAAATTCTTAGTTTATTGTGGTGGTTTAGTCATCAAGAGGCCCTTTTACTAAGCTGGGATAAAATTCACATTTATTGTGGTTAAATGGAGAACTTTACTGCAAGTTAATAGAATTTTTAACAAGCTGGGATAAAATTCACATTTATTGTGGTTAAATGGAGAACTTTACTGCAAGTTAATAGAATTTTTAACACGTCAACCATTGGGAATGTCCCGTCTACCTTGCTGCGCTGCATTCTTGGAACAACCTGCCTGGCTCACTACATCAGGCTCCGTCTGTGGCATTATTCAAAGTCAGACTAAGGGCTCCTTTTACAAAGGCACGCTAGCGGTTTAATACGCGTAATACCGCACGCTAAACCGCCGGCCGCACTTGCCGCTACCGCCTCCTCTTGTGCAGGCAGTAGTTTTTAGGCAAGCGGGGGGGTTAGCACGTTAACCCCGCTAGCGCGGCTTAATAAAAGAAGCCCTAGAAACTTATTTATTTGAAGCTGTATTTAAACACTGACCCAACCAACAAATCTGTCTGTCATTCCTTCAATAGTCCCCTACCACCTTTTAGCCCCCTCTATGTGTCTATCATAATTAGACTGTAAGCTCTTCTGAGCAGGGACCGTTTCTTGCATGTGCAATGTACAGCGCTGTATGCGCCTGGTAGCACTATAGAAATAATAAATTATTGTTGTATAGAAGCCTTGCATTAAAGTTTCTATTAGTGCGTGGTACTCAAGTGCTTCTGGGTTGCCTCTAAATATCTCCTGTTCAAGAGGTATTTAAAGAGCTCCCACATTAACTGGGCATTAGTCGGTTAACATGTGACGTGGTATTTGCAGCACATTAACCCCCAAACACTTTCCATGCTCATCTTCTGCCCGTGACCTGCCCTGCCTCCTACCACAAAAGCACTCCTTGTGTGATCATGTGGTAAAGTGGAGTAGCAGCCTTGTGGTTAGAGCAGTGGACTGGGAGAACTGGGTTTGATTCCCATTGTAGTAAACAGCCTTCACTGCCCCAGGTAAAAAAAACTGTAGATTAGGCACCCCCTGGGGACAGAGAAAGCATCTGCGTAGAATAAATGTAAACCCCAGAAAAGTGGTATATCAAATCTGTGACCCTTTAACTGCCAAATTACTGCAAAGCCTCGTATGTTGGTTATGTGCTAGCAGTTATCACTTGGTAACCTAATTTAGGTTAGGGGTGTCAAAGTCCCTCCTCGAGGGCCGCAATCCAGTTGGGTTTTCAGGATTTTCCCCATGAATATGCATGAGCTCTATTAGCATACAATGAAAGCAGTGCATGGAAATAGATCTCATGCATATTCATGGGGGAAATCCTGAAAACCCGACTGGATTGCGGCCCTCAAGGAGGGACTGTGACACCCCTGGTCTAGATGCCCACAAGCAGCAGCTCAGAGTATCAGAAAGGAGCTGATTTCTCAGGTACCTATAAACTTCTCCCTCCGTATTCGCGGTTTCTGCACTCGCGGTTTCACATAATCGCGATTTTTCGTCGGGTGACTCCACCCCCAAAAAATTACATCAGGATTAAAGTTCCTTTCCTTTTGCTGTAATGTAAAAAAAAGTTTAACTTTTACCAATATTCACTCTGGTTCCATGCTTTCTCCTACAAAATCGAAGTTTCAAAACTTTCATCCTGAAAACCGCCGGTTCACATCGTGCACAGGGAAAAATGCTGTTTCCCAGCATCCATAGAGTGAAATGCTGCTTCCCAGCATGCCTAGAGAAAATCACTTACCTGCTTAAAGCTTTCTGAGTTGCTGCTTGCCTGCAAAAATGAATATGAATTTTATATGTTATTCGCGGTTTTAATAACAAAACCGCTATCTTTTACAAAAACACGCGATTAACATATATGGTTTTTCCATATTCGCGGCTATAGCTGGAACGTATCCCCCGCAAATACGGAGGGAGAAGTGTACCTCAGGGATCTCAAAGTCTCCTTGAGGGCCGCAATCCAGTTGGGTTTTCAGGATTTCCCCAAGGAATCCTGAAAACCCGATTGGATTCCGGCCCTCGAGGACCGGAGTTACCCATGCTTGGTCTAGGGCCTAGGGGTGTTAAAGTCCCTCCTCAAGGGCTGCAATCCAGTCATGTGTTCAGGATTTCCCCCCAAAATATGCATGAGATCTATTTGCATGCACTGTTTCAATGCATATTCATGGGGGTAATCCTGAAAACCCGACTGGATTTCGGCCCTCGAGGAGGGACTTTGACACCCCTGAAGGGCCGTCAAGTTACAAATTGAAAGAGATTCTCTTGCTTATCATGGTTAACTTGCTCAGATTATGTTCCTGGCCAATAAAGCCAGCAGCGTAGCGAAGGTGAGAGGTGCCTGGGGTGGGGGTGCCTCTCCCCCACCCCTGACTACCGCACATGCATGCCCCTCTCCTTCCCTTGCATCTCTCTAACGTTCGCAGCTCAAGCACTGGCTTTTTCTCAGACGTCACTTCCTAGGCACATGTCTAGGAAGTGAAGTTGGAGGAAGAGCCGACGCGAGCGGCAGGTTGGGGGTTGCAGCTCGTGCCGTGAACTTTAAAGAGGTAGAAGGGAAGGAGCTGGCGGGCATGCAGTAAGGGGAGATGGGTGCCGGCACCTGACTAAAGCACAAATATGTTTGTTTGAACAATACACTTCCCCCTCCGTATTCATGAATTCCATATCTACGGATTTGCTTATTTGTGGTTTTAAAACAAAAAATGCATTTTTATTTTCCAGGCTATTTTAAGCCCTGAAAGCCCCCCTTAAGCCTTACCTGCTGGTCTAGCGGGTTTTCGGGGCAGGAGCGATCTTCCCATGCTCCTGTCCCATGCAGATTGCTCACAGTAAATGGCTGCCTTGAGCTCCCGTAGTCTCTTGAGCCATTTCCTGTGAGCGATCTGCACGGGGCAGTAGCGTGGGAAGATCGCTCCTGCCTGAAAACCCGCTAGACCACCAGGTAAGTCTTAAGGGGGGCTTTCAGGACTTAAAATAGCCGGGGGAAGCAGGGGTTAGGGGCAGAACCGGCCCGAATATTATTCGCGGGCCGGCTGTGCCCCTAACCCCCGTGAATACAGAGGGGGAAGTGTGCATAGGGCTACTTTTGAGCCCTGCCAGAATCCATCAATAGAGTCCATACAGATCCTTTCCACCTTTGAAAATGGTCTTTTAGTTGTAGCTAACAAATGTTTCTGCAGCTCAGTTACTGTATTTGATAGAGGTTGGATTCATTGTACTGTAATTTTAACCACTTCTTTTTTTTTTTTTTTTTTTAATATATATTTAGGCTTCCCTATATTGAATTTTTTGGTGGAGTCAGCGGTTTAACAGTGGAACAGTTTCGGAACATAAATGGCTTTCCTAATGCTTTCTGGGGTTGGGGAGGGGAAGATGATGATTTATGGAACAGGTAAGATGCGCGGTATTCAATCTGAAATATTATTTAAATTGCTCTATAACAATGGTGATTCAGTTAAAATCTGACTCCTTACTGGTCCTACTTTAGCTAGAATTCTACTGAATAATTATCTTAAGTATTTTTCTAAAGAAATGTTCAATGTGGTATCCTAACACATGTTGCAAAATAACTGAGCAGATGCAGGGGAGATGCCACATGCAGTAAAAGAGTAAAGGATATGTCCGCACTGGGAGCCAGCAGGTAGATTCCTGGGATGGGCTGGGAAGGCAGTTCTTACCCTGTGTTCTCATGTTCTGTAACATCACATTCAAAATGCAAATGATGATCAGATTACAGTAATTTCATCTGTCTGATGGAAGCTTCCTTATTAGGGAAATGAAGCCGAGACTCGTGGTCTTTGCATCAAAGACCTAGATGCACTAAGAGAATTGGTGGGTCTGTTCCGATCCAATTTTTTGGGCTGATTCAAAAATAGCTACTGATGTGCTAAAAGGTTTGCATGCAAATGATTCAGGCAGAGGTTTGTCATAATCCCCGACTCTTCCGTCTGATTGATGGCTGTAAGAGCGACTCTCACACATGTGCAGAGCCGGCAGGGGAAGGCCGAACAGCTAAGAGACAGTGGAAAGCTTCCTGCCACTCAGCTGTTTGGAGCAGGAAACCTTTTTTTTTAATGGGCACAGATGCTGTGTGTGTTATACATGCACAATATCTTCCCCATTAAAAAGAAAAAAAAACACCATCACCCCCCTACCGATGTGATGGCCCTCCCCGATGTACCAGCACCATGAGCCAACCCCTCCCCTCCCCCCAAAAAAAAGAAAATTAGCAGGAGGGATGCCCACTCTCTCCTGCCAATGGAGGCCCCCCTCCAAACCATCCCCCTGGTACGTTTGTCCATTGGAAGGAAGGACGGACACATGGTCCCTCTCATTCAAGGTCTGCAGATCCTAAATGATGGGTCTTCCCTCCTCGGTGCATCATGTGATGCATGGGGAGGGGCCTAAGGCCTTGATTGGCTCAGATGCCTAAGGCTCCCCCCCACTTGTTTCTCTGTCTTTTTCTCGGTGGAAGGATGATTAAGTGACAAACTATCCCACTGGGGGCAATTTTGAAACATGTGCCTTCCTGCAGACTCAATTTTCAGTGGGAAAAAGTTCTCTTTTGGAAATTGACTCAAATGTGCATGTGCAAATCTTCACCTGCTAATTAGGAAAACCAAAAGTGAGCACGCAGGTGCACTTTCTATCTCAACCCCACTCCTGGGAATTTCTCCCCAATAGTGAGCACAGAAATGCCTTCAGAAACTTGATTGGGAGGGCAAGATGATCCCTATTTTATAAAGACACATAGGCAGCTGGGTCTCTTTATTAAAATACTTGGGTAACCCAGCAGAAACTGTAGCATGATTGAAACCGTGGACATTTACACCAGCTTCTCCCCACCAAAACAGATGTTGAAAGTTTGGTTTGCTTCAGGATGCAAAGGACAGCTCTATAGGACTAGACACACCCACATATACCTCTCAGAACCAAAGTCTCTGGGATAAAAGAAATAAGTGCAGAATTTTGTGTGGTGTCGGATCCCAGAATGCTGCAGGATCCATGTTTTCAAAACCTAAGAGCAGCTCAAGTGAGCCTTATTCAGAGGCAAAGTAGCTGTAACTCTGATAAACCACTGCTTTGTTTCGGCCCAGCAGCACTAAGAAATTTCCTGTTTCTGCACAGCAGTGGTTAACTTGTAACCTGACAGTGAATTTGTTGAGACATTTTTTTCATTTTTGAAGCAAGTAGGAAATGGAGCAAAGTAAAATCTCCTTCCTAGGAAGCTCCATTGACTGTTTGATTGCCAGTAGAAAGACATGATCCAAACAAATGTCACATAGGGCTCCTTTTACGAAGCTGCGTTAGCGATTTAACGTGCATGATAGTGCGCACTAAACTGCCAGCATTGAGCTGGTGTTGGTTCTAGCCGTGTAGCGTGGGTTTAGCGGCTTCGTAAAAGGAGCCCATAATGTGAGTACAGATCAGAACTGAGATGTCCAGGTTGAGATGTGCTCAGTTCTGGTGGAATTTTATTGATTTATTTATTTTTATAAATCTTTATTCATTTTAAAGAACTAAGTGCAACATATTATACAGTCATTTTATACTTTAACATCGCTTAAATGCAATCAAAATTATATTCTATGACAAATACATATATCACCCCCCCACCCCCCCACACACACTACATATCCAACAATTTGCACTCAAATTAAAAATATATCTTCCCACCCCCCTCCCACCCTGGACGTGTATTATCAATGGTCAAAATCAACAATCACTCCTTAAAAATTTAGTCAACAGCTCCCAAACATCCATAAATTTCCTGTACCTTCCCTGCTGTATAGCCATCAGACGTTCCATTTTAAAAGTATAACAAAGGGATTCCCACCAGAAAGTGTAATTTAACCTATCCCAGTTCTTCAAAATAAGTTGTATGGCAACCCCTGTCATTACAAAGAGAAGTTTGTTAAGTTCTGGTGGAATTTTAGAAATGGATCTGCTGTTATGGAATCACTTTTATGGTGCTAGTACAGGCTGACCTGGCTCGGTTGGTGCCATGGAACTGGAAGCTGATTAAGACTGGGAGAAGTGAAAGAGACGGGTTTATTTTTAATTTACTTTTTTTTAGTTTTTGTGGCCAATAATGGTTATTTGCATTTTCGTTGGAGGTTGGGAGGTATGGTTTATTTTTTCACTGCTATCACTGCTGTTTGGTTGTCTCTTTGGGATTCTTTAAGTTGGAAGATTTAAAAAAAAATTTGCTTGTGCTTTTTATTGGGTTATTGTACTGTTTCTTCTCATTCTCTATAGCTGGTATGTACTGTATGAAATTATTTGTTTGTATACTTCTTTCATAGTTAAGATTGTGAGCCCATTGGGACAGAGGGAAATTACTTAAAGTACCTGATTAGTTTTGTGGTCATTGCATTAGTCACATTTTAATTGTTTTTATAAATCGCGTTGAAGCTTGCTTGATGATTTAGCAGTATATAAACTCTGCATTAAAGTAAATAATTTTCCAGCACAGGCAGTGGCTGCAACCACTTTACATATGTGCAAGTGGATAAAATGACATCAACCCAGCAGCTTCTATTTGTAAATGGTGCCGTTGCCTCGTGAGCTGCCCTGTTTTACAATCCGTGAAATCTAAGTGCCACCATTTAACTAGTGAGGCTGCAGTTTACATTTAATCTCATTTTGGATGGAGAAATAAATAATTGGGGGGCTGCATTCCCCTAATCCCTTGTGTAATACAGTCAAACCTCGGTTTGCAAGTACCGTATTTTCACGCATATAATGCGCGCGTCATACACGATTTTTACAAACCGTGCATAACCTTGCGCATTGTACAATTTTTTTTTTTTCATTCCGATCCGGCATCCTCCCCCCCCGCTCGCGTCACCCCCCCCCCCCCCGCGATCCTACATCCCCTCCAGCACGGCAAAACATCTCTTACCCGATTGGGCACCGGCACCAGCACCAATGCACAGGACGTGCCAGTGCCAGTGCCCGAAGATCCTCCCTCGTTGTTGCTGGGCTGGGCTGTGCTGGGCGGTGCGAGGGAGATCCTCCTTCTTCCTTGTGCCGGGCTGGACTGGGCTTTGAGCATTTGCGCATGCTCAAAGCCTTCTGGTCTCGCTCTCTCCGAGATTCTCAATGTGCATTGGTGCTGGTGCCGGTGCCCAATCGGGTAAGAGATGTTTTGCGGTGCTGGGGGGGTTGTAGGATCGCGGGGGAAGGGGGTGACGCGAGCAGGGGGAGGATGCCGGTTCGCAGGCCAGAAGAGTAAGCGGGAATGGGAGGAGGTTATAGCAGCATGCGCGGTATACGCGTGTGCGTGCTATATAAAAATTTTTTTACTGAAATGCTTTGGACCCGCGCGCTATACGCGTATGCGCGTTATACACGTATGCGCGTTATATGGATGAAAATACGGTAATGTGGTTTGCAAGTGTTTTGCAAAACGAGCAAAACATTCCTGTAAATTGTGCCTTACAAACCGAGCGTAAACTCAATTTGCGAGCCCCCCCCCCCCCGTGATCCGGCATCTCCCCCCCTCCCCCCCGCTTGCATCGTACTCCCCCCACCGGCCGCGATCTGGCATCCCTCACTCATCCACCCAAACACAATCTCTTACCCTGATCTGGCACCAGCACCAACGCACAAAATATGCCAGTGCCCGAAGATCCTCCCTCTTCCTTGGGCTGGGCCTTGAGCATCTGCGCGTGCTCAAGGCCTTCTAGTTCTCGCTCTCTCCGAAATTCTCAGAGATCATGGTAAGAGATTGTGTTTGGGTGGGTGGGTGAGTGGGGGATGCTGGATCGTGGGGGTGTGTGGAGCAGGTCTGGTGGCCTCAGGGGTGCGGGGTAAAGTGGAGCAGCACCGGTGGCATGGGGGGGGGGAAGGAACGAATCAAGCGAGTTTCCCTTACTTCCTATGGGGAAACTCGCTTTGATATACGAGTAAATTGGTTTACAAGCATGCTTCTTGAACGAATTATGCTCGTAAACTAAGGTTCCACTGTACTTTGGCCAAAATGAGCACTGAGCTGGGGTAAAACTGATGGGAAAAACATGTGTAGAATTTTGCTCTACTCAATCTAAGGCCCTCTTGAAATCTCTGCTTGCTGTGGATCGCCATAAGTAAATAGTGGCTTTCTAAAATTGCAGTTTAAACACACAAATGCCACTGTTCCCATGTGGTGATATTTTTAAAATAGAAGCTATAGTTATCCCAGGACAAGCAGGCAGCATATTCTTAACGTATGGGTGACGTCACCGACGGAACCCCGGTACGGACACTTTTAACTAGAAAGTTCTAGTTGACCGCACCGCGCATGCGCGGGTGCCTTCCCGCTCGACGGAGGAGAGCGTGGTCCCCAGTTTCTTCGTTTCCGCGGAGCGAAGAAGACGCATGTGCTTTCAACGGCTGTTGAAATCTCCTTCCTTGCCTTCCCGCTCGCGTATTTTCTTTTCTTTTACTTTTCCCTTCGGGTTTTTTTGTTTCGTTCAAAAAAAAAAAAAAAACATTATTAATTAGTTTTTTTCCTTATTTTTCTGGCCGGCCCCGGCGGGGCCTGTTGCCAACATACAGGCCTCCAGGTTTGATTTTGCGGAGGCCGTATTTCCATTCATGCCCCCTCAGCCGGGATTTAAGAAGTGCCAGCGGTGTGCACGCCCGATCTCTCTCACTGACCCACACAATTGGTGTTTACAGTGCCTGGGTCCAGAGCATCGGGCTGACACCTGCATCCGCTGTGCCACTCTTAAAAAACGTACGTTAAAAAATCGGCAGATCCAGCAGAATATTCTTTTCGGTACCGGTTTTGCCATGGAATCTGCCACACCATCGACGGCGCCACCGAAGTCGGCACTGACTACATCGACACCGCCTGATCCTTCCTCGGGGTCGATAGCGCCAGGTAAGCCGGCTAAGAAGCCTTCCACTTCCCTCGAGCGCCCTCCTGCCACAACGGCGACGCCGGTCCTCCCGGCATCGCGCCGACCCCACAAATGCTCCGCCCCGATATCGGTGAGTGCCTCGTCATCGGCCTCCTCATCGCCGGGGCGTGAAGCGGCACCTATGGTACCGAAAAAGAAAAAAGCGGTACCGGTGCCTCCTCTGGACGACCACATAGCGGCCATACTCCAAACCCAATTGCAGGAGCAACTACAGCAACAGCTCCAAAATCTGTTGTCGGCAATGTTGGCCCCGCTACTTCCGGTACCGGACCGGCCCGAGCATCGCTCCATACCACCGGAGTCCACTCCATCGGTGCCATTGAACACATCCATGCCGGTACTCTCGGCGGAACCCATTAATCCTCTCATTCAACTACGATCTGATGCCGATCCTCCCCAACATTGGGAACGGCACCAAGCTCCCCGAGACCAAGACCGGCACCGTTCTTCCCCCGGTACTGTCTCCATGCGTTCTGGCAAATCTCTCTCAAAGACTCGCCACGCAGAATCATCCACACCGCCGTCCCGTCCCACGCACCCCGACGTCAGGGACCCGGACCTATGGGAGGAATACCAACCCGGTACCGATGAGGAGCCTTCCTCATCCGATGAGGAACCTTCCACACTTGATACCGGTTCCAAGCCTGAACAATCCTCGTTCACCAAATTTCTTCGAGAGATGTCAGCGGCTCTCTCTATACCTTTGGAATCTAAGAAGTCACAGGCTTTCCTAGATGCCCTAGACTTCGAGCAGCCACCCAAAGAATTTCTCAAGTTACCCGTCCACGACATCTTACGGGAAACTTTCTATAAGAATTGGGAAAACCCTCTCACGGTACCGGGCGCCCCTAGAAAACTGGACAGTCTCTACAGGGTCATTCCTATCCCGGGGTTTGACAAACCCCAACTACCCCATGAATCCCTTCTGGTGGAGTCCACTTTGAAGAAAACCCAGGGCTCCAGTGTATATGCTTCCACCCCTCCTGGCAGAGAGGGGAAAACGATGGATAAATTTGGCAAGCGCCTTTATCAAAATGCCATGCTTGCAAACAGAGCCAATAATTACACCTTTCATTTCTCCTTCTACATGAAGCACCTCGTGAATCAACTTTCTTCTCTACAGAAATATCTGCCTGAACGCAAGGTCCCTCTCTTTCAACAACAAATTTCCGGTCTGCTCCAACTCCGAAAATTCATGGTGCGCTCCATCTATGATTCATTTGAGCTGACCTCTCGAGCATCTGCTATGGCTGTTGCCATGAGATGTCTAGCCTGGCTGAGAGTTTCCGACCTCGATATTAACCACCAAGACCGCCTGGCTAACGCACCTTGTCTTGGTGATGAACTTTTTGGAGAGTCCCTGGATTCCACCACCCAGAAACTCTCAGCTCATGAGACGAGATGGGATACTCTCATCAAACCAAAGAAAAAGACTCCGCCTGCTCGCCCTTACAGACAGCAGTCTTCCTACCAACGTAGGTTCTCCGCCAGACCTCTTCAGCCACCTCCGCAACAACCTCGCCGACCTCGTCAGCAACATCAAACTCAGGCTCGCTCCCAATCTCATCAACCTGCCAAACCTCTCCCTCAGTCAAAACCTGCTCAGCCCTTTTGACTCCTTTCTCCAGGGCATAGCCAGTCTCTCACCGGCGTTACCTCTTCCTCAACCTATCGGAGGACGCCTGCAACTTTTTCTCAGCTGTTGGGAGGTCATCACATCAGACCAGTGGGTCCTCAACATCATTCGCCACGACTACTCTCTCAACTTCCAGACTCTTCCACCAGACAATCCTCCCGTAGAGTCTGCTTTTCACTCTTCTCAAACCCTCCTCCTCCTTCAGGAGGTCCAATCCCTCCTTCTTCTCAATGCCATCGAAGAAGTCCCCCAAGACCAAAGGGGTCAGGGATTCTACTCCCGCTACTTCCTGGTACCCAAGAAGACAGGAGACCTCCGTCCCATCCTCGATCTCAGGGACCTCAACAAGTGTTTGGTCAAGGAAAAGTTCAGAATGCTCTCCCTTGCCACGCTTTACCCTCTTCTCTCTCATAGAAACATAGAAATAGATGGCAGATAAGGGCCCACGGCCCATCTAGTCTGCCCACCTTAATGTCCCTCCCCTACCTTTGCCCTGTGAATAGATCCCATGTGCCGATCCCATTTGGCCTTAAAATCAGGCACGCTGCTGGCCTCAATCACCTGTAGTGGAAGACTATTCCAGCGATCAACCACTCTTTCAGTGAAAAAGAATTTCCTGGTGTCACCTCGTAGTTTCCCGCCCCTGATTTTCAACGGATGCCCTCTTGTTGTCGTGGGACCCTTGAAAAAGAAGATATCTTCCTCCGCCTCGATGCGGCCCGTAAGATACTTGAACGTCTCGATCATGTCCCCCCTCTCTCTGCGCTCCTCGAGCGAGTATGGCTGTAATTTGTCAAGCCGTTTTTCGTATGGTAGATCCTTGAGTCCCGAGACCATCCGGGTGGCCATTCTTTGCACCGACTCCAGTCTCAGCACATCCTTGCGATAATGCGGCCTCCAGAATTGCACACAGTATTCCAGGTGGGGCCTCACCATGGATCTATACAATGGCATAATGACTTCCGCCTTACGACTGACGAAACCCCTTCGTATGCAGCCCATGATTTGTCTTGCCTTGGACGAAGCCTGCTCCACTTGATTGGCAGACTTCATGTCCTCACTGACGATTACCCCCAAGTCTCGTTCTGCTACCGTTTTTGCTAGGATCTCGCCATTAAGGGTATAAGACTTGCATGGATTCTGGCTGCCCAGGTGCATAACTTTGCATTTTTTGGCATTGAAGTTGAGTTGCCATGTCCTAGACCATCGCTCCAGTAGGAGTAGGTCGTGCATCATGTTGTCGGGCACTGAATCTTCGTCTGTTGTGCATTTGCCCACTACATTACTCAGTTTGGCGTCATCGGCGAATAATGTTATTTTACCTCGAAGCCCTTCTGCCAAGTCTCTTATAAAGATGTTGAATAGGATTGGGCCCAAGACTGAGCCCTGTGATACTCCACTAATCACCTCCGTTATTTCGGAGGGGGTGCCGTTCACCACCACCCTTTGGAGCCTGCCTCCAAGCCAGCTCCCAACCCATTTCGTCAATGTGTCACCTAATCCTATAGAACTCATCTTGCTCAGTAACCTGCGGTGTGGTACGCTATCGAATGCTTTGCTAAAGTCCAGGTACACAATGTCCAGGGACTCCCCAATATCCAGCTTCCCTGTTACCCAGTCAAAGAAGCTGATCAGGTTGGATTGGCAGGATCTCCCCTTAGTAAATCCATGTTGTCTCAACACGACTGGCTATGTTCCCTAGATCTCAAAGAGGCCTACACTCACATTCCAATCCATCTGACTTCACGTCGCTACCTCCGATTTCAGATTCAGCACCGCCACTACCAGTACAAAGTGCTACCCTTTGGCCTCGCATCATCGCCCAGGGTGTTCACCAAGTGCCTTATTGTAGTGGCGGCCTTCCTCAGGTCTCACAACCTCCAGGTGTTCCCATACTTGGACGATTGGTTGGTGAAAGCTCCTACGTCTCCACTTGTGCTACAGGCCACTCATCACACCATCTCTTTCCTCCATCTCCTGGGGTTCGAGATCAACTACCCCAAGTCGCATCTGCTTCCCACACAGCGACTTCAGTTCATTGGAGCCGTCCTCGACACCACTCTGATGAGAGCATTTCTCCCCTCAGACCGCCAACGGACTCTGCTCCGCCTCTGCCATCAGGTGCTCCTTTGTCGCTCTATTCCTGCTCGGCAAATGATGGTTCTCTTGGGCCACATGGCCTCGACGGTCCATGTGCTTCCTCTGGCACGCCTCCACCTCAGAACACCTCAATGGACTCTGGCCACCCAATGGTCACAGACCACGGATCCTCTTTCTCATCCCATCTCTGTGACATCGTCTCTTCAGCAATCTCTTCAATGGTGGTTGAACTCCTCAAATCTTTCCAGGGGTCTTTCATCTGCCCCCTCACTCCATGATCATCACCACGGATGCCTCCCCCTATGCGTGGGGAGCTCACTTGGGAGATCTTCGCACCCAGGGACTCTGGACCCTTCAGGAACGTCAACATCACATCAATTTCCTGGAACTAAGAGCCATGTTCTATGCTCTCAAAGCCTTCCAGTACCTTCTCTACCCTCAGGTCCTTCTGTGCACAGACAACCAAGTCGCCATGTATTACATAAACAAGCAAGGCGGCACCGGATCTCCCCTCCTCTGTCAGGAGGCCATCCGCATCTGGACCTGGGCCACGGCACACAGTCTCTTCCTCAGGGCTGTCTATATCCAGGGCGAACAGAACTCCCTGGCCGACAATCTCAGCCGCATTCTTCAACCTCACGAGTGGACCCTGGATCCTCCCACGCTCCGCTCCATCTTTGCTCGCTGGGGTACTCCACAGGTGGACCTCTTTGCAGCTCCTCACAACCATCAGCTGCCACAGTTCTGTTCCAGACTCATCGTCTGACCCCGGATGCTTTCCTGCTCGACTGGACGGATCAGTTCCTCTATGCCTTTCCTCCACTGCCTCTGATGTTGCGGACGTTATCCAAACTCCGCAGGGACAGAGCCCTCGGTGGCCTCGCCAACACTGGTTCTCCCTCCTGCTCCAGCTCAGCTCCAGGGAGCCCATTCCTCTTCCTGTGTTTCCTACTCTACTTACGCAGGAGCATCAGTCTCTACTTCATCCCAATCTGTCCTCCCTCCACCTGACAGCTTGGTTTCTCTCGGGCTGACCTCTCCAGAGAATCTGTCTCAGCCTGTCCGTCGTATTTTGGATGCCTCCAGGAAACCGGCCACCCTCCAATGTTACCATCAGAAGTGGACCCGGTTCTCCTCTTGGTGTCTACTACATCATCACGATCCCACCTCATTGGCGGTGGAAACTGTACTGGACTATTTGCTCTCTCTCTCAGACGCTGGTCTCAAGTCTACCTCAATCAGAGTCCACCTCAGTGCCATCACTGCGTTTCATGAGCCTATCCTCGGAAAACCTCTTACGGCTCATCCCCTGGTTTCCCGGTTCATGAGAGGCCTCTTCAATGTCAAACCACCTCTGAAGCCTCCTCCAGTCGTCTGGGACCTGAATGTAGTTTTATCAGCCCTCATGAAACCTCCGTTTGAGCCTCTTGCCACAACTTCACTCAAATTTCTCACATGGAAGGTGCTTTTCCTCATTGCCATCACCTCTGCCAGGAGGGTTAGTGAGCTGCATGCACTGGTTGCCGACCCACCTTTCACAGTTTTTCACCATGACAAGGTGGTTCTGCGTACCCATCCTAAATTCCTTCCCAAGGTGGTCTCGGACTTCCACCTCAACCAGTCCATTGTGTTGCCTGTCTTTTTCCCTAAGCCCCATTCTCATCCTGGGGAACAGGTGTTGCACACGCTGGACTGTAAGCATGCCCTTGCATACTACCTTGACCGTACCAGGGCTCACCGCTCGTCACCTCAGCTCTTTCTGTCCTTCGACCCTAACCGTCTAGGTCGCCCTGTCTCTAAATGGACCCTGTCCAACTGGCTTGCTGCCTGCATTGCGTTCTGTTATGCTCGGGCCGGTCTCTCACTGGAAGGTGCTGTCACGGCTCACAGGGTCAGAGCTATGGCTGCTTCTGTAGCTTTCCTCCGCTCCACGCCCATCGAGGAAATCTGCAAGGCTGCCACTTGGTCCTCAGTTCACACGTTCACTACTCACTACTGTCTGGATGCCTTCTCCAGACGGGATGGACACTTCGGCCAATCTGTGTTACAAAATTTATTTTCCTAATGGCCAACCATCCCTCCTCCCTCTCTGTTAGCTTGGAGGTCACCCATACGTTAAGAATATGCTGCCTGCTTGTCCTGGGATAAAACACAGTTACTTACCGTAACAGGTGTTATCCAGGGACAGCAGGCAGATATTCTTAGGACCCGCCCTCCTCCCCGGGTTGGCTTCTTAGCTGGCTTATCTTAACTGGGGACCACGCTCTCCTCCGTCGAGCGGGAAGGCACCCGCGCATGCGCGGTGCGGTCAACTAGAACTTTCTAGTTAAAAGTGTCCGTACCGGGGTTCCGTCGGTGACGTCGCCCATACGTTAAGAATATCTGCCTGCTGTCCCTGGATAACACCTGTTACGGTAAGTAACTGTGCTTTACTGTGCCAATTTATTGTTTCCTATGGTCTTTCCTGATGCAGGTTGCAGTACGTAGGATACACAGTGACCCGACCAGAAGGAGAAATAGGAAAATACAAGTCAATTCCTCACCACCATCGAGGGGAAGTCCAGTTTTTAGGAAGGTGAGTCCAATACTTTTACACGGTCCTTTGGTTTAAATCATAGTAGACGGAGGCTCCATTTCCCAATCAAGTATTGTCAGCATAAACGCCACTTTTCCCTGTACAGGGAACTTTGTTAAAAAGTCTGAAACTGTACACCTCCCTCTCTCTAAATGTTCGAAATTTACCCTTCCCACACTTCAAGATTTACAGAGAACTTTGAACACGTTAAACATAAAAGGTTCCAAATTGGAGACTATTCTACCAATCTTTCTAAAACGTTTTTGGTTTTTTTTCATTTTTTAGACCTGATATTTTATATCTGATCTGCACTAGTTTAAGTACAGAAACTCTTCCAAAAGTATGGAAAGAAGCAATTATTCATCCTATAATCAAAGACTATAAAATTAGTTCACAAGAGGTTTCAAACTATCGACCCATTTCAAACATTCCTTTCTTGGCAAAGCTTACAGAAAAGATAGTCTTTCGCCAAATCTCAGATCTTATTGAACAAACAAAAGTGCTTCATTCAAACCAAACCGGATTCTATCAATATCATTCCACAGAACTTTCACTTATTGGGTTGATTACAAAAATTCTTTATCTCGACCATCACCAGTTCGTCTTACTTATTTCTTTAGATCTATCATCGACATTTGACATGATAGATCATAAGCTTCTTCTGTCTCGTCTGTGTGAAATCTGAATCAAAGACCAGGTCTTGGACTGGTTTTCATCTTTTTTTACAGATCGTTCCTCCCAGGTAGTATTTAACTCAACATTGTCTGATTCATTTACAACTGACTATGGTATCCCTCAGGGTTCCGTCTCATCTCCCTTATTTTTCAAAATTTTTCTGGCCCCCCTTTTAACATTAGGCCAATCTATCGGATTCACAATGTTTGCTTATGCAGATGATGTTCAAGTAGTTCACCTAATAGATCTAAATAATCAAACAGAAATAAAGTTCATAAACCAAAAATTGGAAAAGATTAACTCCTGGTTGGACCTACATATGCTCTCTTTGAACATTGAAAAGTCCAAAGTAATGATTTTTCCCAACAAGGAAGGACTTTCTATGCAGACCCCTCTTAAATTCAAGTCTCAAGCTATTAAAATCGTACCTTCACTCAAATCACTTTCGATAGTAAATTTAATTATCATCTTCATATTAATACAGTGGTCCAACGTTGCTTTTATTGGCTACGTATGATCAAGTCATTATCCAAACTATTAGATGCTGCTTCTTTGAACATCTTGATTCATTCTTTCGTGATTTTGTGCATTGACTATTGTAATGCCCTTTATAAAGGAATAACTAAAAAAGAAATAAGAAGACTCCAGATAATACAGAACACCGCTGTAAAGATTATATTCAATGCAAAGAAATCCAACCATGTTACCCCCCCCCCTTGCAAGAAGCCCACTGGTTGCCAATGGAACACAGAATCACTTACAAAATTATTCTGTTAACATTTAAGACCAGACAAAACAATCAACCCGAATTTATTAATAATCTTCTTACCCCTTATAATCCTTCTAAGAATCTAAGATCGACAAGCCAATAACCTTCTTTCTATTCTGTCACTGAAGTATATAAATACTATGAGGTCTACTATCTTCTCTGTTACTGCCCCTTCTCTCTGGAATAGTATCACGCGAAGAATCAATTCTTAATAATTTTAAGACAAAGCTAAAGACATTTCTCTTTCTTGATGCCTTCGAGACCTAACTGTCCTTTTAAGGACAATTTAGTTCAACATTATTTATAGCAGCCCCTCCTATTGTTTTTTCCCTAATTGTTCTCTTACTTTGAATATTGTAGTTCTTGCCTTTTTATCTTTTGTTCCTGTTTGTCTTTGTTTTTAAAATTCTTCGCAAGTTATTGTTATTGTTTGGTGATGCTTTGTCAGCTTAAATTTGTATTTTAGCTAAGGTATGTTTTTATGATTTTGTACACCGCCTAGAAGGTTGATTGGGCGATATAAGAAATTTTAAAGAAACTTGATATACAACCCAAATCAAAATGTAAGACCTGTTTAAAATGATATAAAATCCAACTTGTCTTTTCTGAGTAAACCCTTTAAAAACGATCATTGTGAAGAAAAGTTGATTTGGTTTCCTAAGAGATTGATGAGAGGCCCAAGTTCAGATCCATAACTTTGCCACTAGCACACTAACTTGGACCTGTACTGCAGGCGGTTGCCATATGTCTGCTTAGATGTCTTTGCTAGCCAACTTGAATGAAGTGTTGAGTGTGTCCTGCTTGTGCTTAAGTCTTTGAACAGCTACTAGAAATCCCTGAGATCCCTTTGAGGCTCCATAAAACAATGTCAGCGCGGAGAAGTGGCCTAGTGATTAGAACCCCTGCCTCAGTCCCCACAAGTCACTTAACACTCCATTGCTCCAGGTACTGTAGTTAGATAGGGAGAAATACTTAGAGTACCTGAATGCAATCCATTTTGAATAGAAGCAGTATATAAGAAATGTAAATAAATAGAGATAAAAGCTTTTAGCATTTGTTCCCTCTTACCGCCATAGGGTGTTGGGCAGTTCTTTGAACTGAGCCACAGCAGTTGAATTTCTGAAATCAAATTTGCTCACCACTTTTGTCCCTGCTGTATTGATTGAGCATTAATTATAAAAAGCCTACATGTTGGCATCCATTTCTGTAAAGGTGATTTGGACAATGATGCAGATACATTAGTAGGCAAGGTCACTCTTGGAGCATTTTCTGTGGGCGCATCGACAGCTTTTCGGCAAAGTTATCATGGAACAGCTCGATATATTCCATGCCAATGAAATATCTTTTGCAGCATGGAAATAATACAATAGGTCACATATCTCTGTAAGAAAACAAGGACTCCATTAAGAATTCTGCAGATTGGGTATCAGATAGGTTGAATACACCCGGCTTTTTCAATTTTGCATAAACACTAATAGTATTCTGTTTTTCCCTTGGGTATCAAATTTAAGGATTTACATACCAGATATGGGGTCTTTTCATTTTGCTTCCATGTAAAAAAGAAAAGTCATGCCATTCATTTTGAGCAAATGTAAGACAAAAATATAAAAGCCAGCAAACCAGTTAATAAGAAAATTAGTATTTGGTTTTTGTATTTGTTTAGTTAAGGATTGAGAGGTCCCTTTGCTAAATTGCATTAAGTGTAAAATGCACTTAACATGGGGGGGGAAAGGCTTAACACAAAACATGTTAATTTGTTGCGGTAATTTGCCTGTTAGCTTACGAAAGTTGTTTGCTATTATTTTTATAATTTTTTACAGATGGGGTGTGTCATAGGCGGGGAATGGGCATAGAGAATTATCCAGATGATGCATGCTAATTTGATATTGCTGATTTTAACACAGGAGCACCTACCACCTCCTATTTAGGAGGTGCTAAGAATCCCGCATTATTTTTCCATTAATGTATGATACCTGCAAAAAGAAGAAAAGCTCTATTTTAGGGCACACTAGAAATTGGCTTAGTGTGTGGGGAAGTCCCACTTTAAAAACCTGCTAAGCTCATCTGCCATCATGTTTCTTTTGTTCTTTTTTATGAGGGCAAATCAAAAATTGAAGGCAATTGTTAAATTATGCGATAACCAGAACAGAGTTAGTGAAATACAACATATGTACTCATACATTGCCTGTTGGATAGTTTGTCCATGCACAATGTGGCGCTCGGCCTTTAGTCATATGGCAGCCACGAGATCAGAAACATGGACGCTCCATTGCAAGATTGCACCATCGAAGAACAACGTGCAGTAGTGTACTTTCTTTGGACAGAGGGGGTAAAATCTGTGGAAATTCACCGTTGGATATTGATTCAGTATGGACATAGCACCATGAATCAACAAAAAGTTTGAGTGGGTAAAAAGGTGTAACCAATGAAGGTTGTTCTGGTTGCCCATCAACATCGTGCACCCAAGAGCACATTGACAGGGCAGATGCTTTGATTAGAGAAGACTGATGGATGACGGTGTCTTAGTTGGCTGCAAATTTGGATATCAGCTATGGATCTGCATCTAATATATAAAATGCTAGGCCGCGCATGCGCACTCAAAAGTCGTGTTCCCTGATCCGTCGCGGACATGAGAATACGCATGCGTGCCCCCGGCTCTCACTGTGCACTATGCTCAAGCTGTCGCCACGGCTCCTCTCTCGAACTGCACCAGGATCGAGAGAGGAGCTGCGGCGGGGGCTTTCAGGAGAGAATATGATTACCATGTTTCTTTAGGCAGCGGACGGAGGACATTTTCTAGACGGGGCCGCTTATTCGGGAAGAGAGGCGGGCAGAGGGAGGAGGGAAGGCGAGCGGGGCTGCAGCCGTCGCCACTCTCACAAACTCGATGCACTCTTTTTATGGCCGGCACCTGCTTCACGTCCCATCCTCCAGGGCACCGGGACTACCTGGCACGTTCATGCAACGTATAACCGCAATAACCGACCCTCCTCACACCACAGCGCAACAAAAATGGCGGCGCAGCCCAAGGGGCGCACGTCAGAAGTCGCCTGCGCTACGTCTCGAATGTCTTCACCCCGGGCCAACCAGGGCGCCCAGCTGCCAGTAAATCCCTCCCCATTCTCCCAGCAGCACCCGAAGCGCAATCCAAACACCACACAAACCTCCTCCACACACCTGAACCCCCATTGAACCTCCCATCTGACACTCCCACTGCCGTGTGACAATCCCATCCAAACCTCACTTTCCACTCGCTTAATTCCTTACCTACACCATCCCTTCTCGCGTTCTCAAAAAAATATACATACTGCTGCACAAGACAATGGACAGGGGAAGAAATGCTGCTGTACAGGGAAGTGGGGAGGGAAGAAAATGCTGCACAGGGAAGTAGGGAAGGGGGAAATGCTGATGCACAGGGAAATGGAGGGGGAGGGAATGCTGATATGGCTACTGTACAGGAAAGTGGACAAGGGGAGATAAGTGCTGCATAGGGGGCAGGAAGAGAAACAAATAGAAAGAAAGACAAATAATAGGAGGGAGGGAGACAGAAAGAAAAGAAGAAAGACACAAGGGCAGGGAGAGAGACAGAAAGAAAGAAAGACAGACATACATATATTCTAGCACCCGTTAATGTAACGGGCTTAAAAACTAGTTTACCATAATGCATGACAACTTGGAATACAGGAAAGTGTACGCACGATGGGTTGCCAAACAGCTTACTGACCTACACAAGCAACAGCATGTGGATGTTGCAACCCAATTTCTGAGATGGTATGAAGGAGATTCAAGTATTCTGGAGAGGATTGTCACCGGTAATGAGACATGGGTGCATCACTGCAAACCCGAAGAGCAAACGACAAAGCAGGATGACATAAAGGAAGCGATGCTTACCTGGTTTCGGGAGCAGCCGAAAACTACTACTCTGCAGGAATGTAGAAGCTAGTTGACTGATACAACAAATGCATCATCTTGCTTGGGGACTCTGTGGAAAAGTGATATGTTCAATTGCTCATAATTATTTCTATTAAAGCCGTTAAAAGTATTTTGCCTTTACTTTTGATTTATCCTCATAGTAAAAGGGGCCTTTGGTTTTGTAACCCAAACTCTTTTTGTAAATATGGGAGGCTTTTGTCTAGCATATGTCATTTGTTTCTCCCTGTGGAGTCTTTTTTTTTTTTTTTTCCTTCTGGATGCTACAAGAAATTTAATTAGAGATACCTTCTTTCCAGACTTTACAGCCCACTATCACAGGAATTTGACTTAATTTTTCCTGAGGCAGAAATTTGACCCTTAACCACACAAACTGTGGACCAGACTGACTTTTGATTTCTCATAAAAATGTACCGTACTGGGTCAGACTCATGGTCCAGGTAGCCCAGTATCCTGCTTCCAACAGTGGGTAATCCATGTTGCAAGAACCTGGCAGAACCCCAAAGAGTAGCAAGATTCCATGCTACTAATGTGTGTTAAAAATTTGAAATGGCCCATCCAGTCGTAACTGTTGCTCTGTGCAGGTTACCTATTTTTGCCATTGAGTTTGTGGTTGTAGAGAACGGCTTCTCCACTTTCCCCATACTATTCTGTTTAGGGTTATAGCTGCCATTCCTTACAGGTTAAATCCTCCCTCCCCCAGTGCCGTTATTTTAGGGTTGTAGATTTGAAGATTAGTTAACAGTACCAGAATGTCTTCTGGTATTCTGATTTGTTTTGCAAAGGCCATGTAATGAACACAGTGGAGCTCATTTTTGAAGCAGATAGATGTCGTCTCAGAATGGCCAGACACACTTCATTTGCTGAAAACATCTAAGCCATAATTTTTGAAAAGGCATTTCGACATTTTCGACTGTTTGTCCAACTAGCAAGGGGGTGTGTTTTGGGCAAGACTAGGGCAGGCCAAAATTTAGGCTGTTTCTGAGTGGTTTGGGAACAGGAAGACATGTCCATGTTTAAAATGTAGTACATTTTTATCTAGACCTGTTTCAAGCACATCCAAATCAAATGCTCTGAATGACCAGCTGACTATTGGATGAATTGAGCCCTCCTTAATCTCCTCAAGAAGTGAAACTGAAAGGGGACACCAGTCTGTATGACAGCTGTAGGTATTGTGGGCATACCCAACAGAGCAGCAAGCAGGTCCCAGGAGTATTCTAGGGGGGGAGGATCCAGGTCCAAACCCTGCTCTACTTAGTACATTTGTGGTGGAAATTGTGAGTTCTCCAAAACAATCAAATTGCATACTGTACTTAAAAATAGGTACCAATTTGAGGTTGGGCGATATGAAATGTGGAGAAGAATGGTATGCTTCCCCTTGAACTGCTTCAAAATGACACTAGGAGTTCTTACAAACACAGCTCCTGAAGATGCATAACAGCGAAACATAACTTAGTGTTGGGCTACACTGCATATTATGTGTAGAAGAATCTTTATGAGATTGTGGCACATTCAATGATCATTTAAGGGTCAACGTGGAATCTGAAGTTCATGAATACATTGATATATCTAACAGTTTTTGGAAAAAGGAGCTAATGGTATATGATAAGGACAACTGCAGATTTGAGGATGTAACGAATGGTGTTTAGTGTGTGAACATAAGAATTTGCCTCCGCCGGGTCAGACCAGAGGTCCATCCCGCCTAGCGGTCCGCTCCCGCGGCCCTCCAGGTCCATCACCTGTGCTGTGGTCCCTGACTATTCCTATAACCTACCTCAACTCCGATCTGTACCGATCTGAATGTTTGGTCTCTGTTGTGTAATTTTGTGCATTTGGTTATTTAAGTAATTTTATGGTGATTGTGAAAGTATGTTCTGTAACAAGGTGGTAAACCAATAGTTTAATAAAATATTTGAATGTTAAACTGTTAGTCTTGAGCACAATAGCTTCCCTGTGGAGTTAGAGGTTAGTAAGTGAAGCTATAGATGGATATAGATATCCCGTTTACTAATGAGGAGTTGGTATACCTAAATATAGGAGACACCTGTAGAGTGGAAAGAGATTGTACTGGTGTTTTCACCTATTTTTTTTTTTGAAGAGTTCACAGCACAAAATTAGAGTTATGGGTTGGAAATGCCAATCAGGACGCACTTTTTTTTTTTTTAAACTTGGGCGAGGAAGGACGCCCACATTGTAGGCATCCGTTGCAGGTCTGCAGAGATGCATAGGAACACAAGCGTGCCTGGTTTTGCCTGGAAGTGGTCTTAGGCATTTTTCAGTGTCCCTGTGCATCTCCATAGATGAGGGACAGACACCTGAAATTTAGGCCTGCAAAATGAGGGTCTACATTTCCTCAGTGTGATTTATAAACAGTTGTACAGAATATTGGCCCTTTTTATACTTTAATAAAAAGATTTAAATATAAAATCATAAATGTTCAAGACTTGTGCAAATGAGGACAGAGTCCATGGTGATGGGACAAGGACAGAGCTTGTGAGGATGGAGACAAACTTTGTACCCATGTCATTCTCTAGTGAGAGGCTGAATGGTATTTTGATAATCCTTATCCATTGTTTTCTCCAAGAACAAGCAGTAAGACCCATTGCACACATGGGTAACCTTATATGCCATTGGATGAGATGTGTGACTGGTCATCTTGCTTTCACCACTTTCCAAGGTTTTGGGAATGGTCGTATTTACTAAGCTCAGTGGCTATTAATTCTAGGGTAGCGTAAATGTAAAAAGTTTGATGCATTCTTGAATTGCAGTGGGGAAAATTTAAACACTTATTAGAGAAGTATCTAGGGCTGACCTGTGATAGCTTTCTGTAGTACGTGCCAAATCAGAAACCATTTGGAAGATCCCTTGAGCAAAATATATAGACTTGAATTTATGCTGTGATAATTTAGAAATTGATTATTTTCTCAGCCGTCCAGTTAATTCTTCTTCTTTTTTTTTTCTCCTACTCCTTCTTTTCCCAAACAGATATGCTTTACTGAGAAAATCGAGAGAGAGGCAAGCCGTGGATGGCCTAAATAACTTGAAATACTTTCCGAACATCACATATGATGCCTTGTATAAAAATATAACTGTAACTTTGACTCCTGATATGGCTCCGATAGATGATTATTAAGTTAGGAGACGCAACACTTTGCGTTTTGCCCTTCTGCCAAGAAAACACATTGGACATTCTTATGGAGTTTACCAAGGACAAAATTAGAAAGAAAAATGTGGCAGTTCAGTAAAGGATTACCAAGCCTTGTAGACTGTAAAATAATATTAATAAAACTACATACAGGCGCCCAACAATCTTGCAATGGAGACCCAGGAAGCAATATGCTTGGAAGCGCACTTCATGAAGAAATGGTCACACTGTCTGCTGCTCCCTCTACGTTTCTGTCACCAGGGCAGGAATAGTTTCCAACACCAGATCGGATGTGACTTGGTCCTTCTCTGCCAATTTTTCGGACTGATCGTGTTGATGTCTTTGCTTTGGATGGCGTTCCATAAGGCTGTGCCCTTCATTGAAGATCAAACATTTTCAAACACCATTCTGCTGAATCACCTTTTATTTCCCTTTCCTTTCTTAAAATAACTTGCTTGAAAAAAAGTTTTCTCTTCTTACAGAAGTGAAAGTGTATGAAAGCCATGTATATTGCTTTGTGGTTTTTTTTTTTTTAGTTTGGAATATCTCACCCAAAGCAGAAGTTTACATATTGAATCACTCATTTAAGTTGAGGAGATCTAATGCTTAAAAAAATGTGCAGATATTGCATTCCACAAAAATAGCCGATGCTGTTGACCACTGGAAATTCCCTCCAACATCTTGAAGGGCTTCATGTTGGAGTAACAGAGATAGTGTTCCATTCTTCCTATGCAGAATTAACAAAGTACCTCCATGAGGCCAAGTGGTCTTGCGAGGTGGGAGGGAACGGGTGGTTGCCTTTGCACATTCATGCCTTTTTCTGAACACTTTTCAGACAGACCAGTGTATCTGATCCCCTTTTCTTTACAAAACAGCCTTTTTTTCTCTCCTTTTTTTAAAATGCATTAAATTTTGCCTTTTTTTTTTAATAGTAATTCCTGTTATCTGCAACAGGTAATTTTACACTCTGGCCCATGAATGGTAAATTAAGGATAATGTTGTTGGATCTGTTTACTAACTACATTATGTTTGTTGAGACGTTCCCTGTGTTAACTTTTCTGTTTAATAAATAGGTATTTAAGGGTGTATATATTATCTAAATCGCTCAGTATGCTGAAATGAGAGTAGCTGTGAAATGGAGGTCTTTTTTCCTCAATTTGTGCCGGTCACGAAACTTGCATGCTCTGTTTTCATCCTGGCACAAATCACTGATATCGAGACCTCTTGTGTCCCAGAAAAGCCTACAGCAGCCAACGAGATTGGCTGATTGCAGGCCTTTCTGGGTTATATAGCCCCGTCTCTCCTCCGCGAATGAGGAAGCAGGGCTTGAATGGGACCTTTGGTGAGCAGGAAAAGTGGGAAATCCAAAGGCTTTTACACTAATGAAGAAAATAAATAGAAAAAGAGGTGGTTTCAATTCAGTCAAATGGCCAGTGTTCCTAGCGCATTTGTGAAGCCTGTGTTCCTCGTTTTATTTATGATGTTTTCTTCCTTAAAAGCAGCACATCTGGTTGATTACATTATGTGCTGATTTAGGGTTTTTTTTTATATTGACGTAACAATTGTAGGCACTTATCGAATGTATTTTTTTTAAAAAAAACAACCAACCTGCATTTTGTTAGCCTTCTACTGACTTGTTCATGGTTTACATTGTTCCTTGGTTTCATGGACGTATGAACCCCCAGTACAGTTAAGTAGCTGTGGTGGGTGTGACTGACCTGGCCAATTGGTTTGCTAATGAGGCAGATTAGAAGCATGTGTGTGTCTGTCTATGTGGTTTTAAAAAAAATTCTACATTTTTGTTTCATTTTGTTTTGTAATTATCAGCCTATATGAAGGGATAGTCTGTTATCCTGGAAAATGCTGGTAAGGTTTTGAATCTTAGGCTAAAGAGATTTTTTTGCATATGTTTGTGCTTTAAAAAATTATTTAAGAGTTTCATGTAGAAACACTCTTGATCCAGAAGTAAGGATTGGTTTCTATGGAGCCCGCAGCAATACCTTTTTGTATTTTTGGCAAATCCTTTTTGCAAATGCAAAATCTTCACTGCACTTCACTCCGTTTTTTTCAGTAGTCTGTATTTCGTGTACAGTTTGGTTAAAAGGTTCTTTAATTTCTTCATTTTTACATTTTTTTTTTTTTTAATTTAATGGTGCTTACAGACCAGGAATGTATTTTAATAAACCGATATATTTCATATTCCACAAAATTCCCCTCGCACGTGCACTAGTGAATACCCATAATGCTTATTTTAATTTGCTGTTGGTGGTCTTTAATTTTTCAAGATAAGCACACTATTGATCAAAAGAGTCAAATGTAGAGTTAGGAAAATTCCTCCATTATGGTCAGCATCAAAGGGTCCATTTACCCCTCGATTAGGACTATTTTTCACTGTTTGTTTTTTTTTTTTATAATCACGAGGTTTTTTTGTTTTTGTTTTTTGTGGAATCTTTTCTAATGTGATTTAGTGATGTAGAGTGCACAAGTCAATTATTGTACTGCATATACTCCTTGGGAGGAAAGAGGCTTCTCTGAAATTATTTTGTCATAAATGTGGCAGCTGAAATATCAGTAAGGCCTCTGTCTGACCATCTATCAACTTCAAAACTATTTGGCTTTTATCAAAATAAAAGATCCGATTATATCTCCATATGGCTACAACTTTGAGCTTCATTCCCAGACGCCTGAATTGGCCAAATTAGGTGGCTTGAGAGACCAAATAGTCTACAAAACAGCTTGAAACAGGCACTTAAATTATTATATTCCTGTTCTCTTAATTGTACAGAATGGGGCTATAATAAGCACATTTTATTTTCACTTATCTTGCTTGGTATTGGAGAGGTTCCAGCGTAAACTTGTAATTTTTTTTGAAATGTGGTTTTAAGGAGGAGTTGAGAGATACACTTTGCACTGATATCTGAGATGTTGTCTGAAAATACACATTTTTCAATCTCTTGTGTCATTATTTACCATGTTTGTACATTTTTGTATTTGTTAATTTATGAATGAATTTTTTCAGTAAATATATATAAATATATAGAAACTTACACATTTGAGTGGTCTAATTTTATTTCTTCGTATGGGTAGTGTTTGCTTGCAAAGCAGTTATTGAACTGGCTTGTGGTATAGGGGTTGGGCTTACAAACTCAGACAATATACACATCGCATTTTGGGCTCCTTTTACTAAGGTGCGTTAGCGTTTTTAGGGCAAGCACAAGATTACTGCGCGCTAGCCGAAAAATTACCGCCTGTTTAAAAGGAGGTGGTAGCAGCTAGTGTGCGCTAAAACCGCTATTTATTTTAAAAATGTATTGCTCTTTACATCTGCCAGTTCTGCACAAGGTACAGTAGAACGTGTTTCTCAACTCAGTCCTGGAGTAGGTTTTCAGTATATCCACCATGAGTATGCATGAAAGAAATTAGTATTTAATGGAGACAGTGTATGCAAATCAAGTTTATGGATATCCTGAAAACCTGACCTGACCTGAAGAACTGAGTTGAGAAACACTGCAATAGAACATACATAATAAGAACAAATAACATCTTGACTAACAAATAAAACCAATACAAATTTCAAAAATAGAATTCACTCATACACACACGCAAACAAAATTGTCTTTAAGTGCTTTCTAAACTGCAAAACTCCAGGCAAAGTTCTGACTTCCACAGGTGGGAGCATTCCATAAAGAAACCGTCTTGACACAGAAAACATTGAGTACCGATTAGTCAAAAGTTTAATGGTCTTAAGTGATGTCACTTCTAACAGCAACTTGTTCTCAGACTGCAGGGAATGTAAGGAATGGTATTGTTTAAATAAAGAAGCCAACACCCTTGTAAATGAATCACAAGACCTTAAAATCTATAAGTACGTGAATTAGCAACCAATGCAAGTCGGGAAGAACAGATGTGAGGCACTCTGGCAATCACCCTTGCAGCGAAATAAAACAAGTCTTAGAGACCGGAAAATCAAATGCCTTTTAGAGCAATCCCTGTTTTGATTTGAATTATTAATTTTCAGCTTTATAAGAACATAAGAAGTGCCATCTCCGGAACAGACTGTAGGTCCATCAAGTCCGGCGAACCGCACATCCGGAGGCCCCGTCAGGTGTACCCTGGCATAGTTTTAGTCCCCATATCACTCTAAGCTTCTCAAATATCAGAGAGATTTTTCACTTAGAATACTTCAGAAACAGATGAGCTGAGTGTATTAATCATTATCTGACACGGCATTGGAGAATGTGGGAACAGCAGTTAATGTGGATGGGTAAAAAAAAAAGTCCATATTCTATTGAGCCAGACACGGGATTAGTAGCATGGATTGCTGTTACTTTTTGGGGATTCTGGAATGTTGCTGCTATTTGGTAGTCTGCTTGTGAGCTGAATTGGCCATTGTTGGAAATGGGATACTAGGTTAAATGGACCACTGGTCTGATCCAGTATGGCTATTCCTATGAGAAACTGGGCAGAAAAACATGCACCATTCTATATAAGGTATGTGCCCTTTATAGAGTAGCAGTGCTGAATTTTTTTTATTTTTTTAGCGTCCAACTTTGGGCGCCATTTATAGAATTTCCGCCTCTATGTCTATATTAAGTCATTTATATTAAATAGGGGTAATGGAGCATAGCTACAAACTGAATGTGGAAGTTAAAGCAATAAACTTTTAAGGCAAAAAAGACAGGTGTCATTAGCATGAATGTTAATGTCCCCAAGAATGAGAGAAGGGGAAGATGGTTCAATAAAAAAGGAAAGCCATGAGAGGAAAAGGGATTTATCAGGAAGTCAAGAAAGGACAGAGTGAATAGATTGGATGGAATTAATGGAAGAACAAGTGAGACCAAGAGAAATCTTAGAAGCCTGATACCATCTTTGTGGCCAACTGGGCTTGGTGCTTTTTTTTTTGGCACCATAGAATTTTTGGTCCAATAGGGTGTAAGCCCCAGATGTAAAGAAACACAAAGTCTTGCCCAGAAATAGCTAAGAAGAAAATTTAAAAAAATTAAATTGAATCAGGTTGGACAGATTGGATGGACCATTCGGGTCTTTATCTGCCGTCATCTACTATGTTACTATGTTTTGAGACTTATCCTTTAACAGTGACCAGGGAAACAGTGCCCCCTAGCCCTCACTGTTCTTTGACCACCGCAATGGACACAATGAATAGGGAATGACTTTTGTGCCCCCACCTCTCTCGTGCCTTGTGCAGCCTCACAGCCCTTGGAACAGCTCTGAAAGTGACAGCAGACTATTTAGTGATGGTAATTATTTGCAAAAAAATATTTAGCACAGAAAGTAATTTTGGATTTAATTCCTTTCCTCCTTAAACTTTTAACAGCTCGTCAGTAATAAAGTTCATAGAAACATGACAGCAGATAAAGACCATGTGCTTTCTTGAATCCACCACCTCTACTGCATGCATCAACATGCATCAACCACCCTTTCTGTAAAGAAAAGTATTTCTTTAGATTTTTCCTGAGCCTATCACTTCTTAACTTCATCCTCTGCCTTCTCATTCTGGAGTTTCAAATATAAAGTGCCCAGTTTTAGTTCTATAATTCTCTGTGACCAATAAAATTGTGTTAATGAAGAAATTTCAGTAATTCCATTTGAAAAATATTGCACCTGTTCAACATTTGTCTTTGAATAAATTAGTGTCTGCACAATCGGAGGTTCACCTCTGGCCCAGGAAATTATAGTCCATCTGCTTGTTCCCTTGACTGACAGTTCCAAAATTGCCATAAAATTTTAAAAGTGTAGCATCTGAAACTAGATGGCTCCCCATGTTCACAGTGAAATTAAGGGGAGGAGCAGAACTATCAAGCCCTAAAATGGGTGTGGGTGTGTGTGTATGCTATATTTCCATTCCAACCATTATTGGAGTCAACAGGACATAGCATTTATTGAAAAAAAGAAAGATCTTCAAGAACTATACAATGTAATTAGAGACCAAGAAATATAGAAAGATACAGGATTAATTCCCAATTAGACCTATAAAAGCAATTTCTAAGCACATTTTGAAAGGTTGCCTATACTTGTTGCATCTTATCCAGAAGGAAGCTCTCTGTGGCATGATATAAGTACTGAGGTACGCATTAGCAGTAATTTAGAGAGCCTGACCAAGATCATACTCCACATAGCTTAGGTGTGGGAGGTTCATTACTGTCTTACAGACATTGTCCTCAAAAATAACCACTGCTTCTCTCCCCAAAAAAGAGAATGCTACCTCCACAGTGGTTCCAGCCAACCTGGAGAACATCGCACTGGCCATCTTCAGCTTGAGATCCTCTCTTCTTATTGTCTCATCACCCTCACCAGTGCGAGTGCTCCCGAAGGAGGCTTGACCCTCTAAAACGGAGCTTTGTAGAGCAACCTGATTATTCAGCACGTCATGTACAGCCAACGATAACGGTTTTGAGATAAGTACATCTGTTTATCGAGTGAATTGCATATGACAAATGATAATTTTGGGGGGGCCTTTGCTATGCCAGCAAGTGGGCCGGCCTAGCAAAGGCTGCCTGATGAAACTGCGTGCAAACTACTGCTAGCGGCAGCTGTGTGGCTAAGTTAAAATCACACTGAGCTGCCGTTCTGGTCCGGGGGTGGGGAGAGAAGAATTCATATGTCTCCAGAGTTCCTGTCTTCTTCGGAGGGGGCTTGTCCAGAATGAGGCCCGCTCTCTTGCTCTCTCCTTCCCCCCACACACAAACAAATCATACGCCGCACAGACGCTGCTCCGCTGGAGTCTCCAATGGCAGCCGCCACTGCCAACCCTCTTTCCCACCTCGGTACGTGCCGGAATCGGGGTGCTGATTGGCCGACGCGGAGAGGGAGGCGCAGGGCTACTGGTTGGAAAAGAGGAAAGCAGGAGTCCCGGCAGCAGAAGTTAGGAAGTTGCAAGACAGCTGATGCTAGAGCCTCTCTTCCTGCCCAGTGTTCCGCAACAAATCTGAGTTGTCACCATGCTTAGAGCGACCGCAGGCAGCAAAATAGTATCTGGGGGGAGGGGGGGGGCGCGAGTTTGAGACCGCCGATCAGTCTGAGCCATTTTCAGGATGCAAACCATAGAAGTCTGCCCAACACTGACTTTACTTCCCAACTAGAGTGGAAGGGCAGTCTGGTGCTTAAAGCATCTGCCTCAGCACCTGAGATTGTGAGTTTGATTCCCACTGTAGCTCCTTGTGACCACAAGCAAGTCACTTTTAACCTTCCACTGCCCCAGGTACAAAAACCACCTTAGATTGTGTGCCCGCTAGGGACAAAGTACCTGCATATACTTTGTATAGTGCTGTGTAAATCTAGCAGCACTATAGAAATGATCAGTAGTATAAACTAACTACTGGAGTTGCCATCAAAGCCCACTCCAGGCTAGACAGATCTATCGCGCCATAATCAGAACACAGACTGTGGAAGTTTGCCCGACACTGGCCTTCCTTCTCAACAACTGGATTTGCCTTCTAATTTATTTTTTTAAATTTCTATACCGTTTTTTCCAAAACGGTTTACAAGGAGTTACATAGATAAAATATTAAGAGTCTATTCAAAATAAAACCAGACAAATTCAGCCTTACATAAAATCATTTGCTCAGAGAAATGCATCTACAAAAAGCTGAATCTTAACATTTTCCTAAATGAATTTCTCTCTCCCCATTTTTGAATCTGGCCAACAAGGCCATTCCATAGCTTCTCTTTTCATATAAGGATCCTTTGTTCCATCTATTTTTTTATTACCTTGGAAATCAGATTGAGAACAGTGCCTCAGCTTTAACACAAGAAGGTTTGTCCTCTCCACCCTTTCTGCTGATGATATCTTTTGGTATTTTTGGATCACGATTAGAGAATGACACGGTGACAAAATTCATCACCGTTCCCGTCCCCGCGGATAACCGTGGGAAACCATCTTCATGTCATTCTTTAAGGAGAGAGGGAAGAATCAGAGTATGAATGGCCACAACCACTGACCCACAAGCTTTGCTTTGAAGAATGCTGGTGTAGAAGGACTGAGGTTGAAACAGACACTACAGAATGACAGTCTCTGGTATCCAGAGCAGATATTGTGATGTCATAATGCCTCATTCCAAAAGTGCCTAAGAGCCAATCACATCAGTGATGTCACAATGGCTTCATTATCCTTGGCTCCCATAAGAATCAGAGTATGAATGGCCACAGCCACTGACCCATAAGCTTTACATTGAAGAATGCTGGTGTAGAAGGAATGAGGTTGAAATAGACACTAGAAAATGACATGGGATTATTTCCCACGGTTATCCGCGCGGACGGGAACGGTGATGGATTTTGTCACCATGTCATTCTCTAATCACGATTTAAAAAAAAAACACAAACAAAACCCCAACCACTTCAACTTCGTATTAACAGAAGCCCTTTGGCCAATTGCACTGCAGGTAAGAAGGTCACGCAATGTGAATACAATCTTCAGTCAAAGAAGGAAGTCGCACAGGACTTGTCCTATGAGTTACAGGGTCCCCTATTCCCTCCTAGTCGCAGAATCAAAAGACAAATATTTCATTAGTTCAGGTTCTTTAGTCTGGTTTTAGAAATAGATGTTGAAGCTTGGTTACACTCAGCGGTGTAGCGAGGGTGGGAGGAGCCCCTTCTCCACCCCCACCCACTCCTTCCTTTTGCCCCTTCCCCCGTACCTCTTTAATATTCGGGGCGTGAAGAGCAATCCCAACCTGCCACTCGCACCAGTGTTGGCTCTTCCTCTGATGTTACTTCCTAGGCGTGTGTCCAGGAAGTGATGTCAGAGGAAGAGCCGACACTTGTGCGAGCTGCAGATTCGGGTTGCTGCTTGCACCCCAAATGTTAGAAGTACGGGGGAAGGGAAGGGGCACGTGGTAGTGGGAGGAGGAGGGAATTCCCTGAAGCAGCCATTCGTTGGTGAAACAAGTGCCTTGTTGGATTTGGACATCGATTCCTTGTCTTCACTTCAATGCCAGAAATGTGACTGCAGTAAGATCGTTGCGTCTTTGGATCGCAATCCTGGCTTACATCACCAGCTGTGAAGATAAGTGTTACCTTCCTGAAGGTTCTTTTTCCTGTTCCCTGTGCACAGCAGTGAAATATTTTCCTATTTTGAAAGATTACATCTAGAGAAGTAGTGGAGTTTATTTTGCCTATGATACAGATTAAGAACAGCTAAAAAACTCATTGGGTTGCCGTCTGCATATAAAACTAGTTGAGGCTTTTTTCCTCCACTTTACTTAAATGGTTTTTCAAAGGATATTTCCACCACTTGGCTTATAACATTTTGGCAACATTTTTTGCTGCAGTTATTTATCTATTTAGGTTGTTATTGCTAGTATTGTTTCTAGAGAGACGTTTAAATACCTATATGGCATAAATGCACATGAGGCAAATCTCTTTAATGTGAAAGGAAGCTCCAGCATGAGAGGGCATAGGATGAAGTTAAAGAGGTGACAGGCTCAGGAGTAATCTAAGAAAATACTTTTTTTACAGCAAGGGTGGTAGAAACAAAGATTGTGTTTAAATTCAAGAAAGCATGGGAAAGGAACAGGGGATCTCATAGAGAGAGGAAGAGATAGTGGATGCTGTGGATGGGCAAATTGAATGTGCCAGTTGGCCTTTGCCAGTCATGTTTTTATGCTACAGACTTGGTTAAAAGTCAGCAGCATGACCTGTATCTTGAAGTTGCCAAGGCTATCGAGCATTCAAGAATAAGCCTGTGGCTACTGAGTAATGCAACAACTATGTCTTATCCCCTTAAGAAACCATGTGCACCTGAGTCAAGCAAGGACTGTACTCCAGACACTTGACATAAAAAGGGATATACTTGGGGTTTGTGGAGACAATGTCTGGGACAAAAAACATTTGTGATAACTTTTGGGGTCACAGTGACTTCCAAGAACTGAATATAAGGAGCCTCTTGGGAAGTAAGAGATGACCTGTTAACAACTGGACTCACAGATGACCTTTGGTGCCTCAGCTTGAAAAACCACCGCACCTGGCCACCCAGGAACTGTATAACTCTCCTACCAGTTTCTCCATTTGCTCTCTTACTCTGGCATCCAAGGGAGGAACAAGCTAACATTAATTGTCAGGTTGTAATTGTTTTAATTCTTGTAGTGCCGGGGATAAATAATTAGTCCAACAGTTGCGGGCCTAGGGCAGTGTTTCTCAGCTCGGTCCTGGAGTAGCTCCTTGCCAGTCAGGGTTTCAGGATATCCACAATGAATATGCATAAACTTGATTTGCATACACAGTCTTTATTATAGTCAAATTTTATTAATGTGTATTCATTGTGGATATCCTGAAAACTTGACAGGCAAGGGGGTACTCCAGGACCGAACTGAGAAACACTGGTCTAGCATGCGAAGGGTGAGTTTCTTTCTAACTTCCTTGACATTGCCTTTTCTTAGGTAACTAGTTTCTGTGAATCTGTCCATTGTTCTTGGGTTCTATTAATTTATCTGCTGCTAATAAACAAGTAGCTTTATTTTTATAACACTCGGGCCTTGTGTCTATTACTTGTCAGTATAATCAGGGCTGTGAGCTTGGTTCTGGGAACCCAAGAATGTAATATTTTCTAATTTCTAGATTCTAGAGTGTTAATTCTAACAGAGTGCACAGTACCTCTCTACATTGTCCACTAGGAGGCGATGTGAATCTGTTGTTTGTTTGTTTTTTTTAGCATACAAACTAAACTAAACTAAACCTTAAGTTTATATACCGCATCATCTCCACGGATGTTGTGGAGCTCGGCACGGTTTACAAGAACTTAAAATATAGGAAGAGAAGGAAAAAAAAGGTTTACATGAACTTATATATAGAAGAGAAGAGTAAGGGGGGATAGAATTACATTTTAGTGAAAAGCCAGGTTTTCAGTTGCTTGCGGAATAATCGGAGGGAGCCCAGGTTCCGCAGCGGGGTAGTAAGGTCGTTCCAAAGACCTATGATTCTGAAGAGAAGGGATTTTCCCAGTTTGCCTGCATAGTGAATACCCTGTAGAGAGGAGAAGGATAATGTATACCTTTGGGCAGGTCTGGTAGAGTCAGGACTCGAGGAGTTATAAGATAGTGGAATTAAGCGAGGAAGGATGCCGTGAATGATCTTAAAAGCCAGGCAGGAGCATTTGAAATGGATTCTGGAAATCACTGGGAGCCAGTGAAGTTTGGCTAGGAGTGGGGAGACATGGTCAGACCTGCGTTTTGCAAAGATCAACTTGGCTGCAGTATTCTGGATTAGCAGGAGTCTTTGAAGACTTTTTTTTATAGGCTTAAGTAGATGGCATTGCAGTAGTCTAATTTGGAGAGGATGATGGATTGGACAAAGACGGCGAAATGTTGTTGGCGAAAATAGGATCTTACTTTCCTCAGCATGTGGAGGCTGAAAAAGCATGATATTTAGCCAAGGAGTTGAGGTGGTCATTGAGGGAGAGAGAAGAATCGATAATGATGCCAAGGACCTTGCTTGAGAAGTCAAGCTGCAGTGCAGTGCCTGAGGGTAGTGCGAAGAGGGTGGGCAGGTGTTCTAATTTTGGGCAGAATAATAAAGCAGAATTTATAAGCCTGGTAAGGGAGGAGATGGCCTGCGCGGGAATGTTTTCGTAAAGGTAGGAAGGGAAAGGATCCAGGATGGAATTGCAGGATTTCAGTTTGAGACAGTTTAGAGATCTGGGATTCGGATACAAGTTCAAAGGCAGTCCAGGATCCTAACTAGTTGGGTATGTTCAAGATAGGGTTGCCAGCTTGCTTTATATTTGTCTCACAGTTGATCCAGTCCAGTTTTTCTCCATTGCACGATGGGACTTGTAGTTCTAATCACACAATTGAATTCCTTAAGAAAAGCAATACCACAAGTCCCTGCATGCAATGGGGGTAAATCTTGAACTATATCAACTCTGTTCTGTAAATGTGGAGATAGCAATACCTATGAAATCCCTTCTTATTTTGCCATCCAGAAAAACGTTTTCATCTTGTGACTTTTAAAAAGTGTAGCAGCACCATCTAGTGGCAAGCAGATCTATTAACCCCAGTACAATGTACTCATTGCTCAGAGCCTGAGAACTGCAGTGCTGAATTATTTAAAATAATAAATTGTGACATTGCAGAGTGGATGCCTCTTTTAGTGGTTATAGCACCAGCCTGGTTCCCCTCTGAATCAGTTCTGGGTCACGGAGCCAGGAAGTGATGTCAGAGGGAATCCAACGCTTGCGTGAGGAGCATGCTTGCAGAAGCCACTCGCGCTGGCGAAGATTAAGAGGTACGGGGTGAGAGGGAGACTGCAATTGTGGAATGGAGGCGGGAAGGAGTGTGGGGGGGATGCATGAGTGGGGGTTCCACCGCCCCTGGCACCTTCTACCCTTACTACGACACTGGCTGGCAGAGAAGGAAGAAGTGACCATCTGTGCAGTGGTTCACTTCCTCCTCTACTGCCCGGGTATGTACTAAATTCTGCACATCATGTGCACCCTGAAGGGGGGGGGTGGTGGAATTCTACATGTGCAGAATTTGGTCAGGAGTAAACGCGTGCACTGCAACTTACATTTGGGTTCAGTTGATGCAAGTCCTTCTGCCCAAAGTTTAAGTGTGGATCCCAGTGCTACATGCTCCTGGTCACTTAAATCATCTGTTAGAGCCAGTTCATAGACAAAACCGCCGAAGACAAAGGTGCGCGCCGACAACTGAGCGCAAGACGGAAGCGCGCGCCAAAGAAAAAGATTGTTTTTAGGGGCTCTGATGGGGGTTTTTGTTGGGGAACCCCCCCACTTTACTTAATACAGATCGCGGTGGCGTTGTGGGGGGTTTGGGGGGTTGTAACCGCCCTCATTATACTGGAAACTTAACTGTTTCCCTATTTTTTAGGGAAAAAGTGAAGTTTTCAGTATAATGTGGGGGGTTACAACCCCCCAAATCCCCTACAACACCCCCACAACGCGGCGCAATTTGTATAAAGTAAAGTGGGGGGTTCCCCCCCCACACACCCTGTCGTAGCCCTTTAAAACAGTCATTTTCTTTGGCGCGCGCCTCCGCGTTGCGCTCAGTTGTCTGCACGCGCCTTTGTCCCGGCGCGCTTTTGACCTGACACCGTTAGAGCCAATGGCACAGTAAGGGTCAGAGGTGCCTGGGGCAGTGGCGCCCCTCCCCTCATCTCTGCCCTCCTTTCCCGCTGCCCCCTGCCCTGCGCCCCCTTCCCTTCCTCCCCAGTGTGCCAAGACACACCTGACATCTCAGGAGACATACTAGAGTTTGCAATACACTGAGGTAGTGTCTGAACATTGGCCTGTGCCTGGTTATCTCCTATAAGAAAACTATTAGGAACATAAGAATAGCCTTACTGAGTCAGATCAATGGTCCATCAAACCCAATAGCCCCTTCTCACGGTGGCCAATCCAGGTCACTAGTACCTGGCCAAAACCCAAGGAGTAGCAATATTCCATGCTATCAATCCAGGGCAAGCAGTGGCTTCCCCCTGTCTTTGTCAATAACAGACTATGGACTTTTCCTCCAGGAATTTGTCCAAACCTTTCTTAAAACCAGCTACGCTATCCGCTCTTACCACATCCTCTGGCAAAGCGTTCCAGAGCTTAACTATTCTCTGAGTGAAAAAAAAAATTCCTCCTATTGGTTTTAAAAGTATTTCCCTGTAACTCCATCGAGTGTCCCCTAGTCTTTGTAATTTTTGACAGAGTGAAAAATCGATCCACTTGTACCCGTTCTACTCCACTCAGGATTTTGTAGACTTCAAACCTATCTTCCCTTAGCCTTCTCTTTTCCAAGCTGAAGAGCTTTAACCTCTTTAGTCTTTCCTCACAAGAGAGGAGTTCCATCCCCTTGACCATCTTGGTCGCTCTTCTTTGAACCTTTTCTAGCGCCACTCTATCTTTCTTGAGATAAGGAGACCGGAATTGAACGCATTACTCCAGATGAGAGTTATTCAGAATACGGCAGTTCGTTTAGTAGATGACGGCAGATAAAGACCCGAATGGTCCATCCAGTCTGCCCAACCTGATTCAATTTAATTTTTTTTTTTTTTTCTTAGCTATTTCTGGGCAAGAATCCAAAGCTTTACCCAGTACTATGCTTGGGTTCCAACTGCCGAAATCTCTGTTAAGACTTACTCCAGCCCATCTACACCCTCCCAGCCATTGATGCCCTCCCCTGCCCATCCTCCACCAAACGGCCATACACAGACACAGACCGTGCAAGTCTGCCCAGTAACTGGCCTTAGTTCAATATTTAATATTATTTTCTGATTCTAAATCTTCTGTGTTCATCCCTCGCTTCTTTGAACTCAGTCACAGTTTTACTCTCCACCACCTCTCTCGGGAGCGCATTCCAGGCATCCACCACCCTCTCCCGTAAAATAGAATTTCCTAACATTGCCCCTGAATCTACCACCCCTCAACCTCAAATTATGTCCTCTGGTTTTACCATTTTCCTTTCTCTGGAAAAGATTTTGTTCTACGTTAATACCCTTTAAGTATTTGAACGTCTGAATCATATCTCCCCTGTCTCTCCTTTCCTCTAGGGTATACATATTCAGGGCTTCCAGTCTCTCCTCATACGTCTTCTGGCGCAAGCCTCCTATCATTTTCGTCACCCTCCTCTGGACCGCCTCAAGTCTTCTTATGTCTTTCGCCAGATACGGTCTCCAAAACTGAACACAATACTCCAAGTGGGGCCTCACCAATGACCTGTACAGGGGCATCAACACCTTCTTCCTTCTACTGACTACGCCTCTCTTTATACAGCCCAGAATCCTTCTGGCAGCAGCCACTGCCTTGTCACACTGTTTTTTCGCCTTTAGATCTTCGGACACTATCACCCCAAGGTCCCTCTCCCCGTCCGTGCATATCAGCTTCTCTCCTCCCAGCATATACGGTTCCTTCCTATTATTAATCCTCAAATGCATTACTCTGCATTTCTTTGCATTGAATTTTAGTTGCCAGGCATTAGACCATTCCTCTAACTTTTGCAGATCCTTTTTCATATTCTCCACTCCCTCTTCGGTGTCTACTCTGTTACAAATCTTGGTATCATCTGCAAAAAGGCACACTTTTCCTTCTAACCCTTCAGCAATGTCACTTACATACATATTGAACAGGATTGGCCCCAGCACCGAACCCTGAGGGACTCCACTAGTCACCTTTCCTTCCTTCGAGCGACTTCCATTAACCACCACCCTCTGGCGTCTGTCCGACAGCCAGTTTCTGACCCAGTTCACCACTTTGGGTCCTAACTTCAGCCCTTCAAGTTTGTTCAACAGCCTCCTATGAGGAACTGTATCAAAGGCTTTGCTGAAATCCAAGTAAATTACATCTAGCATATGTCCTCGATCCAGCTCTCTAGTCACCCAATCAAAAAATTCAATCAGGTTCGTTTGGCACGATTTACCTTTTGTAAAGCCATGTTGCCTCGGATCCTGTAACCCATTAGATTCAAGGAAATACACTATCCTTTCTTTCAGCAACACTTCCATTATTTTTCCAACAACTGAAGTGAGGCTCACCGGCCTGTAGTTTCCTGCTTCATCCCTGTGACCACTTTTATGAATAGGGACCACATCCGCTCTCCTCCAATCCCCAGGAATCACTCCCGTCTCCAGAGATTTGTTGAACAAGTCTTTAATAGGACTCGCCAGAACCTCTCTGAGCTCCCTTAGTATCCTGGGATGGATCCCGTCTGGTCCCATCGCTTTGTCCACCTTCAGTTTTTCAAGTTGCTCATAAACACCCTCCTCCGTGAACGGCGCAGAATCTACTCCATTTTCTCGTGTAACTTTGCCAGACAATCTCGGTCCTTCTCCAGGATTTTCTTCTGTGAACACAGAACAGAAGTATTTGTTTAGCACATTTGCTTTCTCCTCATCACTCTCCACATATTTGTTCCCAGCATCTTTTAGCCTAGCAATTCCATTTTTTATCTTCCTCCTTTCACTAATATATCTGAAAAAATTAAAATGTATTATTATTATTATTATACTAGTTTTTTAGCTGTTACATTAACAGGTGCTAGCAGCCCTTCTTCCTTACTTTTTTCTCCCCCCTGTCCAGCAAAACCCCCCCTTTCTCAGATCCCACTGTCTAGCAGTAGGCCTTTTCCCTTATTTTTACCTCACCCCTGTCTAGCAGCACCCCTTCACTGCTCCCTCTGTTCAGCAGTAGCCCATCTCCATTGGGTTTACCTCCCCCCTGTCCAGCAGCACCTCTTCCCCGCTCCCCCTGTTCAGCAGTAGCGCTTCTTCCTAACTTTTACCTCCCCCCTGTTCAACAGCACCCCTTCCCTGCTCCCCCTGTCCAACAGTAGCCATTATCCCTTCCTTTTACCTTATGTGGAGCTATCTCCAACGCTCACACTCTCTCCCTGTCCTCCTGCTCCAGGGTGCTCGATGTTCCCCAATTTCCGGTCCTTCGCTTCCTGTTTGTCTCCGTTGGCAGCGGATTTTTTTGTGTGTGTAACCCGCTGAAACCGGCACATGCGCCGTGCACCGCAAACAGCCGCATGCACCGCACATAGAATACAGCTAAGGAAGCACCCATCATGGTGGCAGGGATCACAGCCTCCTAAGTGTGCATGCGCGCTTGGGGTTTTATTATAGGGGATTCAATGCCTGCTACCCCAGCATTGAATATCTGGGGTTAGCTCAGGCTGCAGTTAGAAGTGGCTTACCAGTCACTTACTGCTATGGGCTGAAAACTGTCCCCTGTATCATTCCAACAAGATTAAAAAAGACCAAAAATGTTTCTTTCCAGAACTCCTTTGAAATTATTTGTGGTATGTCCAACGTGAGCAAAGTCTGCTGCATGAAGCTATAACTCACTGAGGGAAGTGTGTGTGCAAGGGCTTTACCCAAGCATTCCTGCACAGACAGACCAACCCTGAACAAAGCCCGTTTCAAATTATTGTATCATTTAGAACTTCTGATTTATTAAGAAAACATGTTTGAGATTGTGTAGCATGCAGAAAGAACTTAATTGAAAACAGAGAAGTCCCACAAGGTCGAGCCGAGCCGGTGAGAACTACCTGACAAGAAATTGGCAGCACATTGCGGATTAAGAATCTGGCATGCTTGTGAGCCAGAATCAAAACGCAAAATCATATCTGATACATTCATTTTCACATTCCAAAAACATCAGGCACAAAGAATATGACAAGGATTTTATTTTTCTGGCTTGGACTTCCAGGCCAATGAAAGCCTGAACCTGGGATCTGGCACCATAAGCCTTCATTTGCTGCCAGCGGGGATTTTTCACCCTTCTCTATTTTGCAGTCATTGGAGTAGGTAAAAAGCCTTCACTGAATCATGGAATCATGTGCCCTGTGTCTGGCCACTAGATGTCGCCATTAAGCAATGACTGAGACTTCTCTCTGGGACTGTGAATACTGCCTATGACAAATCTCTGGCCCCCAAATTTTTCTGGCTTTTTATATTCTTCTGAGACATGACGATAAAAGCAAGCTTGAAGTAACCAAATCAATATCCTTTCTTCTTCTCAACAGTGGCCAGTACATATCAGAGTTTTTGCCACTGGGTGTATGCAGAAGTTCCTAAATATAGCATGACATAAGCTTAACAGAGATATGAATGCCTAGTAGCAGTGATGTAATAAGGAGGGAGGTGGTCTGCCCCAGGCGCCCTCTTGGTGGGGGCACTGGCACCCATCCCCTCTGCCTCTACTGCTCCTTCCCCACCCCCACCCCCCCCACTACTGTGTGCATGTGCCCCTTCCCTTCCCCCCACTGTGAGGACTACTGGACTTGATGGACCATTGGTCTGACCCAGTAAGGCTATTCTTATGTTCTTACGTGTAAAAGTGAAAAAGTGGCACTAAGAGACTCAAAAGTGAAGGGGAGGAATATGGAGAAGCTGATAAAGATAAGGCTGAATTGCTTAATAACTATTTCTGTTCCACGTTCACAGCTGAACCTCTGGGAGCGGGACTGCGGAAGACAAACGCAAATAGGGATGAAGGTGTGGTAGACCCTGACCGATTTTCAGAGGATTGGGTTCATGAGGAGGTAGCTAAACTAAGGGCTCCTTTTACGAAGCCTCGTTAGCGGCTTTATCGCACACACCTTTTTAGTGTGCGCTAAACCCCGCGCTATCCGAAAAACTACTGCCTGCTCAAGAGGAGGCGGTGGCGGCTAGCGTGGCCAGCATTAAACCACTAACGTGCCTTTGTAGAAGGAGCCCTAAAAGTGAACAAAGCAATAGGGTTGGATGGTGCACATCCGAGGGTACTGAAGGAACTCAGGGAAGTTCTTGTGGTGCCGCTGGTTGACCTTTGGCAATACTTCTCTATAGTCGGGAGTGGTACCGGAGGACTGGAGAAGGGCGGATGTGGTCCCTCTCCACAAAAGCAGAAGTGAGGAAGAAGTAGGTAACTACAGGCCAGTAAGTCTGACTTCTATGGTAAGTAAATTAAACTTCGCCCTCCGTATTTGCTGTGATAGGGGATTAACAGAACCGCAAATACAGAAAAACCGCAAGTAACTTTTTCATATGTTATTCGCTGTTTTCTATTAAAAACCATCGTGAATAAGGTGAAACCGTGAATAACATGGTGGGAGACCTGGCCTGTTCCTGAAGGAGAGGCAAAACACGGTGAAGAAAGTGCTGGGAATCAGCGATTTTCTCTATGCAAGCTGATGTCATTTGGGGGGAGGAGCCAGCAAGCTAAAAACCGTGAATAATTGAAACCGCAAATATGGAGGGAGAAGTGTAATGGCAACACTTTTATAACAGAGCATAGTGACATTTCAGGAATCCAGTGGATTATAGGACCTGATGCAGCATGGATTCACTAGAGGCAGGTCTTTTCAGACTAATCTGATTAATTTCTTTGACTGGGGGGGACAAGAGAATTACCGTATTTTCACGCATATAACGCGCGCGTTATACACGATTTTATAAACCGAGTATAACCATGCGCGTTATATTCGTGAGCGCGTTGTACACATTTTTTTTACATAGTTCCCCCCCCCGACATCCGATTCACCCCGCAGGACCGCTCACACCCCCACCCCGAAGGACCGCTCGCACCCGCACCCCCACCCCGTCAGAGAAAGGGTGGGACCGCCGGAAGAGGAAGCAGCGCAGACGCAGGGCTCAGAGAAGGGGCGGGACCGCCAGAAGAGGAAGCAGCAGGACAACGGTAGGCAGCTTCTCCATGATGGGGGGGTGGGGAGGCTGTGGGGGTGTGAGCGGTCCTTCGGGGTGCGGGTGCGAGTGTGAGCGGTCCTTCGGGGTGGGGGTGCGAGCGGTCCTGCGGGGGGGGGGGTGAATCGGACGTCGGGGGGGGCATCAGGTTTTCAGGGTGGGGACAGGACTTCAAGGGGGAGAGGAGAGTCGGGGTGGCCAGAGGAGAGTCGGGGCGGGCGAAAGGAGAGTCGGGGCGGCCAGAGGAGAGTCAGGGCGGGCGAAAGGAGAGTCGGGGCGGCCAGAGGAGAGTCAGGGCGGGTGAAAGGAGAGTCGGGCGGTGATGGGAGAGTCAGGGCGGCATGCGCGGTATATAAAAATTTCTTTACATAAATTACAGTTTCCCGCGTGCTATACCCGTGTGCGCGTTTTACACAGGTGCACGGTATATGAGTGAAAATACGGTAGATAGAGGGAGTACGCTAGATGTGGTATATTTCGATTTTAGCAAAGCCTTTGATAGTGTTTCACACAGGCGTCTAATAAATAAGCTGAGTGCTTTCAGCATGAGCCCCAAAGTGACGGACTGGTTCAGGAACTGGTTGAGGGAGGCGACAGAGGGTAGTGGTTAATGGAGGTCGCTCTGAGATATTCTTTTTAACATTTTTGTAAGCGATATTGCTGAAGGGCTGTCTGGTAAGGTTTGCCTTTTTGTGCAGATGGTACCAAAATCTACAACAGTTTAGAGACCCCCTGATGGTGTGAATAAAGAGTAGCCCGAGAGCTAGTCTCGATGGGCGTAGGATAACACGGGGCTGGGAGCCCTATGGCGTCCGTGTTGTCATAGAGACAGGGTAAGGATTGGTAGGTTTTAAAGTTGCTTAGATATCATAGATAATTTAAAAATAAATGGTACATGATTGGAGGACAGGGGAAGTGGGCGGTACCGGGGGAGGTGTTAAAAGCCGGGACCTTGGAGGACTCGTTTTTTCAGGGTCCTCCAGGGCGGTTTTTTCCTGTCTTGCCTTTTTGCTGCCTTTTTGTCGGTTTCACTTTGTCACAATGGCGTCGGGCGGCTTGCGGGGCGATAGTCAGGATGGAGATGTGGCGGAAATTTCGTTGTTGACTGGAGACTCCTTCTCGGATGAGCCTACACATCAGGTTGGTCAGGGAGCTGGGGAGGAGTTAGTCCGTCCGTTGCGTCGCTCGAAGGCAGCAGCGTTGTCTGCGATTGCCATCGCGAGCGCGGGGATGATGAGGGGGAGCGGCCCAGCAGGAGGAGTGCAGGCGGGACATAGCCGGCAAGAGATATGTTTGTCGGACGGCTCTAAGGGAGCCGTTTCGGCCGGCCGCAGCTCTTCAGTGCCGCGAGTGGGCGGGGCCTCGATATCGGCGTCCTTGCTAGAGGCGTCGTGTGCTTCTCCCTCTGTGCAGTTGGTTTCGAGCGGGGGAGCTTCTGCGTCTTTCGATTCAGCTTCCCTTGTGCTCCCAGGAGGGGATGTAGGTACTGGGTCCTTACGGGGGGGGGGGGGGGGAGGGGGTTTCTTCTAGTATTCCCCGGGGGGTGGGAAGTTTAGAGCCTTGTGGGTCCCCGGGTGTTTTTGGCTCCGGCAGGGGGATGGATGGTTTAGGTTCTGGGTCTGCCCCTGCTGGGGGAGTGTCCGCGGCTTGGTCTGGGGTTTTTCCTGGGGGATGGGGTCCTGGTTGGGGTTCTCCTACCTGGGGTCCGGGGTCTTCAGTTAGTGGAGTGGGGCCTTCTGTTTCCCATTGGGGTGGGAGCTCTGCTAGTCCTGTGGCTATGGGTTTGGGTTTTTTGCCTCACAGTGGTTACGGCCCTGGTTGGGGCGTTCCTATGGGGTTGAATAGCGGTATTTTGCCTGGTCCTGCTTCTCTGTTTGCTTGGTCTCCACAGGTTCCTTCCTTTGTCCTGGAGGGCGAGATGCGGGTGTGCCGGTGGTGGGAAGCGGAGCTGTGTCGGACCGGCCTGGATGTTCCGGATCGGAGCGCAGTTCGGCGTTCGGTGGTGTTGTGGCTGCTGGCGGCGGCGCTGCAGGATCTTCTCAGCTATCATCAGCCTTGCCTGGGGTTGCTGTTAGTGGCGTCTCGGCTTCTGGACCTGCGTCGCTGGCCGGGACTGCTGCCAGCGGCGTCTCTGGAGGAGGAAGTGGCGACCCCAGCTCTTCTGCACAGGGTAATGTGGCGCCTGCGTTGGTTGCTTCGACGGGTAAAAATAAAGGGAAAAGGGGCAGGCGTAGACATCGACGGGGGGAGTCCTCCTCTTCGTCGACTGGGTCGTCCTCAGGTACTTCGTCTTCTTCGTCGTCCTCTTCTAAAGGGGCAGCCGGCGGTACAGGGTATTCGGTGGGAGGAGATGGGGCGGTTTCTGCGGGGGGAGTGCGGGGTGCGCCTGCGTTGGTTGCTCTTACGGAGCTTTGGGAACGCGTGCCTAGGGCGTTGCGTCGTAAAATTCGAAAGCGTTCTTGCGTGGATATTTTCCGTTTGATGGAGGGCAGGGCACATAGGCGGGGTCATAAAAAATCGAGGAGAGATAGGAAGGAGGTTAAGCCTTTTCCGGTAGCTCGGTCCATTATTAACTGGATACGAGCGTTTTTGCGGTTGGCAAGTGTTTGGGGGCGTGCTAACCCTCAAGAGTACGGTTTATTGTTAGCTTATGCGGATTCGGTTTTAGATGCTTATCAGAGGTTTGGGGGTTGGGCCTGGTTGAATTATGACGAGGCTTTTAGGGACAAGATGGAGGAAAACCGGTTTATGTCCTGGGGCACTCAGGATGTGAATTTGTGGCTGACTCACATGGCTTCTAAGCCTGTGACCGCCCATGCGGGCCGAGGGGCAGTCGGCTCTGCGACGGCTGGGCGGCCCTTTCGAGGGGGGGTCGGTGGAGGTGCAGCGGCTGGATCCGACGTATGTTGGAAATTTAATAAGTCCAGCTGCCCCTTTACCGACTGCAAGTTTAGACATGCCTGTTCAGGGTGTGGACAGGCTCACTCGGCGCTTAAATGTCCCAAGCGGAGTGGCGGGGCTCCGGGTGGGGCTGGTAAGTGATGGTGCAGGCTTGTTACCATCTCCGATACGTGTAGAGGCTATGCGTCCTTGGCTGCGAGGTTATGGTTCTCGGAAGACGGCAGAATTTTTGGAATCCGGTTTCACTTTTGGTTTTGTGATACCTTTTCAGGGAGCTTTGGTTAGGGGTAGAGTTCAGAATGCTTCCTCTGTTTTACAGATGCGTGATGTAGTTCGGGCCAAGTTATCTGATGAACTGCGTTTAGGGCGTATTGCTGGGCCTTTTAGGGATCCTCCTTTTTCGCAGATGATTCTATCTCCTTTGGCTGTGATTCCTAAGAAGGTGCCAGGTCAGTTTCGTCTCATACATAATTTGTCACGTCCTCTTGGTTACTCCGTTAATGAGGGCATTCCCCGAGATTTGTGTTCTGTGCGTTATGCGTCCTTGGATTGTGCGTTACGGCACATGGTGAAGGCGGGCCGGGGAGCCCTTTTGGCCAAAGTTGATATTGAATCGGCTTTTCGGTTGTTGCCGATTCATCCCCAGTCTTTTCCGTTGTTAGGTTTCCGTTTTGAGGGTGCCTATTTTTATGACCGCTGTCTGCCGATGGGTTGTTCTATTTCTTGTGCGTATTTTGAAAAGTTCAGTTCTTTTCTACATTGGGTGTTGGTTCAGCGGACTGGTTTTGCTTCTGTGGTTCATTATTTGGATGATTTTTTGTTTATTGGAGCTGGGGAGGGGGTTGTTTGTGCGCGTCTAAAGAGTGTTTTTGAGGAGATTGCCGAGGAGTTCGGTGTACCATTGGCGGTTGATAAGTCTGAGGGTCCGGTTTCTTCCTTGGTGTTTTTGGGGATTGAGCTGGATTCGATAGCTATGGTGACCCGCCTTCCTGAGGTGAAGGTTAGTCAGTTGCTTGCGCTCATCGAGCGGGTGTTATCTGTCTCAAAATCCACTTTACATACTGTTCAATCGTTGTTGGGATCTCTTAATTTTGCATGTAGAGTATTACCTATGGGCCGTGCTTTTTCTAGGAGATTGGCTGCAGCAACCTCCGGTGTGCGTGATAGGAGGCATTTTGTTCGTCTTTCGGCCGGGGTGCGAGCCGATCTTCGTATGTGGGCTGTTTTTCTTCGTGATTTCAATGGCACAGTGCCCATTCAGTCTCCAGATATGTCTAATTTTGATCTGGAATTGTATTCTGATGCAGCGGGTGGGATAGGTTTTGGCTTGTATTGCAGAGGTGCCTGGTGTGCAGAGCGCTGGCCAGAGGAGTGGGTTCGCTTGGGTATTACTCGCAACATTACCTTGTTGGAGTTGTTTCCCCTGGTGGTGGCATGTGAGTTGTGGGCAGATGTGTTGCGCAATCGGAGGATTGTTTTTTGGTGTGATAATCTAGGAGTGGTCGAGGTGGTGAATCGACAAGGTGCGCGTTGTTTGGCAATAAATGCGTTGATGCGGGAGCTTGTCTTGCGGTGCTTAACGCTGAACTTATATGTGAGGGCGCGGCATGTTCCTGGTGTGCAGAATGGTATTGCTGATGCCTTGTCTCGTTTTAATTTTTTGCAGTTTCGTCAGTTGGCGCCAGAAGCTCGAGCGGACGGTTCGCCGATGCCAGCGCATTTATGGAACCTGGTCAGGAAGGAATCTGGGAGATGCTCCGCTTGTCAGTAGCTGCGTCTACTTGGTCGCATTATTCCAGGAGTTTTCGATTGGTGGCAGCCTTTCTAGCCGACAGAGGCTGGTGCCCGGGCGATGTGGCCGAATCAGCGTTGGCTGATTTCGTGCTGTCGTCCTTCCGGGATCGGGTATCCCGGGGTGTAGTCCGAGGGCGCCTGGCGGGGTTTGCTTTCTTTTGCAGGGCGCTGGGTTGGGGGTGCCCAGTTTCAGGTTTTTTGGTTCAACGCTTGCTTCGAGCCATGGGTCGGGTTCGTCCGAGTCCCAGGGATACCAGGTTGCCAATCACGCACGAGCTTCTTCTACGTTTGCTTGACGCGTTGGTAGAAGTGGCTTGCTCTGCGTATGAAGCGTGTTTGTTTCAAGCGGCATTCTCCATTGCCTTCTTTGGAGCGTTGCGGGTCAGTGAGTTGTTAGCAGGACCTTTGTCTCACTCGGGCCCTAGGGGTTTGCAGGTTCAGCATGTTCGTTTTCAGAATTCCACTTTGCGGCTGCTTATTGTCGGCTCCAAGACGGATCAGGCTGCATTGGGTCACTGGATTGTTTTGCACGCTGTTGCGGCCTGTCGTTCTTGTCCGGTTGCTTGTATGCGTTCTTTTCTGGGGGTTCGGCCAGTTGGAGGTGACATATGGTTTGTGCACTCGCAGGGATCCCCTCTTACGCGCTATCAATTTCAGGCGGTCTTGCGCTTGGCTTTAGTGCATTGTGGAGAGGATCCGGCGTCTTATGGAACTCATTCTTTTAGGATTGGGGCGGCTACGAGCGCTAGCATGTCTGGTATGTCAAGGGAGGGCATACAACGGTTGGGGCGTTGGGCTTCGGAGGCCTTCCGTGGATATATTCGTCGGGAGGGGCCTTTTTCAGGGCGGAAGTAATGTAAGGTTTCTCTTTTTTTTTTAATTTATTTTGGTTGCTGGTGGGTGCTGGTTGCTGTTATATCGCATGATAACAAGAATTGAATACATAATTAACTAAACCTTACTGACAATACTACATATTGCGCTACAGTGTTGTTGTTATTTAAAAAAAAAAAAAAAAAAAAAAAAATGATTGTGTGCCTTATGTTTAGTTTATGTTGTTTTCTTTCAGCTCCCGGTGACAGGAGTTATTCCCTGTGGATTGTTGGCCACTCATTCGTCCACTGGGCGGCGGAGAGAGCTGGTATTCGTCCTGGTGGACGCCATCTAGGGCTGGGTCATCGGGGACTTCGTGTTTCCTGGTGGGGTCAGCGTGGGATGCGATGGAGTCAGTTGCTGCTGTTGCTGGAGGGATTGCGACCCCGTTCACGTCACCCGGACATGCTCCTGATTCATCTAGGTGGTAATGATGTGGATGTTTGTACAGGGAAGGACTTGGTGAACCTTATTAAAGATGACTTGCGCGTGGTGCTGGATTGGTTCCCGGGGGTCTTATTATTTTGGTCCGATATTGTGCCTCGCCCCCGTTGTCTAGCGTCTCGGCGATGGACACGGGGGTTAGCTAAAATAAATCGGCAGGTGGGTAAATGGGTAGTGGGACATGGGGGGCTGCAATTGTTACATGAGTGGGTTGATGTTTCGTGCGCGGGATTGTTTCACAAGGACGGGGTGCACTTGTCGGCGGTCGGATGGGATTTACTGCTCGATGATTTTGCGTCGGGTTGTGAGAGAGTCCTTGCCTCCCGTTGATGGTCGCAGCTCCACTTTCTTGGGGGGGGGGCCTGTATGACTACAGTCCTGTGGCGGGTCTCCCGAGCTACTGGGTGCTGGGGCTCATCCGGCGATGAGCGGAGGGACGGCTGGGAGCCGTGTCTTGTGGTCTACTGACCTGGTTAAAGGGGCATGAGGTCATGCCACCCCTCAGGCTCTTGCTGTTCATGGCGGGGTCGGGGGCCATGGATTGATGTTTACACTATGTAGCTCGGGGAGAGCTGGCTGATCTTGTGTTACGAAATTACAATGTTAATTATGTTAATTATGTTAATTATGTTAATTTATGCAATTACGTTAATTGCTGTTGTGGTTAATAAATGGAGCTGCGGCTGAATTCCAAAAGAAAAATGGTGTGGTCTCTGTTATTGGTTTAAGACATAAAGATAAGAGAGAAGGGGGTGGTGTTTTGTGGCGGGAATAGGAGCTATCCAGATCCCGCTGTTAAGAGTAGCCCGAGAGCTAGTCTCGATGGGCGTAGGATAACACGGGGCTGGGAGCCCTATGGCGTCCGTGTTGTCATAGAGACAGGGTAAGGATTGGTAGGTTTTAAAGTTGCTTAGATATCATAGATAATTTAAAAATAAATGGTACATGATTGGAGGACAGGGGAAGTGGGCGGTACCGGGGGAGGTGTTAAAAGCCGGGACCTTGGAGGACTCGTTTTTTCAGGGTCCTCCAGGGCGGTTTTTTCCCCGCCCACCCACCCTTTATAGATGGCTTTGGTAGCTAGGGAGGCGGGTCTCCCGAGCTACTGGGTGCTGGGGCTCATCCGGCGATGAGCGGAGGGACGGCTGGGAGCCGTGTCTTGTGGTCTACTGACCTGGTTAAAGGGGCATGAGGTCATGCCACCCCTCAGGCTCTTGCTGTTCATGGCGGGGTCGGGGGCCATGGATTGATGTTTACACTATGTAGCTCGGGGAGAGCTGGCTGATCTTGTGTTACGAAATTACAATGTTAATTATGTTAATTATGTTAATTTATGCAATTACGTTAATTGCTGTTGTGGTTAATAAATGGAGCTGCGGCTGAATTCCAAAAGAAAAATGGTGTGGTCTCTGTTATTGGTTTAAGACATAAAGATAAGAGAGAAGGGGGTGGTGTTTTGTGGCGGGAATAGGAGCTATCCAGATCCCGCTGTTACATGAAGAAGGACTTAGCGGAGCTTTGGCAGCTAAGATTTAATACTATGAAATACAAGGTCAGGCATTTGGGTAGCAAAACCCCAAGGGAACGGTACAGTTTAGGGGGTGAAGAACTTTTGTGCACAAAAGAGGAGTGGGACTTGGGGGTGATAGTATATGATGATCTAAAGGTGGCCAAACAGGTTGAAAAGGCTCAAAGCAGAAAGATGATTTTATGCATTTTTATGGGCCTAAAGTATTGCAAATAAACATTTTAAGCCTATAGTGGGTTATTACATATAAAATAGCATTACTCACACATAAAATACTAATAAACAAAGATTTCTAATCCCTTATACTCCCACAAAATCTTTAAGATCCGAAGAAAAATCTTTACTAGTAGTCCTTTCGCTAAAATTCGTTTATTCAAGGAGGGATACGATTTTTTTCTTTACAGCCCCTCAGATTTGGAACTTGCTCCCGATTAATATAAGAGAAGAAAAATTACTTAATACATTTAAAAGTCTTCTAAAAAGCTGGCTTTTTAAGGATGCTTTTAACGGAATCATTTAAATTCTATTATATTAGGATACTTTACAGTCAACTATTAGTGCTGGTAAGCGAAAATTAAGTGGGTAACCTTCCCCAACCTCTTGTTTTATTACCTATCCCTTTTTATTTGTTTACGAATTGTATTTAATCCTTTCGTTTTTTTTCACCCCCCTTTTTCACATGTTTTGTTTTGTTAAAATAGTTCCAATTGTCTTATTATGTTTGTTTTTTTTAACCTAATTCTTAACTAAATGTAAATCACATTGGATTTTGCGATCAAATCAAATATTTTAATAAACTTGAAACTATTTTTCTAACTTTTATTTTGATTATTTTATTTGATTGAAAAAACATCAATAACAGCACAACTTATGACACATGCTGGGTTCAGCATTGTGCACAGAAAACCAAACATCAGCTCAATACCAGTGATCGTGTTTGAGTCCAGACAATAATTTTAGTTAAGAACATAAGATTTGCCGCTGCTGGGTCCATCGTGCCCAGCAGTCCGCTCACGCAGTGGCCCTTAGGCCAAAGACCAGTGCCACACTAGAGTCTAGCCTTACCTACGTATGTTCTGTTCCATTAGGAACTTATCCCTGAAGGGTGTTTTCCCCTATAAAAGCCCTCTGAATATTACACACATAAAATAATGTACAGCAAAATGATACAACAAACCAAAACAAAGGAAAAAAACCAAAGGTCCAACTGTCTGCAGTAAAAAACAATCCAGAACAAACAAACCGAAGACTGCAGACTTTGTACACGATGCAGGCAGACTTAATTATGACAAGTGAATCTTAAATTAAAAACCTTTTACCAGGCAAGGGACCCAACACGGTCCGTGTTTCGGACAACCTTCATCAGGGGTCCTAATAGGTACAAATACAATATTAAAACCAACATATTTGAAAAGATAATTTATAAAAAATGCGATGTATCAATATATTAATTACTATGATGATCCAATTTGTGCATTAAAAAATAGAATTATAGGAAATAGACAAAAGATGTGAAAAGAAAAGAAGGAAGAAAAGATATATTTTAATTAAGTAATGTAATAAATAATTTTAATTAATATTCATATTTAATTGAATATATCTGGTGAGAACCTCTATTAAGATAAAGAAATCCAAAATTAAAAGAGTAAGAAGGAAAAAGAAATAAAAATAAAGGATAAAAGGAAAAAATATCAAAAGGAAAGCCTTGGACAAATAGCTATCAAGAGACATAGAGAAAGGCATGTAAACATAAAAGTAATCATAAATATATATCATAGCCAAAATAGAAGGAATAATTAATATAGTATGGAATAAGATATAGAATAACAGTGGGTAATTAGTCGTCATAAATTTCTTAGATACACAGCAGTAAACCTAAACACAGCAACAGTGATAATTAAATATAATAAGTTCAATATAAAACAATTCAAGGCTTGTGTGGATGGAATCAGGTGGTTTGTGGGGATGAGGACCGAGCTTACGGAGATTAGTCCAATAAAATGGTATTTTCATATTTCTCATTATTTGTTTTATTTTTATTTGTTAATTTGTAAAGTGGTGATTGTTATTTATCAGTTTTTCAAATTTACATCTACTGTCTATATTTTGCACAGTATTAGAGGACATGTATTACTGTTGTTGTGGTGTTGCATTGTTTGCAGAGTCTGGTTTCTTGGCAGTTCAGTTTAACTTTTGTCTATATATTTCTATTTTTAGTTTGTGATTATTCTGTATTGGGCAAAGGTGTATCTGTCTGTGTGTATGAAAGGGACATGGCTTTCTGATAGCATCGACTGTACTGGATCAATTGACTGTGCAGGATCTGGTTTGTTTAGTTTTATAATGTATGTGTTGGTGTTCTAGTGCTCACTGCAGTGTTTAAGATGCTGCCTTTTCCTAGGTACACTCTTGTTGTGCGATATGTAGATTGTTACTAAAAATCATATTTTTCATATAGATGGGGGGGGGTGTCAAAAAATGATGGGCCCCGGGTGTCACATATGCTAGGTACGCCACTGCTGAATATTGACATTGTCTATTAACATCACCCCATCTAAAAAATGGATATTCAATGCTGGTCACCAGAAATGGCCCAATCTTGAATATCCATGGTCTGTGCTGACTGTGGGAGTTAGCCAGCTTGTCTTTCGCGGTCTGGATATTGGCCCCACTAAGTCCATTCCTTAGCACTGTTTAGTAAACTAACCCTTTAGTTTTTTTTTTTAAAGCTAGGCCATCTTTAAAATTAAAAAAAAAAAATGTAAATTTCTTCCGACGAGCTGTTTTAGAATGTTATAATACATTCTAAACCCCAAGAATACAGGTCTTTATTACCTCGCGGTAGCAGTTTGGAAAGTAATATTTTCCACGGCTGCTAAATGACTTTAGAATTGTAAGGCTTCTGGATAGTATTTCGGATGGAACAAAATGCAAAATGTTGTATTTTGGAAAGATTTGCCCCTTCTCTGCATTACTTGTGTTGCTTTTGTTGGCATAGCAGACAAGACTTTTGGAAGATTTTCAAGGCAATCAGGAGACATTCACATGGAAAGTCAATGTAAACGCCCATGTTTTTCTAAGCTATGATTAGCTGAAGGCTATGGCTTGGTCCAAAACAGTTATCCTGAGCATATAATTGGTTTCATATGTATCCTAAGACTCAAATTTGATTTTTTTTCTCCTAAGAATTATGGATTTTCCAAAATACACTCTGAGGATTACTCATGCAAATCTGTTTTCCAGCCTTATAGGTAGAGTGTGAGGGGTCTTCACTGCTGAAACTATGATTTTCCTGTTGGTTTATCTGCTGTAACGGCAGAAAGCTAATACATGAAGGTTCTTGATGGTCAGAATAATAGTCCAGCAAACAAGTCTTCACTTGTTATTCTAATCTAGAGGGTGGACAGCCCAGTCAGGTTTTCAAGATCTCCACAATGAATATGCATGAAATCTATTTGCATACATTGGAGGAAGTATTTATTTATTTTTAATAATTTATATTCCGCATATCCTACAATTCTATGCGTATTAGAAATTATTCAGGTACTCAACTGTCCCGGCGGGCTCTCACTCTATCTAATGTACCTGGGGCAATGGGGATTAAGTGACTTGCCCAGAGTCACAAGGAGCACTGTGGGATTTGAACCCAAAACCTCAGGGTGCCAAGGCTGTAGTTCTAACCATTGCACCTCACATTCCCTAAGCCTAAGTGGTTTACATTCAGATATTCAAGCTTTTTTTCCTGTCCTGGTCGGGCTCATCCTCTACTTAATGTATCTGGGGCAATGGGGGATTAAGTGATCACAAGGTGTAGCATGAGATTTGAACCCACAACTTCATGGGTGCTGAGGCTGTAGCTCTAACCACTGTGCCACACACTCGCCTGTTCTAATTAAACAAAAGTTTACTGATGCAAAATGCTAAATAGTTTGAGCTGACACAAATTACTTCTAGAAACAATTTGGCACAACTCAAAGCAGTCGTGCAAAGGCCCTTCCTGGAATCCCTCTAGCCTCCTGATCTCCAAGCTTCACAGCGGACAGGATGAAGCCCTCTGGCACGTTTCTTAAATACTTGAATAAGCAAACGATCCCTTTCTGAGCTATTTCCTTACACCCCAGACCTTACTCCAAAGTAAGAACACCAGACAGACCAGAACATGTTTCTAAATAATGTACTTTTTGGATGTGTGTGTTGGAAAGAGTGATTTTTTGATCATTTGGTTAAGTTGGAAAACTTTTATCAGTTTGAGAGGAAATGACCTAACTAAATCACAGACATAGTCATCAGCAGATGATCTGAAAAATGTGATTGCACTACAGACAATAAGAATGAATCCTGACTTGCTTAAAGACATAAAACAGACCAAAGTATACTGTACAAACATTGCATCATATGATTTTGGATACGAAAACCAAGATATAAGGACATATCTCAGCTCTGAAAGCAGCGTTCAAGGGCTACATGATTCTACTTTAACTTAAGAGTGTGGGTTTATGAATCCTGAATGCCTGTGTTCGGCCTCCTCTCTGCTTCGCATTATTTGATCATGAGTACAGTTCTTTAACTCGACTGTATGCTCATTAGAACAGAAACCCTATAGATCAGGGATGGGCCACTCTGGTCCTCGAGGGCAGGAATCCAGTCGGGTTTTCAGGATTTCCCCAAGGAATAGGCATTGAAAGCAGGGCATGCAAATAGATCTCATGCATATCCCTTGGGGAAATCCTGAACACCCGAATGGATTCCGGCCCTCGAGGACCAGAGTTGCCCACCCCTACTATAGATACATTTTATGGCATTATTTTTTTCCTGCTTTGTAAAATTATAGAAAGTCAAGGGATGAGATAAAAAGAGCTCCATTCAGTTGCAACAGAAGAAGGGTCTACAACTTTCTGCATGTGATTTAATACAGTGGTTCCCAACCCTGTCCTGGAGGACCACCAGGCCAATCGGGTTTTCAGGACAGCCGATCGGCCTGGTGGTCCTCCAGGACAGGGTTGGGAACCACTGTTTTAATATATTCAATTATTTTTTATGTTCTGTATAAGGTTATACCTTTTAATAGACACTGAAGGTAACACTCAGCTTCCGTAGGCACACGGTTTGTAAGTCACTCCCAGCTACAGGCTTAACTAATCCTGAATCTCCAATGCTAGGGCCGCTAAATATCTGGATATGTGTGCTGACCCTGAAGTTAACCAGGCACTGGCCAGTATTCGCACTGGTGACTAGTTAACGCAAGGCATTAAGCTAGAAAAGCCTTTTTGCTCGCCTAAGTTTATGCACCTACTTTGCTGGTTAGAGAATTGAACGTTGCCGTTAACTGGCTAAGTGGTGACTCCAATCAAGCAGAGTCTTGCTTCAGCTTTTAACCATACTCAGTGGTATCGCGAGGGTGATGGCACCCCTCCCCCACCCTCATCTCTGCCCCCACCCCGCTCCTTCCCCAATCCCTCCTGCTGCGCGCGCCTCCCTCCCCCATTTTAGCGTGCGCTATTCTGCGCGTTGAGGCTCTAACGCACCTTTGTAAAAGGAGCCCTTAGAATCCAATATAAGGCAGTCATGATCTGTCACCAATTTCTATGCGGCATGATCCCTGAATTCTTTAAGAATAAGATGTCTGGTCATCAACCAACAAGATCATTGCAATCCGAAAACTCTGCATTGCTGAAGACGAAGTGTCAACCCAAAATATGTGGAAACTGAGGCCATGACCTTTCCGTGTGCAGGAGTAAAACTGTGGAATTCCCTTGTTGGGGAAATTTGGAAGTGCAGTTCAGAAAGTTACTTAAAACACAATTATTTGTTAACGCATTCCTTTGAATATTGATTGTACTTGTCTGATGATTTGCTGTAAGAATCTAATCCTTCTGGTTTCATTTCTCTAAGCTTAAAAGTTTCCTTTTTAATGATGCTTTTAGTGAATAAATGATCCTTTAATCCATCTTTATCTTATACTAGCTGATGCCCCAGCGTTGCACGGGTATTTAATTATAGCAATAACACTGTAAATGGAATCAAATAAAGATACTTTATAGTGGTGAATGAAATTATTTTTTAACAGCTTTATAAAAAGTACAATATTCAAATTATAATGTGAAATATTTGACAAAATGAATACAATACAACTAACACAAAACTTGATTATAAACAACATTTTTAGTTTCACCTCAAGGAGCAAGAACATATAAATTCTTGGGTGAACCCACCCTTGAGCAAGCAACATAGAGTTGTCCATGGGAAAAACAGGGGGATCTTAAATCCACTCCACAGTATGTAATAATCTGTCCCTGTGATTTGTTGATTGTAATAGAGAATGCAAGTCTCACTGGAATTTGCAATCTCTTAAACTGAAAAGGAAGATCTGTTGGAATAAGTGGCATCCAAAAGTTCCAGTATTGATTAAAACAACTCAATATGTGGAAACTCAGGTTGAAAAGAAACTCCATGCAGTTGTTTCCCGGTTCAGAATGGAACCTGTGTTCCTAGTTCAGCATATGTGAGTACTCATGTAATGTAATAACATTATGAACTGGGGTGCATGAAGGAAACAGTTACAAACACAGTTAGAACATACAAACTCTATATGTATGGTGTCCGTGGTAGAATAGAAACGATGTCCCTAGTGGTTATTGTGTCATAGAAAGTGTTTTATAGTTGGAATTACGGTGAGAATGGCAGCTTTTTACATCCTTTCCATTGACATGAATGGGTGAAATCTGATTTTCTGTTTGTAGCTCCGCCCAAGTGTGCAGGTGGGCAGCGAGACCCCCAGAACATATCACCCCAGGTAGTGAGGGATCTGCATACCAAGTTGCGTTCAAATCGGTCAAGCCGTTTTTGAATTACTGAGAGAATGGCAGCTTTTTACATTTTTTCCATTGACATGAATGGGTGAAATCTCATTTTCTGTTTGTAGCTCCGCCCACGTGTGCAGGTGGGCCGCGAGACCCCCAGAACATATCACCCCAGGTAGTGAGGGATCTGCATACCAAGTTTCGTTCAAATCAGTCAAGCCGTTTTTGCGTGATCGCGGCACATACATATATACACACATACATACCTCCGATTTTATATATATAGATTTCTTTTTTTTCATGTTTGTCTTCCCTCCCATTGTTTTTACCTTTATATTAAATTTAATACAGATTGTAACCTTTAAATAATCTTCCTGTTGTTTCTATATTGTATTTATGAATTTTTGTTGTTTTGTTTTTGAAACACTGTATGTCTATGTAATAATTTACCTATGTTTTTAGATATTTGTAACCATTTTGTATATCGCCTAGAATATAGATTAGGTGATTAATCAAACTATATAATAAACTTGGAAACTTGGAATTTATTTTAATATTTTATGTTTGTAAATAGTTTTGTAAACCACTTTGGCATAAAATGGTATAGAAATTATTAAAATAAAATCATAAATAAGAGGCGGGGTAGAGAAGAGGAGGGATGCCAGTGCCCTCACCAAGACGGCACCCAGGGCGGACTGCCCCCCTCACCTCGTCTTACCATGCTACTGACCATAGTTAAAAAATAATAACAAGAAGTGGAGAGAGCTTATCATCTCATCTGAGTAGGCTTGGCCACATCAGGAAATACTATTTAGCCTGATTACAAAAACAAATACTCTCTTTTTAAAAGGAAAATATCCTTTAAACAGAGACATAAGTTTTTTTTTAGTTTTTTTTAAGTTTTTTAAGTTTTATTAGGATTTTATATACCGCCTATCAAGGTTATCTAAGCGGTTTTTACAATCAGGTACTCAAGCATCTTCCCTCTCTGTCCCGGTGGGCTCACAATCTATCTAACGTACCTGGAGCTACGGAGGATTAAGTGACTTGCCCAGGGTCACAAGGAGCAGCGCGGGGTTTGAACCCACAACCCCAGGGTGCTGAGACTGTAGATCCAACCACTGCGCCACACACTCCGCCAAGTGTCTTCTAGTCTGAAAGGTAACTAGCATGATGTGATGTACGAGGGGATGCTGAAAAGTTCTCACCACAACCAAGAAGAGAATGACGTGGATATGGTTCAATCAAGGATCTGAAACAAATGTCAAAACTCTCTTTTCAGCTACGGTAGCAAAATAACGCTCAGAATTTAGGAAGTTGGCTGGTTGGGCTGAGAACTTTTCAGCACCCCCTGGTAAGCCAAGTATAGGACAATCAAGCCATTGTGACATCACTGATGAGGTTGGCTCTTATTGGAGGAATGAGACATTATGACATCACAATCTCAGCTCTGGTTACCAGAGATTGAAACTCTTCGCACTACAAGGGGTGCTGAAAAGTTCTCAGCCCACGAAGAGAATGACATGGATATGGTTAAATTAATGATATGAAACAAATTTAAAACACAGAATTTCATTTCTGCAAATTGGCACTTAACGAAATAAGATAACGCTCTTTTCAGCTACAGTGGCAAAATAACGCTCTGAATTTTGGAAGCTGGTTGGTTGGGCTGAGAACTTTTCAGCACCCCCTTGTAACATATGCATATTTGATTTTGTGGGACCAAAACACTGCAATGACTAAGTGTTTGGGGAATGAAGGGGGGTATAAAAATAAGGAAAAACACAAGGGTACTTCGCAATGAAAGCTTAAGGCGTCAGATACCAGCCCTGGTTCCAATTGATCTGGAAGCCCAAAGGAGCTGGAGGAAATAGTCAGAAACCCACCAAAGTTTGTCGCAGCCCTTTTGGGTTTATGAGTGAAAATAGTGTACTGGGGTCTCAAAGTCCCTCCTTGAGGGCCGGAATCCAGTCGGGTTTTCAGGATTTCCCCAATGAATATGCATGAGATCTATTTGCATGCACTGCTTTCAATGCATATTCATTGGGGAAATCCTGAAAACCTGACTGGATTGTGGCCCTAGAGGAGGGACTTTGAGATCCCTGGAGGATCTGGAAACTCTTTAGATGAATAAATCGGGCTAACCCAAGGAAATATTATGTAGCAGCCTGTGCAAAGCCGAGACAGGCACCAAAATTTCAGGGTCAAGCTGATAGCCTTTCACTCATGGCTCAATTTCAGTCTCTTCTAGATGGTGTTTCCTTGCTGTTACTAATGTTAACTTCTAAAATGACAGCAATATTTTAAAGGTGCTTTCCAAAGTTGTGTAACGTGTCTGTGAATAAAAGAAGGAAAGTTGTTTGGGAAATGCTATTTTGCATATTACCATCAGAGGCTCCGAGGCAGTGAGAGACAGTGGCATGGTGAGGGTGAGGGGCGGTGGCATCCCTCCCCCACTCCTTCCCCGTTCCTGCCTGCCGTGTGCGTCTCCTCTTCTCTTCCCCCGTTCCTCTAAGTACTGCTGAATATTGGGAGAATTGTGACTATTAAATGCAAAATCCTAACACTGACTTCCCCTCCCCCCTTTTACTAAGCCATGATGGGGGTTCTACATGGCCCGGAGCACTAAATGCTCTGACACTCATAGAATGCCTTTGAGTGTCGGAGTACCATTGGAACATTTAGCGCCCTAGGCTGCGGTAGAAACCTCTACCACGGCTTAGTAAAAGAGAGCCTTAGTAACATATATGCACGCTGTGGAAACACGCAGCCTCGACTATAAGCATGGACCTCGTGGACTGCTGAAGCCAAGCCAAGTGAAATATGTCAAACTATTGGGCTTATTTATCTATTAAAAATAAACTTCTGTCCCCCACCGTCTACAATTCTGGGCGACTCACAGTTAATTAGGGTTAAGCTAAGGATGTGCTTTGTAATACAGAAAACAAAAACAATGAAATCCAAATAGCACCAAAAGATTCCACAAAGGAAATGAAGCAGCAAAACAACAAAACGATTGTGGATCAGAAGGTCGGAGGTATCAGTTTGTAGTTTAATAAGCGTCCAAATAACTTAAAAAAACAATAATCTTAAAAACAATCCACAAAGAGTGTAACCCGGTGGTCTCCAAACTCAAACCCTTTGCAGGGCCACATTTTGGATGTGTAGGTAAGTACTCCCCCCGAAATTCATGGGGGTTCTGTTCCAAGAACACCCGAGAACTTTGAAAACCCGCAAATGCGGTTTTGCGTCTGTCAAAAGGAAGGAGAGGGCAGCTGGGGCGCCGGTGGGTGCAGAAAATCACTCGCAGTATGCTCCGACCGCCTCTTCCTGTTACTAAAGTCAGGTCTTGATTGGTGTAGTCTGACTTTAGTACAGGAAGAGGCAGTCGGAGCATACCGCGAATTACTGAGTCTGCGATTCGCGAACCGTGAATTCACAGGGGAACACTGTACATGAAGGTCCTTAGAAAAATAGTTAATGTCTTATTAAAGAAATGACAATTTTGCATGAGGTAAAACTCTTTATAGTTTATAAATCCTTTAATAATAATGTAATTTATAGCTAAAGAGTCATGATCAAGAAACTGTTTTATTTTACTTTTGTGATTATGATAAACATACTGAGGGCCTAAAAATAGTACCTGGCGAGCCGCATGTGGCCCCCGGGCCAAGAGTTTGAGACCACTGGTGTAACTAGTCACAAGTGACCCACAGGATAGAAACCAAATAATGTATACAATAAAAATGACCCAATACGGGCCGTGTTTCAGCGAAATAAGAATGCCTTCCTCAGGAGTCTTATAGAGTCCTTGGCTGTCTTAAATGAATGATAAAGAAGGGGATCACAAACAGATCGGAGAAGGTTATCATGCTGCTGTATGCCCTCACCTGGAGTACTGCATCTAGCACTGGTACCATACATGAAGAAGGACACGGTACTACTCAAAAGGGTCCAGAGAAGAGCGACTAAGATGGTTAAGGGATTGGAGGAGTTGCCGTACAGCGAAAGATTAGAGAAACTGGGCCTCTTCTCCCTCAAACAGAGGCGATTGAGAGGGGACATGATCGAAACATTTAAGGTACTGAAGGGGATAGACTTAGTAGATAAGGACAGGTTGTTCATCCTCTCCAAGGTAGGGAGAACGAGAGGGCACTCTCTAAAGTTATAAGGGGATAGATTCTGTATAAACGTAAGGAAGTTCTTCTTCACCCAGAGAGTGGTGGAAAACTAGAACGCTCTTCTGGAGTCTGTTATAGGGGAAAACACCCTCCAGGGATTCAAGACAAAGTTAGACAAGTTTCTGCTGAACAAGGATGTACGCTGATAGGGCTAGTCTCAGTTAGGGCGCTGGTCTTAGACCAGAGGGCCGCCGCGCGAGCGGACTGCTGGGCATGATGGACCACTGGTCTGACCCAGCAGCGGCAATTCTTATGTTCTTATGTTAACATAAAAGTCACAAGAAATCAAGTCGTTTCGAGGCTACATACAAACAGCAAAGCTCGCAAGAGTACAATGTAGGCTAGCGACTTTTATGTTTTTAAATAAATGCAAATAAAATAAGCACTAGTACCAGTATTTAAATTAAGCTGCATGCTGCTTCCACTCAAAATTATCCTTAGGGCTCCTTTTACTAAGCTGCGATAGCAGTTTTAGCACGCGCGTTAGTTCTAGCCATGCAGTGCGGGTTTAGCGTGCGCTAAAAACACTATCGCACTCAGAAACAAGAAATAGAAGAAAATAGACAAGAAATTTCCAATGTTAAAATTAATGTAGGAGATATTGAAAAAGAAGTGACTGTGATTAAACAAGTTCAATTAACAATAATAAAAGAAAATCAGTTTATTAGAAGGAAATTAGAGACAATGGAAAATAGTTATCGAGCTAATAATCTACGCTTGCTAAACTTTCCAAAAGTTCCCTCTATAAGTCCATGGGACATGGTAAAAAGGTACTTCATGGAGATTTTGAAAATTCCTGAGGACTCAATGCGTCCCTTTACTCGGGTGTATTATCTCCCCAGTAAAGCATTGCAACAGCAAGCAGAAGATCAGAATCAGGAGCAGCAATTTTGGAAGTAAGGATTTGGCTAAACCAGCTACTCTTCTATTATCTGTGGCATTATTGCCAGATAATGAATGGATATTAAAAATGTTCTTCAAAAATAAAGATAAGGAGTTTCTAGGTTTCAAAATTCAAGTTTTCCCAGATGTTAGTAAAGAAACTCAAAACCGCAGATGACAATTTCTTTTACTGAAACCAGGTGTCACTCAGTTGGGTGGTATTTTTTTCTTACGTTTCCCATGTAAATGTATTGTAAGGCATCGAGATAATAAATATGTCCTTTTTGAACCGGCCCAACTTACAACCTTCCTGACGCTGAAACGTCTGGAAAAGGAAGGAACATCGGATTAGTTAATTAGATTTAAGCTCCTCGAACCAGTCATAGATACCTTGTGTTTGCTTTATATCTATTGAATTTCTTTAATGTTCACTCATAAAATTCTTGGATCGAAATGTGGACTTGAGATTGTTTGAAGTAAAATTATTCTTGTAGAAAATTTTTATTTTTCTATTTTCCTCTCCTTTTAATGTTATGTTAACAAACAATCTTTCTGTACAAAATGTTCGATTTTGATAAATGTAAAACTGATAAATAAATATAGGAAAAAGAAAAAGAACCCTCCCCCCCAAAAAAAATCACGCTATCGCAGCCGGTATAGCAAGCTAAACATTATTGTCCACAAGTACTCCTCCTTCTCTCAATTCAATAAATTCCAACAGCTGTTTGGGTTCAAAAAATAAGTAACTCTTGTTTTGATAGGTAATAAAGCATTTTACAGGGAATTTTAACGAGAATATTCCACTCAAAGCCAGGATTCTCGGTCTTAATGCCAAGAACCCCTTCCTCCGCTTCTGGGACTTTTGAGCCATATCAGGAAATATACAAATTTTGGCCCCAAAAAACTGATCACTCAAATGACGGAAATACAAACGAATAACATAATCACTTGTGGCCGATAATGTTTCGCTTGCTATACCAGCTGCAGGTAATCCAGAATTATGCCGCTTTCTCTGTATTTTGTTTTATTCTATTTGAGTTATTTCCTGTTGATCTCCTCTAATATTGTGGACTAAGGGCTCCTTTTACGAAGCCGCATTAGCGGCTTTATCCCATGCACATTTTTAGCGCGCGCTAACCCCCGCGCTAGCCCGAAAAACTACCGCCTGCTCAAGAGGAGGCAGTAGCGTCTAGTGCGGTCAGCAAATTAGCGTACGCTATTACGCGCATTAAACCGCTAACACGGCTTTGTAAAAGGAACCCTTAGTATTTATAGTATGCAGCGGTCAGACTAATCTTCGGGCTAAAGAAATTTGATCACATGACACCTTGCTACCGGCAGTTGCACTGGCTACCGATGGAAGCACGCGTAAAGTTTAAGTTCGCCTGCCTCTGCTTTAAAGTACTATACGGACTAGCCCCTAAATACATAACTGACCTTTTCTCCTTCTCAGCCTGCAGATACAAGAGAAGCTCACATTCGAACTTCGTTTCCTCCCCAGTTAAGAGGATGTAAACTGAAAAAACACCATGAACACCTTCTCTCACATCAGGCAGCATTATGGGGTAAAGATCTAGAACAATTGCTTTCGCCCACTACTTATGAGGAATTCAGGAAGCGCCTAAAAACACATCTGTTCCTGAAGTATCTAGACAGCTGACCCGTACGTCTCTTTCTCCTCAATACGGTTCTCTTGACCTATTAACCACTTTCTTTCACCTCTTTTAAGTTCAATCAATTTGTACCTTCTTTTAATGTTTTGTAAACCGCATAGAACTTCACGGTACTACGGTATATAAACTGTTATTATTATTATTTTTGTTTGGCACAATTTCCACATCCTACAAAAGCAGGTTACAATGAATGGCAAGCTGTAGTCAGAACTGTAACTGTGGAACCAGGTACCTCTCTGAACAGTAATGCAAAAAAAGGACATTTTCCAGTTTTCTAAGATGCTTCCTCTGCCTTTAATCTTTCTTCCCTTTTGTTTGCTCATGTGCTTATCTTGGCAAAACTCATTTAGTAAAAAAAAAAATAAAAAAGAGAGAGAGAACTTGGAATGGTGAATGTGATCTTAATTTCATGAAAAATAAAATAAAACATAACAGAGAGTTCCCACAGATTGCCAAAAACATATTTCCACGGTTCAAAGCAATTGATTCATTTGGCTGGGTGCAGAGCCAAAAGCAGGATTAAAGTTAGATTTTTTTTTGAACAGATTGATTTGAGGAATTAATACCCAAAATATTTGTCTGTTATTTATCAGAGCAATTACTTCTAGAATATAGATTATTAAAATGTTTATTGCGGGAAAGATCAGATACTTTGAGGGCCATTTTTGATAGTGAATCCAAGTCCAACTTTAGACGTTTCCCATAAGATGTCCAAAAGTTGGGGTGGAGAAACGTCCGTTTTTGAAGCTGTTAGACGTCCAAATTATTTTGACATTTTGGCCATCAGAACGTCCAGCCTTAAGATGCCTTTTGAGGGACATTGTTGACCTAAAAATGTCCAAACCCGGACCATTTGGATGGGTCTGCATTGTAATGGACCGGCCACACAGACATGCCAGCAGGGAAGCGGGGCACCTTAGAGGGCACTGCTGTGAACTTCACATAAAGGGTGTCAGATGTGCATCTCACCATAGACCCCTTATGATCTATAGTGATCCCTCCAAAACTCCCCCAAAACCTACTACACCTACCTGTGTTCCACCCCAATAGCCCTTAGGGCTGCAGGTGGCACCTTCATGGCATTTGGTGACTTCATTCTTTCCAACATAAATGTAGTGGTTCTTGGACCAAACAAAAAAATGGAGGAACTGGAAACAAAATCCACAGCCAAACCAAACAAAGGGCTCCTTTTACGAAGGCACGCTAGCGGTTTAACGCTAAACCGCCGGCCGCACTAGCCGCTACTGCCTCCTCTTGAGCAGGCGGTAGTTTTTTGGCTAGCGCGGGGGTTAGCGTGTGATGAAAAGTTGTGTGCGCTGAAGCCGCTACCGTGGCTTCGGTTTTTTTTGGCTAGCACGGGGGTTAGAGCGTGATGAAAAGTCACGCGCGCTGAAGCCGCTACTGTGGCTTCGTTTTTTGGGCTAGCACGGGGGTTAGAGCGTGATGAAAAGTCACGTGCGCTGAAGCTGCTACCGTGGCTTCGTTTTTTGGGCTAGCACGGGGGTTAGCGCGTGATGAAAAGTCACGCGCGCTGAAGCAGCTACTGCGGCTTCGTAAAAGGAGCCCAAAGTTTCCCATTTAAATAAATACGGGTGAAACATGCTCAATACCTTCACCCCTCTTGAAGTTAGCTTGTCGCTATTTGTTTAAGAGGAGTGAAGGGAGACATGATCAAGACGTTCAAATATCTCACGGGCCGTATCGAGGTGGAAGAGGATATCTTCTTTTTCAAAGGTCCCATGGCAACAAGAGGGCATCCGTGGAAAATCAGGGGCGGGAAACTGCACGGTGACACCAGGAAATACTTCTTCACCGAAAGGGTGGTTGATTGCTGGAATAGTCTTCCACTACAGGTAATTGAGGCCAGCAGCGTGCCTGATTTTAAGACAAAATGGGATCGTCACGTGGGATCTCTTCACAGAGAAAGGTAGGGGAGGGTTATTGGGGTGGGCAGACTAGATGGGCCGTGCCCTTATCTGCTGTCTGTTTCTATGGTATTGAGCATGTTTCACCCATGTGTATTTAAACTTGAAACTTTGCTTTGTTTTTTTTTTTGACTGTGGTTCTAGGACCTACATTTCTTTGTATTATTGTTGTCTGTTGTGTGCTTTAGCCTGATACATATGTTTTTATTGTCCCTGTATATACTGCTGTTTGTAGTACCATACCTGTTTGGTTTGTTCAATTATAATAATAATAATATTTTTTTAATGTAGTGGTTACAGTGGCTTTTGGCCTGGGTCTTCCTCTCTATGGTTCATTAGCCCACCCCCAGGGAGGGAGGGATTCAGTGACCACTGGGGAAGTATGGGGAGGTCATTACTTAATCCCTCCATTAGCCATCTGGTCAGTTTGGGTACCTTTTAGGCACTTAGATGCTTTGAAAACAGGTCTAGCTCCGAACATAACATAAATTCTTTTTCAGTTCAAACTTTTTATTGAAGACTTTTGAACAATAACATAAAATAAGGTACAATGAATGCAGTCATTGATAATTATCAAAATATCAATATACAATATACAGAAAATAACAGAAAGGTGAAACGGTCTCTAAACAGTCTGTAAGTATTGAGCAAGATACTTCCATGGCAATTTGGTAGGGGAAACATGAAGTGGTGACCTAGAAATTTAGCGTTTTTTCAAATGCATATTGTTCGAATTTATTGTATAAACAAAGTGAATTCCACCAGAAGATATAATCCAACAAAGAGGCTGATTTCCAGTTCTTGAGAATGTGCATAACATAAATTCTTATATACCGGAACGACCTCGCATTTCTCTGCAGTTTCTACGGATTTGGTTATTTGCGATTTTTGACCAGAAATTTTTTTTTCATTTTTCAGGCTATTTTTAGCCCTATAAGCCCCACCTTAAGCCTTACCGGGTGGTCTAGTGGGTTTTCAGGCAGGAGCGATCTTCCCACGCTCCTGCCTCATGCAGATCGCTCACAGGAAATGGCTACCTTGAGCTCCCGTAGTCTCTCGAGCCATTTCCTGTGAGCGATCTGCACAGGGCAGGAGCGTGGGAAGATCCCTCCTGCCTGAAAACCCACTAGACTTAAGGGGGTGCTTACAGGGCTAAAAATAGCCGGGGGAAGCGGGGGATAAGGGCAGAACCGGCCCGAATATTATTTGCGGTTTTTTCATGTTCGCGGGCCGGCTCTGTCCCTAACCCCCATGAATACGGAGGGGGAAGTGTAGTAGATAATAATTAATCGAGGTGTTTACCAAAGAGATATGTTTACAATGTTTTTCTAAAAGCTAGATAGAAAAAGGACAATTTGTTTTTCCCATAGAGCCGCCTGCTATGCCAACATTTTACCATGGAATCGTTTATAAAGACATCCCTTTACTGATGGAAAGTCAAACAAGCGTACTATACGTAGATGCTTCCTGTTAGCAAATCTGAAACAATCAAGAAGATAACTTAATCCTTTCAAAGCTTTAAAACAGTGTTCTTCAACCACCGGTCCATGGACCAGTGCCGGTCCACAGGGCCAGCACGTGTATCAGGCCCAACACAGTGTTCTTCAACCGCCGGTCCACGGTGCGATCGATACGGCGTTATCTTCGAGCCAACTCCCTCTTCCTAACTGATTCAGTGCACAAAGCTACAGGCAGTGGCTCCTACGGGCATCTTCCGCCTCAACCGGAAGCCTTCTCTCTGACGTTGCAACGTCAAAGGGAAGGCTTCCAGATGAGAGGCATGGGACATGCAAGGTGCACAGAATAATTATTTTATTTCTGCCAGTCCATAGGTGTAAAAAGGTTGAAAAACACTGCTTTTTAAAACATATACAACCAAATCTGAAAATCCCTCTAGCCTCCATCGTCAGCCAATGTAGTCTATGAAAATACTGTGAGATGTGATCAATTCATTTTAATCCAAAAATCAACCTTGCTTTACCGTCCTGGACATCTTGGAAAAGGTTTGATTATCACCGCAAGATGTCCAAGTCTAAGCCCGCCCATAACATGCCTCTAACACACCCACCCTTGAATTTTGGACGCACAATGGCAAGGAAGCCTAGGAAGACGTCCGGAAAGTCAGCTTCAAAAATCGGCACATGAACGTTTTGGCAATTAGAATGTCTAAGTCAGGGCTGCCCAAGTCCGGTCCTCGAGAGCTACTGGCAGGCCAGATTTTCAGGATATCCATAATGAATATGCATAAGAGAGATTTGCCTGCTCTGCCTTCTTGGTATGCAAATCTCTCTCATGCGTGTTCATTGTGGATATCCTGAAAACCTGGCCTGCCAGTAGCTCTTGAGGACTGGACTTGGGCGGCCCTGGTCCAAGTGATGGTTTATGCCATTTTTTTTTTTCTAATCTTTACTTTTTGAACATAAGCCCCTTTGTATTTTTTTTTTGTATTATATTTTACATCAGTTCACGAGGTCTCAACTGTCCTTTCATTAGATATCAGGAAAACATATAGGGCTCTTTCGCTGAATTTTGTTAACGTTACGTCAGTCTTGCACAAAGTTACATAACAGCCCGCTTTGGCTGTTCAGTCATTTGTGAAATACCAGGCAATGCAAAGTGACGCATTTACTAGAATCCTTTTGACTCCAGGTAATGTTTTGTCAGAACTCGGCCGGGTTGAATCTTTAGAAGGGTGTCACAACAATTTGAGGATTGTGATTCTATAATATTTAATCACTGTGGTCAATCTCAACTTCAAACTCTGACTATGGCATATAATTTACACACATATATTCAGTGCTAGGCTATACTGAGATGCCAGTGACGATTTTTCAGGTGTACGGTAGTTGCGGGAAGTTATCTGGTACAGCTGATTTTGAGGACCAGACAAATTAGGGGGCCTTTTACCAAGCAGCACTAAAAGGTGGCCTGCGGTAACCCCAAACGTGGGACTTTCCTGCATGCCGAGGCCACTTTTAGCATGGCTGGTAAAAAAAATTAGATTTTTCTATTTGTTCAATAATACCCACATGCCATTATTATATGGCTATTAGCGCATGAGCCCCTTATCACCACCTATTTTATAGGTGATAAGAGTTCACACTTTAAACAGCGCACACCAATGCCATGTGATAACCAATTAGCATAGCCATTCTCTGCCTCCAAACACGCCCCCAGGATGGGTAGTGTGTGCCGATCCCAAAATTACCATGGCATTATAGAGGGTTCATTCTTTATTCCCTCCAGTGGTTATTTGGTCAGTCAAAGCACCTTTTTGTAACTTGAATGTGATTGAAACAGGTCTAGACAAAAACATCCTTATTTCTTGCGCTGGATGTCTCATCCTGTTCAAATTATCGCTGAAAGACATCCAACTTTACAGCCTACCTTTGTCTCACCCTTGGCATGCCTCCAACCCCCCCCCCTTTGCAATTTGAATGAACTGCTGTGAAAAATGTATCCAATTCTGCCTTTTTTAAAATCTCCATTTAGATGTTTTCAGCAGATGGACATTTTTCTGGCCATTTTGAGATGTCCACCTGCCTTGAAAATGAGTGCTATAGTAAACTATAGCACTCATTTTCAAGGCAGGTGGACATCTATAAGCTATACATGTAACTGAGAGACACACCTAGAGACCACTTATATGGGCATCTCCTTTACAGTTAGGCATTGCATATAGAACAGCACCTAGGCATCTGTCAATTTAATTACAACTTACCTCTAGGCACCTACCTCTAGACACCACTTTATAGAACTGGCCTCTAAGGGTTCCTTTTACAAAGGTGCGTTAGGGCCTTAACGCTACAATGCCGCATGCGTTAGCCCCCACCGCCTCCTTTTAAGCAGGCGGTAATTTTTTGGCTAGCGCACGCTAATCTTGTGCGTGCGCTAAAAACGCTAGCGCACCTTAGTAAAAGGAGCCTAAGTTTATTGTACCTGTGGTAGTGGAGGGTTACGTGATTTGCCCAGAGTCATAAGGAGCTGTCGTGGGAATTTAATCTGGCTTCTCTGGTCCTCACATGAGAAAGGGAACCATAATGGAACAAACTAGTTGTACATTTCTCCCTCCGGATTCGCTGGGGATAGGGGCAGAGCTGGACCGCAAATGGCGAAAAACCGCGAATATCCGGCTCTGACCCACCCCCGCCTCCCTCCTGCCCTTACCTGGTGGTCTAGCGGGCTTTCGGGGCAGGAGCGATCTTCCTACGCTCCTGCCCCGTGCAGATCGCCATTAGGAAATGGCTGCTGTGAATTCCCGTAGTCTCTTGAGACTACGACGGGAACTCCCTACAGCTATTTCCTAATGGCGATCTGCACGGGGCAGGAGCATAGGAAGATCGCTCCTGCCCCGAAAGCCCGCTAGACCACCAGGTAAGGCCTGGATGCTGGGGGGAAGACTTAAAGATGGTTTTATTTTTTTTTTTTCCCCTCCCCCAAAAATCACGAATATGTGAAACCGCGAATGGGGAGGGGGAAGTGTAATGAAAGGGAAAGGGACTCGATGTACCACCTTTCTGTAGCTGTAAGCAAAGTGGTTTACATATTATACGTATGCAGGTACTTATTTTGACCTGGGGCAACGAAGGGTTAAGTGACTTCCCAGAGTCGCAAGGGGCTGCACTGTGCACTGAACCCAGGTAACCACTAGGCTACTCTACCACGCTAGTTCCTTTGAACAGCAATACCTTCTTTACTAATGCCAGTACCAAAATGTCTGTATTTAAAAGGTGAAATGAGAGATACTATTAGAGCCAAAAAAAAACATTCTTTAAGGCAGGGGTAGGGAACTCCGGTCCTCGAGAGCCGTATTCCAGTCGGGTTTTCAGGATTTCCTCAATGAATATGCATTGAAAGCAGTGCATGCAAATAGATCTCATGTATTTTCATTGGGGAAATCCTGAAAACCCAACTGGAATACAGCTCTTGAGGACCGGAATTCCCTACCCCTGCTTTAAGGAATGGAAAAAGGATCTGAATTAAGAAATTAAGAAGAGACACAAGCACTGGCAAGTTAGATGCAAAACATTGATAAAGAAAGCTAAGAAAGAATATGAAGAGAAACGTGCCAAAAAGGTAAAAACTCGTAACAATTTTTTTAGGTATATCAGAAGCAGAAAACCTGTGAGGGAATCCGTGGGACCGTTGGATGATCAAGGAGCAAAAGGGGCACTCAGGGAGGATAAGGCCATAGCGGAAAGACTGGAAGAACATAAGAAATGCCATCTCCGGATCAGACCCTGGGTCCATCAACTCTAGTGATCCGCACACGCAGAGACCCCGCCAGGTGTACCCTGGTATAGTTTTAGTCCCCATATCACTGTATGCTTCTCAAGGGAGATGTGCATCTAATTTACCCTTACCAGTATCACTCTATGCCACTCTTAAGGAGATAATAGCTCCAAAATAAACGGTCTATTTACCATATACCTTCACACCTCAATCACTCCAATAATTTTTGAAAGCATACGATCCTCAGCAAGGCCACCTTCCCACTCAGTATACACTCATAGTGGGCGACTTTATACCTCAGATCGTCATTGGATCCTTTATACTTCTATGCATTTGTACACTTTCTGTTTTCTTATTTTCTTAAGTAGTTTAGATCACAGTTCTTCAACCGCCGGTCCGCACAGGACCGGCGAGATGGATGCCATTAAATTTCCTACCCTGGTGGTGTTCGCGGAAATCTTCTGTTCCTCCCAGCCTCGGGCGATCAAGACAGGCTGCTGACGTCGGGCATTCCCTCTGTGAGTCTCGCCTATGCGGAAACAGGAAGTTGAAACAAAATAGGCGGGACTCACAGAGGGAATGCCCGACCTCGGCAGCCTATCTTGATCGCTGCCCCTGCCAAGTCGCCGAAGAGGGCCACGGGGAAGGTACAAGTAGAAGGGAGATGGTCAGCGTGCGCGGGGGGTGTCAGCTTGTGGATTGGGGCCATCAGCAGCATCTGTGCTGAGAGTCTGCCCACGTGCAGGATGCGGCGGGTAGGGGCCTCCGGCTCGTCTTGGGCGGCAGGGCCTGCAGTACAAAGTTGTTTTTGCCGGCTTGGGGGGCTCGCGAATGTGCAGGGCACAGCAGGAGTAAGATCATGGAGAGCCTTCAACAGTGGCTGTCTCCTCTCCTAGCAGCTCTGTACTTACCAGGGCAGTGATTCACTTTGGCAACTTCCCCTTTCCTCAAATGGGGGGGGGGGGGGGGCAGGGGCAACGGACCCAAGGCTGCCTAAGGAAATCACTGCTGCAGGCAAATACTGAGAGCTGCTGGAAGGAGAGGAAGCCACTGTTGGAGGCTGGGAAGCTGCTGGATAAAGGGAGAGCTGCTACTGCACCTGGAGGGAGGTAGAAAGAGAGATGCTGCTGGGAGGGGAAGAGGGAAAGGGATGGGAAGAGAGCTACTGTTAGATAGGGGGGATGAGGGAAGGGAGAAGAAAAAAAGGAAGGAAATAGCTGGCAGGGAGATTAGAGGAGGGAAAGGGGAGAGACAGGAATGAGAAAGTAGAGAGAGATTGATGCTGGAAAGGGGGTCAGCAGAGAAATGAGAGAGGGATAAAGATGCTAGATCTGGTGTAGGAGAGATAAAAATGAAGAAAGCAGTGAAGCTGGAATGAATGATGTAAAAAGGAGAGAGGAGGCACAGGCTGGATGGAAAGGGGAGAGGGGCATAGAAAGAAGTCAGATACATATGGAAGGGGGAGAGACCAGACAGTGGATGGAACGGGCAGACGCTGGAAGGAAGAGTGGAAAGAAGATGAAAGCAGAGACCACAAAAGGTAGAAAAAAATCATTTTATTTCTATTTTGTCATTACAATATATCAGATTTGAAATATATATCCTGCTAGAGACATAACTGGGGACTGCAAAGCCTAACACTATTCCTATTATGTGTGACTGCAGTATTCTGTTAGCATGATATTTCTGTGTAGCATTCTGTAATAATTTGGCTTGTTCAGTTTTCTTGATAATAGAGGGGATATATGTGGAAGGGGAGGGGAGACGAGGTTTTGTTGATCCTTGCTCTGAATATTTATATTTATAAAATGACAATTGTACAGAATATTGTTTCTTTTTATACTTTAATAAAATACGTTCAATATAAAATCATAACTGAGGCTTGTGCAGATGGGATCAGATGGTTTGTGGGGACCAAGCTTGCGGAGACGGGGTGAAAATGTGGTTTTTTATTTCGGTCTAATTCTTTTATTTCTGCCGGTCCACGGGTGTAAAAAGGTTGAAGAACACTGGTTTAGATTATTTAACTTCTGGTCTCAGTTCACAGAAAGGAGGAGATAACCGACATGTTTCACCCATGTAATAACACCCATGTAATAACACTCCCATCATCAGCATGTCCTGTGCCGGTGCTGGTGCCCAGGCCCAGATGACGGGAGTGAAAGCCTTGAAAAAACCGCTGTTATTACATGGGTGAAACATGTCGGTTATCTCCCCCTTTCTGTGAACTGAGACCAGAAGTTAAATAATCTAAAGCTAAGTAAAACTATGTTTAACTAATATGTTTAAACTACTTAAGAAAATAAGAAAACGGAAAGTGTACAAATGCATAGAAGTATAAAGGATCCAATGACGATCTGAGGTATAAAGCCGCCCACTATGAGTGTATACTGAGTGGGGAGATGCCCTCGCTGAGGATCGTATGCTTTCAAAAATTATTGGAGTGATTGAGGTGTGAAGGTATATGGTAAATAGACCGTATATTTTGGAGCTATTAACATAGTATTGCCTCTCTCTTTAATATCTAAATAAATTGAATGCCGTCTGAGCTAAACTCTTAAGGAGATATGCATCTAGCTTACCCTTAAATCCTAGAACGGTGGATTCTGCAATTACTTCCTCTGGCAGAGCATTCCAGGTGTCCACTACTCGCTGCGTGAAACAGAACTTCCTTATATTCATCCTGGACCTGTCCCCTATCAGCTTCAGTCTATGTCCTCTTGTCCATGTCACACTGGACATTGTAAATAACTGCTTTCCCTGCTCCATTTTGTCGAATCCTTTCAGTATTTTGAAAGTCTTGATCAGATCCCCTTACAGTCTCCTCTTCTCAAGGGAGAACAACCCCAGTCTCCTAAGATCTACCTGAATCGGAAATGGTTTTCAAGGGTGATGATGTGGAAGAAATCTCAGTGAATCTGGAAGATATACTAAGCCAATTTGACAAGTTAAAAAGTGATAAATCACCTTAACTGGATGGTATACATCCTAGTGTACTAAAAGAACTCAAATATGAAATTGCTGAAGACTGGAGGGTGGCCAACATTATGCCTATTTTTAAAAAGGGCACCAGGGGAGATCCGGGAAATTACAGACTAATAAGCCTGACTTCAGTTCCAGGCAAAATGGTGGAAGCAATGATAAAAAATAAAATTGTGGAACATGTAGACAAACATGATTTAATGGGTTCAGCCAAGGGAGGCCTTGCCTCACCAATTTGCTTGACTTCTTTGAAGGTGTGAATAAACATGTGGATAAAGATCCGGTTGATGTAGTGTATCTCAATTTTCAGAAAGCTTTTGACAAAGTTCTTTTTCACCCAGAGGGTGAAAGATACATGGAATGCGCTTCCAGAGGCCGTGGTAGACAGGAGCACTGTACAGGGCTTCAAAGAAGGTTTGGATAGGTTCCTAGAGGACAAAGGGATTGAGGAGTATAGATAGGTGTAGATATGGGTTGTAGGGATAGGAGTAGAGGTATGGGTGTAGATAGGTGTAGATATGGGTTGTAGGGATAGGAGTAGAGGTAAGTATAGGAATAGGAGTAGAGATAGGTTATAGAGCTAGTCAGGGACCACTGCTCAGGCAGTGGGCCTGATGGGCCGCTGCGTGAGCGGACCGCTGGGCGAGATGGACCTCTGGTTTGCCTCAGCGGAGGCAACTTCTTATGTTCTTAAAGTTCCTCATGAGGGGCTCCTGAGGAAATTAAAGAGTCAAAGTGGCAAAGTTCAGTTGTGGATTAGAAATTGGTTGGATAGAAAACGGAGGGTAGGGTTAAATGGTCATTTTTCTCAATGGAGGAGAGTAAACAGAGGAGTGCTGCAGGGATCTGTACTGGGACAGGTGCTAGTTAACTTATTTATAAATGATCTGGAAATTGGAACAACGAGTGAGGTGAATAAATTTGCAGATGACACTAAACTGTTCAAAGTTGTTAAAACGCATGCAAATTGTGAAAAATTGCAGGCAGACCTTAGGAAATTGGAAGACTAGGCGTCCAAGTGGCAGATGAAATTTAATGTGGGCATATACAAAGTGATACACTTTGGGAAGAATAACCCTATCCTAGTTAACAGATGTTAGGGTCCACCTTGGGGATTAGCGCCCAAGAAAAAGATCTGGGTGCCATTGTAGACAATATGATGAAACCTTCCATCCAAGGTGCAACAGCGGCACAAAAAAAAAAAAAAAAAAAAAAGCTCTGGAACGCATTGTCAGAGGTTGTGATAAGGGCGGATAGCGTAGCTGGTTTTAAGAAAGGTTTGGACAAGTTCCTGGAGGAAAAGTCCATAGTCTGTTATTGAGAAAGACATGGGGGAGCCACTGCTTGCCCTGGATTGGTAGCATGGAATGTTACTTCTCTTTGGGTTTTGGCCAGGTACTAGTGACCTGGGTTGGCCACTGTGAGAACAGACTACTGGGCTTGATGGACCATTGGTCTGACCCAGTAAGTCTAGTCTTATGTTCTTATGAGACTCGTAGTACTAAAATATTAATTTCCTTGAATCTATGCCCATTAGAAATAAATACACTTCTTCCCATCATGTACCAAGATTTAATTCAGCAAAGATAGAGTTTCTTTTTGAAAACTTGCACACCATTACCTTTTGGATCAAATCCCAGAAATCATGCATGAATAACCCTAAACTTTTTTACGTAATGAAGCTTAGCTTTGGAATGTTCTCAGAGATTGAGTTTCAGCTCCAGGAATGACCCCCACATTAAGTGAATAGAGATAACAGCAATTCATTACACAAGACAAAATATCTAAACCAAAATGGAATTTTATCTGATGTGCGATATGAAAGTTTTAATTATGTTTGATGGTTTTACAGCCATTAAAACTTTATGTTCTTTTTTCCCAATGTCTTTCAGCAAACAATGTTTTAAAATAAATCAATGGGAAATTTAAAATTAACAAAATCATTAAGTTCAAGCTCACCAGCTCTCGGCTTTATTGTTCTACATAACGGAGAGGGTCTTACTGTTCAGAAACTCCACACAGATGTCACACACTGATGCATACAAAGCATGAATAGAATGTGAGAAGGAGGTTTAACACTAGGGGAATAAAGACAAAAAGCACACTTTTATAAAAACACTACATAATAAAAGAACGCAAGAAAGAATAAGACTACAAGGGGAATGTATCCATCCAAAAGAAAAAAGAATTCCTTCTGCTCTAAAATGAGCTACAATGCTGTTTGAGCATGCTACACTACTGGCTGCAGGCTGCAACGGGCCCAGTGAAGAGTTAACTAAAACAAAACTAAAACTTAGGCCCTCTTTTACTCAAGTGCGCTAAGGGGCTCATAATTGAAAGAGAAAAACGTCCAAAAACCGGCCTAAGTCGGCACTTGGACGAACATTTCTCAAAAACGTCCAAGCGCCGAGAATAAAACCAGGTTTTGGACGTATTTAAAAACGACCTAGGCCTTCATAGTGCCGCTCAACGTCCAAAGCTAAACGGGGCACGGGGCGTTTTGGGAGGCGTGTCGAGGGTGGGAGTTGGGCGAGACGTGGGCCGGCTTAGACTTAGTCGTACAGCATGTATAACTGAAAATTATACAGCCCACGATTGACGGAACTTGGACGTTGTGACTTAGACCATGTAAACATTTTACCAACCAGAAGACTACAGTGTGTTTTGTTAGTACATAAGAGGGGAGGGTTATAAAAGAGAGTGGGTTAGGAGTATTTGGGAAGACAGCAGGGCCTATCCATATCCCGCTGTTACTATTTATTTCCATTGGTCATGATCAGAGATTGATATAGTGATGAGTAAATTAATGCTTTATGATTCTTATATGTTTGGGTTTGGTTTGTTTGGTTTTTTTTAACCATGTAAGTGTACTATTCAAAAAATTTGTCAAATGATCTAACCAAACTGTATCGACCCTTCCCAGATCCCGACGCATACTATAGCTATCAACCTTGTAATCTCCCTGGGAATGCCCAGGCTAATTTCTTGTTGTAAACCGCCTAGAACTGAAAGGTATTGGCGTGGATAGAAGACATCAATGTAATGTATTGTTGCATACAATTTGTTTATTATGTTTTATTTCAATGGATTTAAATTGTTGTTTGTTTCCCCCTGAAGTAGTCTACGCGTGAAACATGGCCACGTCAGGCTTTGTGTTCACTATCACTACATTATGTGGTGCATCTCACTCTATGTTTCTCTCGCCCAGAGCTGACAAGTGACCAAATTTCTGAAGGGAGATGTTTTGGAAATCCCTAGGATTTTTTTAAAAACTTACATTCTGGTGCATTCTGGTATTTGAGTATTGGTTCTTGCATTTTAAATCAGCAGTACGAAACAGACTAGAATGCAAAGGCAAACAGGGAATTTAAAAAAAAAAAAAAAGAAGCCAGAATTAGCCTAACAGTGCCATCCAGGCAGGACCATATTGAGCTATAGTTGAGCTCTGTGCAACTCACCCATTGCTACCCCTTCCCTACCCATTTTGCTTCCACCAATGAGAAGATTGAGTGGGCTGGGAGCAATGTTTTCTCCTTCCTGTACCTGTGTCCTATATGGCCTCACTATTTGTACAGCCCTTGGTATCACACTGACTCCAGGAACAGAGGCCCTCTTTTACTAAGGTGTGCTAACCGATTAGCACATGCTAATTGATTTAGCGCGTGCTAAACGTTAATTCGTGCATGTTAGGCCCTCTTTTACTAAGATGCGTTAATTGATTTAGCGCGTGCTAAAAGCTAGCGCGTGCAAGTTAGGCCCTCTTTTACTATGGTGCGCTAATCGATTTAGCGCGTGCTAAACGCTAGCGCGTGCATGTTAGGCCCTCTTTTACTAAGGTGCGCTAATCGATTTAGCGCGTGCTAAACGCTAGCGCGTGCATGTTAGGCCCTCTTTTACTAAGGTGCGCTAATCGATTTAGCGCGTGCTAAACGCTAGCGCGTGCATGTTAGGCCCTCTTTTACTAAGGTGCTCTAATCGATTTAGCGCGTGCTAAACGCTAGCACGTGCAAGTTAGGCCCTCTTTTACTATGGTGTGCCAATCGATTTAGCGCGTGCTAAACGCTAGCGCGTGCATGTTAGGCCCTCTTTTACTAAGGTGCGCTAATCAATTTAGCGCGTGCTAAATGCTAGCGTGTGCAAGTTAGGCCCTCTTTTACTATGGTGCGCTAATCAATTTAGCGCGTGCTAAACGCTAACGCGTGCATGTTAGGCCCTCTTTTACTAAGGTGCGCTAATCGATTTAGCGCGTGCTAAACGCTAGAGCGTGCAAATTAGGCCCTCTTTTACTATGGTGCGCTAATCGATTTAGCGCGTGCTAAACGCTAACGCGTGCATGTTAGGCCCTCTTTTACTAAGGTGCGCTAATCGATTTAGCGCGTGCTAAACGCTAACGCGTGCATGTTAGGCCCTCTTTTACTAAGGTGCGCTAATCGATTTAGCGCGTGCTAAACGCTAACGCGTGCATGTTAGGCCCTCTTTTACTAAGGTGCGCTAATCGATTTAGCGCATGCTAAACGCTAGCGCGTGCATGTTAGGCCCTCTTTTACTAAGGTGCGCTAATGGATTTAGCGCATGCTAAACGCTAGCACGTGCACGTTAGGCCCTCTTTTACTAAGGTGCGCTAATCGATTTAGCGCGTGCTAAACGCTAGAGCGTGCAAGTTAGGCCCTCTTTTACTATGGTGCGCTAATCGATTTAGCGCGTGCTAATCGCTAATGCGTGCATGTTAGGCCTTCTTTTACTATGGTGCGCTAATCGATTTAGCGCGTGCTAAACGCTAATGCGTGCATGTTAGGCCCTCTTTTACTAAGGTGAGCTAATCGATTTAGCGCGTGCTAAACGCTAGAGCATGCAAGTTAGGCCCTCTTTTACTATGGTGTGCTAATCGATTTAGCGCGTGCTAAACGCTAGCTCGTGCATGTTAGGCCCTCTTTTACTAAGGTGCGCTAATGGATTTAGCGCGTGCTAAACGCTAGCTCGTGCACGTTAGGCCCTCTTTTACTAAGGTGCGCTAATCGATTTAGCGCGTGCTAAACGCTAGAGCGTGCAAGTTAGGCCCTCTTTTACTATGGTGCGCTAATCGATTTAGCGCGTGCTAAACTCTAACGCGTGCATGTTAGGCCCTCTTTTACTATGGTGTGCTAATCGATTTAGTGCGTGCTAAACGCTAACGCGTGCATGTTATGCCCTCTTTTACTAAGGTGCGCTAATCAATTTAGCGCATGCTAAATGCTAACTCTTGCATGTTAGTCTATGGAAGCGTTAGCGTTTAGCACGCGCTAGTTCGATTAGTGCGTGCTAATTGGTGAGCACACCTTATTAAAAGAGGGGGTGAGTGTGCATTGGGGGGAGGAGGGTAATGCATGTGATATGTCGCTCTTCTGTGGTACAACTGAGGCCTGGCAACCGTAAACATTTCCATCCAGCCTGCTTTATGAGTCAGCTTCTCTACCTTGTTATAGAGTAGCCGCTTTTCTTAACACAAATTGTTTATTTGCTGAGTAAAACTGTTTCTTGGTGTGTATATCGCCATTAAATAAGCACGAATACATGTGCATTATAGCAAAGATCACATGCAGCGATTTCTTACGGATTTGGGGATTCTCTTCTACTCTTGCAGGCAAGAACGACTTCAGGTCCCACAGATGCTGGGAAGAAATGTTTTGAAAGGAGAATGACCAAGTGCATGAATCAGGGCTGGCTCAGCCTTTGGATCAGGTGAAGCACTGGCTCAGGGAACTGGTGATACAGGCTTCTAAAATTTCAGTCCAGCATCTCTCCCTTTCTCTTCCTTCCCCCACTGTAGGTTGGAAGCAGAGGGAGAGATGCTGGACCAGGATTCAAAATTTTGCCACCAGTAAAGGGGGGTGAGGGGGGGGGTGAGAAGGGGAGCTACCAGATTACAAGTTGGGGTCCGCACTGATGCAAAAGTTGGCTCACGGCTCCAAAATCCCTTGAGTTCGCCCTGGCATGAATTTACCTTTGATCAGCTAAATAGGGAAAAAACTGAGCTGTTCAAAAAACAATCCTAAGTAAGATAGAGAACAAACTCTTATTGTATCAAGTTGACTTTACTACTAGACCTCAAACACCCGAAGCTCTACTTATTGATTTTTCGTGCCCTTACAGGGGTGATGTGTTCATCGTCGGTCTTGGGTTCACATGCACATTGATCGTGTAAATTATTTGATCTACAGGCTCACCAGTGGTAATGTGTTTATAATCTGATAAAGGAGAGGCACTTATCTTTATGCCCGACAGCTGCCAGGGCTGTGCTTCTTCAAGTATTTGCACATTAATCAAATTCTGGAATGGAACAAAACCTGATTAATTAATTATATATGAAAATCCCAATACCCATTGTTCATTAATTAAATGAATTATAAATTAATTAATTGACTTGCATATTATATTCATAAACATTAGACATCTTCATTAACTTACATATTTAATATTTATTGATTGAAATTATCAAATATTTAATTTTAATGTTAGTATTTTTGAGTTAAAATAATTTTTATTGTATATCTATTGATCCCTTAACTCTAAAAAAAACATTACCAACTTTTAAATGTTCATTAATTTCATCTTATTGTTAAATGATACTATTGAAATAGGTTGGAAATGCTCTTATCCTGCAACAATATGTATCCTCAATTGCCTTTTTGCAATGAAATCATCATTCCAACAACAAAACAAACATTCAAAAATAGAACTTTCTGTAAGCTCTTCCTTAACCACACAAGCCTCAAACACATGATTTTAAAATGTTTGGGGCTTGTGCAGATGAGGACGGAGCATAGGCATTGGTGAAATGAGGCGTTATGACATCACAGTTTGAGCTCTAGAATGTTGCTACTTATGATTTTAAAGTGCTTGAGGCTTGTGCAGATGAGGACGGAGCTTAGGCATTGGTGGAATGAGGCATTATGACATCACAGTCTGAGCTCTAGAATGTTGTTACTTATGATTTTAAAGTGTTTGAGGCTTGTGCAGATGAGGACGGAGCTTAGGCATTGGTGGAATGAGGCGTTATGACATCACAATCTGAGCTCTAGAATGTTGTTACTTAGGATTTTAAAGTGTTTAAGGCTTGCGCAGATGAGGAAGAAGCTTAGGCATTGGTGGAATGAGGCATTATGACATCATAATCTGAGCTCTAGAATGTTGCTTCTTATGATTTTAAAGTGTTTGAGGCTTGTGCAGATGAGGACAGAGCTTGCAGGGATGGGGCTGGGACAGGAAAAGAACTCACTGGGATGGGAAAATAAGTTCCCGCAGGGAGGGAGAAAAATTTGTCCTCATGTCATTCTCTAGTTGGAACCTAAGGACAGTACCGGGTGAATTTCTAAGGCCTGTGGCCCAGAAGAAACAAAGAAAAAAAGACAATTTAATCATGGAATTGTAATGAATGAAGTTACAGGGCAGACTGGATGGACCGTTCTGGTCTTTATCTGCTGTCATTTATTATGTAAAGCATTCCGGGCACTCTAATGCTGGAACTATTGCGACACTAATTGCCTTTGGCGCTGGTGTTAAGTTTTGAACATCGGCCCATAAATACTTGCTGCCTCCAAATTAGGAGGTGCCAAGAGACTCAACACCTCCCAGCAGCACTCATGTGGCAAAATCCCACCTAATTGTTAATTTCATGGTTCAGTAAAAGAGCTCCAAAAAAAGAATGAAATGAAAACAATTTCCCTCCCCCTTTCCATAGGTAGGCAGCAGCACAGTGTGGGTGAAAGGGGGCCATGACCTCCATAGGATCCAGCGGGAAGGGGTAAAACACGGAGCTGACGGACCTCGCGGATCTAAACCCGCACGTCCTTAAAAATCGGAGGTCCGTGGCGTTTGTAGTTAGTCTCTGGCTCCGACAGACTTCGGTGACAATTTAGCGCTGACGGATCCGTCTCAGCATAGGGAGGGGAAAGTATTAGGATCCGTCAGCGCTAAAATGTCACCGAGGTCTGTCGGAGCCAGAGACTAGTGCTGGAGCGGCTCTAAAACAAATCCTTTAAACTGGTTTCCTGCAGCCCCAGTAAATCGTCTCTGACAGACCTCGGTGACATTTTAGCGCTGACGGATCCTAATACTTTCCCCTCCCTATGCTGAGACGGATCCGGCAGCGCTAAATTGTCACCGAGGTCTGTCAGAGCCAGAAACTAACTACAAACGCCTCGGACCTCCGATTTTTAAGGACGTGCGGGTTTAGATCCGCGAGGTCCGTCAGGTCCGCGTTTTACCCCTTCCCGGATCCAGCTAAACTCCATAGGATCCCACTAAACTCAAAACTCATTGCCTCACAATGAGTTTGCTCAATATAGGGCAGTGGTCTCAAACCCGCGACCCGGGGGCCACCTGCGGCCCACCAGGTACTATTTTGAGGCCCTCGGTATGTTTATCAATCGCAAAAGTAAAATAAAACAGTTCCTTGATCATGTCTCTTTAGCTACAAATTACAATAGTATTATTAAGACTTAGCCAAAAGGAAAGATTTATAAACTATAAAGAGTTTTACCTCATACAAAATTGTTATTTCTTTAATAAGACATCAACTATTTTTTCTGTGGCCCTCCAATTACCTACAAATCCAAAATGTGGCCCTGCAAAGGGTTTGAGTTGGAGACCACTGATATAGGGATTGCTCAGCACTGCACCTACTTTGCCCCACACAGCATCAGCAATTAGAGGGCTTGGGGGCAGGGCTAACCAACATGATATCCCCCCCCCCCCGCGCCCCACCCTCCTAATTTACTGAGTATAGTTCTCAGTCAGAGCAACAGCGTGCACACACGCGAACCGTCACTTCACTATACCGGGAAAACAGTGGGATACAGTCGGGAGGCGGGAACTCCGTGACAGCGCGTCAGCCTCGTCCGCCGCTTATCTACCGGCACTACTTCCAGCCCGCTCTGTTCAGCGTGCGAGAGCTGCCAGCTACCGCACGATTCTCAGACAGCTGCGTTCGCGTCCTCCTCGCGCAGGGAGATGCTATTCACTGCGCTCGTCGCTCTGCTCGTGACGCTCGTACTCTGGGCGCTTTACTTCAGGAGGTCGCGGTAAGTAGTTCCCAGGGGGGTCCCTGTTTCCTGGGTCCCCGTCCCGTAATACACCTAATAGCAGCTATAATTTCTGCAGAAAAATCCCTGGGCTTTCACTCCCACTCTTCCTAGCTTTAGAAATGAGTTTTGGAAACCCTCTGGTTTGCAGTTGTGGAAATATTGTCAGTTTATTCACAGACTAGACTTTAAGCCGATTACATTAAGGGTGCTAGAATAGATGTGTGTGTGTGTCTCTTTCTTCTTTCTTTCTCTCTCTCCTTGGCCGCTGTCTGTCTGTCTTTCTTTCTGTCTCTCTCTTTCCTCGGCTGTCCACCACCCCTTCCCTGCTCCCCCTGTCCAGCAATAGCCCTTCTCCCTACATTTTACCTTTTTTACCCGGTTTTCATGGTGGTCTGCAGTGGTTTCGGGGGTCGCAGCGTCGTGGAAGAAAGTCAATGTTTAAACCGCCGCAGGCTCCTATTGATGGGGAAACTGCCGCACGCTCTTCTGCGCATGGGGAAACCGCCGAACGAAACAGTCGCACTTTCCTTCTTCGGCCTCCTTCTGCCCCACGCACCGCAAGCCGCCCCCCCACGTGCAGCGAGCCGCCCCACGCGGCTCAAATCGAATTCGGCACGGAGGCACACATCACGGCGGCAGGGTATCCCGACCTCCCATGTGCGCATGCGCGCTTAGGGTTTTATTATAGAGGATAAGAAAATTTGTTTTAAGCACACTTTCTGCTGTTTTCTCTTTGGGGGGTATGTTTGAAAAAGTACGAGGGGGTGCTGAAAGGTTCTCAGCCCAACCAATGATCTGAATCAATGTGAAAAAAAAAAACAACAACATAGAATTTTGCAAATCGGCACTGAACGAAATAAGATAACATGTTTTTCAGCTAGTGACACAATAATGCTCAGAATTTAGAAAGTTGTTTGATGGGGCTGAGAACTTTTCAACACCCCCTTGTAACTCCTTCCCATTTCTTCCACCCAAATTCTCTGTCAAGTGAGGAAGTCTTGCTGTCTTGTAAGTTTTTTTTGGTACCATTTAGGCCAGTGGTCTCAAACTCAAACCCTTTGCAGGGCCACATTTTGGATTTGTGGGTATTTGGAGGGCCTCAGAAAAAAAATAGTTAATGTCTTATTAAAGAAAGGACAATTTTACATGAGGTAAAACTCTTTATAGGTTATAAATCTTTTCTTTTGGCTAAGTTTTAATAATAATATTATCATTTATAGCTAAAGAGACATATGACCAAGAAACTGTTTTATTTTACTTTTGTGATTATGATAAACATACTGAGGGCCTCAAAATAGGACCTGGCGGGCCGCATGTGGCCCCCGGGCCGTGAGTTTGAGACCACGGATTTAGGCCATTCATTAGCGATTTCAGCCCATCCAGCAGAATTTTAATATCTTAAGTAGGTGCTTATAGAATTGTTCCCATCACTTATGCATTTTTAAAAAAATGCAAGCGTTGGGGAACATAAGAACATAAGCAGTGCCTCCGCCGGGTCAGACCATAGGTCCATCCTGCCCAGCAGTCCGCTCCCGCGGCGGCCCAAGCAGGCCACGACCTGTCTGAATCACCAGAAGGGGCCCCCTTGCCACCTTGGTTTCTCATTGAAGTCCTATCTTCCCATCGAAGTCCTAACCCTCCGGTCTTGCACATGCATGACCTGGTTACTTGTGTTACATCCCAGCTCCTCCCTCAGTATCTCACGATCCCTTTATCCCTCAGGAATCCGTCCAATCCCTGTTTGAATCCCTGTACCGTACTCTGCCTGATCACTTCCTCCGGTAGCGCATTCCAAGTGTCCACGACCCTTTGGGTGAAAAAAAAAACTTCCTTGCATTTGTTTTGAACCTATATCCCTTCAGTTTCTCCGAATGCACATGCGATATAAACATTCCTTAGGGGGGGGGGAAGCAGGGTCGGAACTTATCCATAAATCCTAAAAAAAAAGCGCCTGCGCACGATTCTTGAAGGCACCCATATGTAGAATTAAATAGAAAGTTACTCCTGCTTTGAAGCAGGTGTAGCTTTCTGGGGGCTATTTCATAAAGGCGTCTAGACTTAAGGCTCCTTTTACAAAGGTGCGTTAGGGCCTTAACACGCGTGCTAGCTGCTACCGCCTCCTCTTGAGCAGGTGGTAGTTTTCCAGCTAGCGCGCGCTAATCCGGTGCGTGAACTAAAAATGCTAGCGCACCTTTGTAAAAGGAGTCCTACATAAAAACAACTGTCCAGGCACCCTCTAATAATATAAGAACAAAAGAATTGCCATATTGAGACAGACCGAAGGTCCATCAAGCTCAGTATCCCGTTTCCAATTCAGGTCCCATTAAAAGCTTAATCTGCAAAAATAAAAAGATTAGGTTATGTTTAATGTGACTTCTTTGTCTTCATAGGAGCTTTTTTTTTTTTTTTTTTAGCTATTTTACTTATTTCAAGTTTATGGCATCATATATAGATTAGATTAGTGAACATAGATGCTTTCTTGATGGACCATTCGGGTCTTTATCTGCCGTCATCTACTCTTTGCACCTATGACTTATGTATAGGTATTATTTGAATGGTAAAATCTCCTTGGTTTTTATTTGTGTATTTGTTATGCTAAAAGCTTAATAAAATATTTAAAACGTAAAAAAAAACCAATAGCACTAGTAAGAAGATTTTTCTCTGTTTCTTTAAGCATAATTCCAGTTTCCATGTCTGCTGTTTGTGACATCTCTAAGGGAGAGTTATCAAAATGATTGGGTTTCCGTAGGCCCCTTCTTAAGTACCCTTATAATGTAAATTCCAGGCTGATTATGCACGACTAGGCGGCCGTCTGGGATGGCATCTTTGCAGAGGCAGCAAAAAGCAAGCCGTCAAAGCAGAACAATAGGCTTGAAAGCCGCACAAAAGAACCATCAGCACATAATTAACCAGGATTTTTGTGGGATATTTTTGGGTGGTGATCATGACTGTCGCGTATAATTATCAAAATTTTAAGGGGAAAGGAACTGCAGGCTAGAGCCTGAGGGGAGGGGGCTTAGAGCACTCATCACATTCATAAGAACATAAGAATTACTGTTCCTGGGTCAGACCTGTGGTCCATCGTGCCCAGCAGTCCGCTCACACGGCGGCCCCTAGGTCAAAGACCAATGCTCTAAATGAGCCCAGCCTCACCTGTGTATGTTCCAGTTGAGCAAGAACTTGTCCAACTTTGTCTTGAATCCCTGGAGGGTGTTTTCCCCTATAACTGACTCCGGAAGAGCGTTCCAGTTTTCCACCACTCTCTGGGTGAAGAAGAACTTCCTTACATTCCTACGGAATCTATCCCCTTTCAATTTTAGAGAGTGTCCTCTCGTTCTCCCTACCTTGGAGAGGGTGAGCAACCTGTCCTTACCTACTAAGTCTATCCCCTTCAGTACCTTGAATATTTCGATCATGTCTCCTCTCAATCTCCTCTGTTCGAGAGAGAAGAGGCCCAGTTTCTCTAATCTTTCACTGTACGGCAGCTCCTCCAGCCCCTTAACCATCTTAGTCTCTCTTATCTGGACCCTTTTGAGTAGTACCGTGTCCTTCTTCATGTACGGCAACCAGTGCTGGACGCAGTACTCCAGGTGAGGGCGCACCATGGCCCGGTACAGCAGCATGATAACCTTCTCCGATCTGTTCGTGATCCCCTTTTTAATCATTCCTAGCATTCTGTTCGCCCTTTTCGCCGTTGCCGCACATTGCACAGACGGCTTCATTGACTTGTCGATCAGAACTCCCAAGTCTCTTTCCTGGTTGGTCTCTCCAAATACTGCCCCGGACACTCAACACTGGTTCTGAATAAATCTAGGTAAATTAGGATGTGGTTGTGTTACCCTGATATTTTACCAAGCATGACTAAAGAACCACAGGCGAAGACGCTTTCCAAAATTAGGCCCCTACTACAAATTGACATGTTTTTTACATTCTGGGAAAAAATGTAAAAAAAAGCAAAACATAGCCAAACAAACAGTCCCGCTCTTTTACTAAGGTGCGCTAGACGATTTACCACTCGCTAATGGATTAGCGCGTGCTAAATGCTAATGTTTCCATTATATTCTATAGAAACGTTAGCATTTAAGGCGCGCTAAATCAGTTAGCGCGCCTTAGTAAAAGGACCCCAATATTAATGCAGTACCATGTATTAAGGATAACTTCTTTCGTATTACAACCAGAACGAAAGAAGTTATCATGCCATTGTATCGGGCGATGGTGCGCCTGCATCTGGAGTACTGCGTCCCATATTGGTCGCCGTACCTTAAGAAGGATATGGCGTTACTCGAGAGGATTCAGAGGAGAGCGACGCGTCTGATAAAGGGGATGGAAAACCTTTCATACGCTGAGAGATTGGAGAAACTGGGTCTCTTTTCCCTGGAGAAGAGGAGACTTAGAGGGGATATGATAGAGACTTACAAGATCATGAAGGGCATAGAGAGAGTAAAGAGGGACAGATTCTTCAAACTTTCGAATAATAAAAGAACAAGAGGGCATTCGGAAAAGTTGAAAGGGGACAGATTCAAAATGAATGCTAGGAAGTTGTTCTTTACCCAACGTGTGGTGGACACCTGGAATGCGCTCCCAGAGGGCGTAATAGGGCAGAGTATGGTACTGGGGTTCAAGAAAGGATTGGAAAATTTCCTGCTGGAAAAGGGGATAGAGGGGTATAGATAGAGGATTACAGTCCAGGTCCTGGACCTGTTGGGCCACCGCGTGTGCGGACTGCTGGGCACGATGGACCTCAGGTCTGACCCAGCGGAGGCATTGCTTATGTTCTTATGTTAAGACCAGCTAGTGGGACACCTAAGAGTTAAACCAAGAATGTAGAAAGTTGATATTTTTGAGGAATTTAGGTTGCATTGCTGTGTTAAATCTATTCAGACAGAGTAGATGAGTAAGGCTTTCCAACCAGTTTATAAAAGAGATAATTACATTAGTCAAAAAAGAAAACGGAAAAAAAGTTACATGCATCTTATGTGGCTTGTTGCTATTTTGAATGAAACATGTCACATTAGGAAGACAGTGAGTCACAGCTCTGTATTTCTGTTGTCCCTCTACCTCATAAACAGCAGACTGGTTATTTTTAAAAAGGGAGAGGGAAGGCAGCCGCTACAGCAGTTACAGTTTGCCCTGGTTTTATATATTCTAAGGCAGTGTTTTTCAACCTTTTTTGGGCAAAGGCACACTTGTTTCATGAAAAAAATCACGAGGCACACCACCATTAGAAAATGTTAAAAATTTAACTATATATAAAGTAATTCTCTTGAATAGGAATCAAATAAACACAAAGAAAGTATTTTATAATGCTGCCACCGCCAACAACACCGTTGAAAAACACTGTTCTAAGGGGTAACTGTTAATATTTGTAAGGAAAAATACATTCTGTTATAATCAATGGAACTATGAAAATTAAAGCCGCCTGGTCGCGGATACTGGTTGGGTCTTTCTAGAATTATTGCAAATATTCTAGAAAGTAATTGGTTAAAAAAGAAATTACTGCAGCGGAAACCAAGGGCTCCTTTTACGAAGGCGCGGTAGCGGGTTTAACGCGCGTAATACCGCCCGCTAAACCGCCGGCTGTGCTAGCCGCTACCGCCTCCTCTTGAGCAGGCGGTAGTTTTTAGGCTAGTGCGGGGGTTAGCGTGTGATGAAAAGTCACGCGCGCTGAAGCCGCTAACGCAGCTTCGTAAAAGGAGCCCCAAGTTATTTGCTATGCCAAGGCAAGGCTCTACGTTAGGGATCGTTTACCTGCGAAAAGGATCGTGTGTTGAAATCTTCTGCTTAATGTGCCGTGGCAGTTAAGAAAGCAAATAGAATCCTAGGAATTATTAGGAAAGGAATGGAAAACCAAAATGAGAATGTTATAATGCCTTTGTATTGCACCTGACCTGCCTGTGGCTCTTCAGGACATCCACAATAAATATGCACGAGAGAGCTTTGCATCTCAAGGAGGCAGTGCAAGCAAATCCATCCCGTACCCATTCATTGTGGATATCCTGAAAACCAGGCCTGCCTGTGTCTCTCGAGGACCGGTATTGCTATATATATAATAATAATAATAATAATAACTTTATTCTTATATACCGCCAACAATCTTGCGACTTCTAGGCGGTTTACAATAAAGAGAAACTGTACATACAGCGAATTACAGGGTATAGCAGTGTACATCTGATAATAGGAACCTTAATGATAATAACAACAGTTCGTATGCTGCAGGGCCTTGAAGTGCCATGCGGCTTACAAAGAATTAGAAAAATTCCATAAATTGATTGGGCTATTCATAGTTTGTGATTGGGGTTAACGGTTTACAAATTCAGTTTTGGGGATGATATTGCAAAGGGGCTATTGTCCTGGTTCATTACCTAGGTGTTTCGAGTACAGGTACGTTTTAGGTGTTTCCTAAATTCTCCATAGTCGTTTGTGTGAGTAATTAGTTTTTCTAAGTCTTTGCCCCATAAGGCTGCTTGATATGATAGAAGTTGTTGGTGGTATCTCTTATATTTGCATATATATATATATATATATATCGCTGCAGTTTCTGAGGAAAGATATTTTTCCAGATTGCCAAATGAACCTCCTCTAGACCGTGGTGCCGTGCCTTGGCTGGGACATGCTCTAGCATTTGGAAAAGACGCCGCCAAATTTCTGTCAAAAATGAAAGAAAAACATGGAGATATATTTACGGTGAGTACATGCTGAAGGTAAACCTACGCTGGGGTGAGTTTCTATTCCTTTCTCTGCCTCCTTCCAGTATGAGCCCATTTTTCTGTCATCCATGCACTTCATCCATCCTGTCTACAATTGGATACTATTAATAGTAATCATCATGGTGAACAGCCTAAATTAACACTGGGACTACTTTTGTAAAGAATTTGTATGACAAGACATCTTAAGAGACCCCTGATGCAGGCCAAGAGCCGAAACACTGGCAGGGTCGGGTCTTTTTAGTGAATAAAGAATCGGCTGCCCCAGTTCTATTGGCGTGTACACTCTTTGGTGGGCGTCGTTGACTTTTCTGTGTATTTTGATCCCTTTCTGTGTGCTTTACTTGTAAAGGCACATAAACGTCTTTATACGAATCAAAAGTTGGCCTTAGAATATTCAGGTGTTCATCCAACATGCCTGAATAGATCCGCTAGTTCTTTGCAGAAAGTTGTTTTTGGACCATCGTGCCAGAGGCTGACTCAGTGTTCAAGAACATGCCAAAGTCATTCATCTTAATCCTGAAAATATTCTTTTAACTATGATAAAGATCACTAGGCAAACATTGTTCCACTCACTTTCATCCACTGTTAAATCTTGAACATTAAGTCAGCTTCTTATATGATGGTCCAAAAACAGCTTTCAAAAGAGGACAATAATAATAATAATAATAATTTATTTCTTATATACCGCCAAAGCCGTAGAAGTTCGGGGCGGTTTACAATCAGCGAATGGGTACAATCAGAGAAAGGGTGCAGTCAGCAAATACAATTGGTGAATGGGAACAATCTGCAAAATAGATACAATTAATAGATGTAAGTAGGGGAGCTGGTACAATATAAGGGGTTAGGAGTAAGGTGAGCGGGAGGGAGGAGAAAGGAGATCTAGGGGGCAAGGGTACGGTAGGGGTCTTGGACTACAAAACGGTTAAATAGATTTGTTTTTATGGCAAATATATTTTTATTGAGCAATCAAGAAAACAACAGGGTAACACAACAAAATACAAAACCAGCTCAATAGAGTTTGAAATGTCCCCAAAAGACCCCCCCCAACCCCAACCAAAACAACCCCCCTCCCACCCCCATGCCCACTCCTGGGTCCTCCTCCCAAATACATAGTAGCAAAAATTTAGAAAAGAAAGGAAAACACCAAGCTAAACAAAAGGATAAGTACAACAAGAAGCATCAATTAAGTATCTGGCTACGAGCCAGAGGGGTCAAAGTAGTCCAAAAAGGTTCCCAAGTGATCTGGAAAAGGCGACCCTGGCGAGAAGACAAATCAGTCACATCCCGCCGCTCCCACATCAGAAGAGAAATCATGCGGCATCTCCAAAGGGAATAGTCCGGAGCTTCGGCCTCAATGCATTTCAGAGCAATCAGGATAGACCACTTTAGGAAAGTAGCAACTCCTTTGGAACGTGGAAAGTAATGAGGAACAGTCCCAAACAAGAGTAAAGGTGAGCTGCGAATGGAGACATGCCAGAGATTCTCCACAAAAGCAAATGTAGCAGTCCAAAAAAGCTGAACCTTAGGACAAGTCCAAAACATGTGTCTCAAGCTAGCTTCCGGAGCCTGGCAACGAAGGCAGGCTGCATTGAGACGGAAGTGAGATAAATAAGCCCTTTTAGGAGAAATATATAAACGAAAAATCAATTTAAAATGTTGCTCCCAAAAGGATAGATTTGTTTTTAATAATTTTCTGCAGTTTAAGTAGGATGAGGAGCGTGAGAAAATATTGCACAGCCAGTCATTTAGAATTAGATGACCTGCTTGGAAGACTAGAGTTCTGTTCAGGTGTCTTTTGTAACGGCAGGCTTTTAGAGTTGAATGGCTGAAGAGATGAGCTTTGCGAGTGGGTCTGGATGGACGATCCATGGTAAAGTGGGGGACCATGTATAAGGGGGCCAAACCATGGATGGATTTGTAGCATTACAAGAAGCTCATTAGTATTAAAATGAGCACAGTAGGGAATGCCCACCTTTTACTGTGGAAAATTTTCCGTCAGGTCTGGAGCTTTCAGTAGTAGTTTGTGCTTGTTTTATTTGGGTATGTGTCCCACGCTTAACATAGAAACATAGAAACATAGAAAAAGCGGCAGAAAAGGGATATAGCCCACCAAGTCTGCCCATTCCAAGTATCCCCCCCCCCCTGAATTTACTCCCTTAAAGATCCCACGTGAGTATCCCATTTTTTCTTAAAATCCGTCACGCTGCTGGCCGTTATCACCTGGAGTGGGAGTCTGTTCCAATGATCCACTACTCTTTCGGTGAAGAAGTACTTCCTGGAGTCGCCATGAAACTTCCCTCCCCTGATTTTCAGTGGATGCCCTCTGGTGGTCGAGGGTCCCATGAGCTACGTCCTGACTATAGTAGGGTTACCAGAGCTTTTCAAAACCCGGCACTGGCTGGACAGAATAAGGTGAGCCTGGGGGGGGGAGGGGGGGCGGGGCCATGGGTCCAAATTTTATGTCCGTAAAATCTGGTAACCCTAGACCAGGGTTGCCCAAGTCCGGTCCTCGAGATCTACTGACGGGCCAGGTTTTCAGGATATCCACAATGAATATGCATGAGAGAGAAATTTGCATCCCAAGAAGGCAGTGCAGGCAAATCTCTCTCATGCTTATTCATTGTGGATATCCTGAAAACCTGGCCTGTCAGTAGATCTCGAGGACCGGACTTGGGCAGCCCTGCCCTAGACTATAGTTGTGGGACACACACACACGCAAACACACCTGCATTCAGATAGGGAGTGACACTAAAAACAAACAAACCACTTACCAAAGTCTGTTCCTAGTTGGTTTTTCGGTGTCAGGTCAAAAGCGCGCCGGAACAAAGGCGCGCGCAGACAATTGAGCGCAGTGCGGAGGTGTGCGCCGCAGAAAATTACTGTTTTTACGGCTCCGACGGGGGTGTGTGTGTGGGGGAACCCCCCCACTTTACTTAATAGAGATCGTGCCGCGTTGTGGGGGTGTGGGGGTTGTAACTCCCCACATTTTACTGAAAACTTCACTTTTTCCCTATTTTTAGGGAAAAAGTTAAGTTTACAGTAAAATGTGGAGGGTTACAACCCCCCAAACCCCCCACAACGCGGCACGATCTATATTAAGTAAAGTGGGGGGGCTCCCCAAACCCCCCCCTGTCGGAGCCCCTAAAAACTGTAATTTTCTTCGGCGCGCGCCTCTGTCATGCGCTCAGTTGTCGGCGCGCGCCTTTGTCTTTTGCGGGGTTGTCTATGAACCGGTTTTTCATTGGTCAACATTGCTGGTGTTTTATCCCCTTCCCCTTTTTTTATTGGGGGGGGGGGGGCTTGAGAGCTCCAGTAATCACAGCCCAATACTGTACTGGGCCTGCACACAAGAATTGTTCCTACCGCTCAGCTCTTGTGCGCAGACTGCGAGGGAGAGGAGAGAGTTTTGTTTTTCAGCAGAAAATGCACCTGGCGTTTTTGACTGAAACCCAAATCTGAATTTCGAGTCGGTTTCAGTGCCGAATCTGAACCCACAATTTGGTCAGCCTCTAATTTAGGTGCCATCATATAAAGTACCACATAGTTGGAATATTGACATTTACATATGCAGGGGCCCAAATTTATTTATTTATGCTAATATTCTGGTCATTTTTTTTATTTATACCATTTTAACCTATGTGGTGTACATCCAGGTAGTCAAGCATTTTTCCCTATCTGTCCCAGCAGGCTCACACTCTACCTGGGGCAATGGGGGATTAAGTGACTTGCCCAGGGTCACAAGGAGCAGCATGGGATTTGAACCCACAACCTCAGGATGCTAAGGCTGTAGCTCTAACCAGTGCACCACACACTCCCCCGTTTGTGCATGTGATTTTGCCCAATTCTTGTCACTTTCTAGAATTAAACTTCTAACAGCAGTAGCTGAAGACATGAATTTTACCTTTGAATTTACAGGTGCAGGCTGCTGGAAAGTTTGTCACCGTCCTATTAGACCCTCATTCCTACGACGCAGTAGTTTGGGAATCGAATAACAAACTGGATTTCAACAAATATGCCTGTCTTCTAATGGAACGAATGTTCGATGTTAGGCTGCCCGACTATGACCCTGCGACAGAGAAAGCTATGATGAAATTGTAAGTGTTGATAATGAAAACTCCTAAATGGGAGACAGAGTCTTTGAATGGATTTGTTTTGCTTGTACCGTGACAGTAAGATTTCAGTCTTTCAGATTTACTGGTAGTGCTCAAATTAGTGCTTGCTTTGTGCCAAATACATAATCTAATCTAATCTAAACCTTAACCCTTTCAGGACCAAGGGACATATTTGTCCCATAACTTTAAAATCCTATAAATTTTGATTGGGATAGTCTACAGTTCTAAATTTGATATGTACGGATTCCATATGATACTGCCTTTATGTAAACAAACTGGTTCCGACATTCATTCATTAGCGTCGTTACCAGATTGATGAGAAGATTCACTTGCCACACTGTCCATAAGCCAGAAGTGTGATTTTTTTTTTAAAAAAAATAATGATATTTCACAAAAAAAAATCAATTTTTTGGCATCTGCAAGCCCTTTTTACCATAAAAATGTCGTCAAAACCACAAAAATTGGCCTACGATCCTTATGGTTCTGAAAGGGTTAAGTTTATATACCGCATCATCTCCATGAGAATGGAGCTCGACACGGTTTACAAGAACTTAAAATAGTGGGTAGAGAAGAAGAAAAAGGATGACATGAACTTATGTGTAGAAGGGGGGAGAGAAAGGGGGGAAGGATAGAGCTACAATTTGCTGAAAAGCCAGGTTTTCAGTTGTTTGCGGAATAACTGAAGGGAGCTCAGGTTCCGCAGCGGGGTGGTGAGGTCGTTCCAAAGACCTGTGATTTTGAAGAGAAGGGATTTTCCCAGTTTGCCTGAATAGTGGATGCCGCGTGGAGAGGCTACATAACCTAATAGCGAATTTCTAGACCACATTACCCTTAGTTTAATGCGGTTAATAAAAGATTATGCTTGGGAAAATACAAGAATAATGTGATATACAGAAATTTAGTTAACCAAGAATTTGGGAAAAAAAAAAGTCTTCTGGAGAAAGAGGGCAGACAATGGATGGAAGGACGAGAGTGACGAGAAGATGAGGAAAGCAGAAACCAGAGACAACAAAGAGAGAGAGAGAAAATTTGATTTCTTTATTTTTTTGCTTTAGGACAGGGGTAGGCAATTCCGGTCCTCGAGAGCCGGAGCCAGGTCAGGTTTTCAGGATATCCACAAAAAATATGCATGAGATAGATTTGCATCTCAAGGAGGCAGTGAATGCAAATCCATCTCATACATATTCATGGTGGATATCCTGTAAACCTGACCTGGCTCCGGCTCTTGAGGTCCGGAATTGCCTACCCCTGCTTTAGGATAAAGTAGTATTGTAGCTGTGTTGATAAACATTTATAAATAGGAAGTGGAAATAAGGTGATCCTTTTATTGGAGCAATTTTAATACATTGTTGACTAACTTTTAGAGACCAAACCCCATTTCCTGATCTGAGGAAGGAGCTTTTGGCCTCTGAAAGCTAATTGAAAAAAATAAAATGGTATTATCTGATCTTATTTTTCCATTTTTGTTTTATTGTTATTTGTTAATTTGTAAAGTGTCTTATTTTTCAGTTTTTTTCAATTTACACCTGCTATCTTTATATTTTGCACAGTATTAGGGGACATGTGCCATTGTTTCTGTGGTGTTGCATTGTATGCAGTGTGGCTTCTTGGTTGTTCAGTTTAGCTTTTGACTACATGTTTCTATTTTTAGTTTGTGATTATTTATTCCATACTGGGCAAGGGTGTTTCTGTGTTCTGTGTGTATGAAGGGCATGGTTTTCTGCTAGCATTGATCTATATTAATCTGGCTTGTTTAGTTTTACAGTGGGTGTATTAATATTTCACTGCTCATTGCAGTGTGTAAGATGCTGCCTTTTCCTAGGTACACTCTTGTTGTGTGAGTTGTAGATTATCACAAAAAAAATCATGTTTTTCAAATAGAGGAGGAGGGTATTAAAAAATGATCAGTCCCGGGTGTCACATATGCTAGGTACGCCACTGGGCTCATCAATGAAGTTTTACCATTAGTTGGGTGCTCAGTTCCTTCTCCTGGGTGTGACTGCTTTTCTTTCTGAGCTTGCTTATCTGCAGAGACTGGTTCTTCTGCCGTCTAGCATGTTTCACAAGTTTCAAGTTTATTTATAGCTTGACATACCGACCATCACAAGTATCTGGTCGATTTACAATAATAAATATTTAAAATAACTTAAAAAATAAATTGAAATAAAAAAATAGGGGAATTGAGGCCAGGACAAGGACAAAATTAAGACAGGTTAGAAATGAGAGGCGCAGGAGGAGGAGAGTGATTTTAATTACATTATGTAAATAAAAATAATATGAAGGAAAGAGGGAGAGGATAAAACAGGAGGAAAAAGGGGATATCGCTTCCTGAAATCGTTTCTCTCTTTATTAGTTTTTATTTTCCCTTTATTGGGTTCTTAATTGCAATTTTGATATGCTTCCTGTGATGTGATTTCCCCCCTCCCCCCATCTCGCTCCCAGTTTGGATTGTACTTTCAGTTTAAGAACCATTACTTGGTGTAAATACAAATCCTTTTTGGATAGGACTCGTGTGTCAAGCAAGTAAACAGCAGTCTTGGTTAGGCAACTACATTAATGGAGCTAGGCTGACCTACGGTGCCTTTAGAAAATAAATTAAAACAGCATTGTTTGATAGATTTATCTCCTAATCTCCTAATCAGAAATTATACTAAATCTTTTTATTTATTTTTGATATCAAATACAAAGTGCAAACACATGAACATTCAAGTAACGTACCATATTGTACTCTTCCAACAATAAAATATAAAACTGTTTTATCCCCCCTCCCCCTAACCTCTCCCCCCCACCTGGATATGTATAATATTTATTCATGAAACAAAGGGAAATAATAGTAGTAATAATAACGATAATAGTTCATATTCATATCTTACAATATTTTGTTAATGGGCCCCAAATTTCCTTAAATTTACTAAGATGTCCCAACTGTAAAGAATTAATATTTTCAAACTTATAAATCTGGCATAGGGATTCCCACCAGAAACTATAATTTAAGTTATCCCAACTTTTCCAGTTTTTCATTATCAATTGCATGGCTACTCCTGTCATGATGAGGAGCCAATTTTTTTGATTTGCATTAATTGTTTTTTTTGGGTAATAAAATTGTTCCAAATAGTACCATATCATATGATAATGCTAGTTACACTAAATCTAACAATTTTTATTATGTCTATTCTTGAGTAATATGTTGTACTTTTATAATTTTATCATTTATAATTTGCATATTGTAATTCGCTGATTGTCCTGCTCTCTTCCGCCTAGAAGCCATCTGATTATGGCGGTATAGAAGAATAAAGTTATGTTATGTAGATAATTTAACAGCTGTTAATGGCATTATTTTTTTCTCATATGTTGTGTAAAGTGATATGGTAGCCCTGTTGGTTCACTTATAAAGATAATAAATAGAAACAAAACATAACATATTTAAAATGATATTTATGGCTTCAAATGAGTTTTAAGTGCAGTTGACAGACGTTTCAGAAAACGGGGAGTCTGAGATGTTGATAGATCATGACTGTTTTTCATTCATGAAGTTTCCCTTAAATGTTGCTCTAGACCAGTGATTCCCAACCCTGTCCTGGAGGAACACCAGGCCAATCGGGTTTTCAGGCTAGCCCTAATGAATATGCATGAGAGAGATTTGCATATGATGGAAGTGATAGGCATGCAAATTTGCTTCATGCATATTCATTAGGGCTAGCCTGAAAACCCAATTGGCCTGGTGTTCCTCCAGGACAGGGTTGGGAACCACTGCTCTAGACATGAAACCTCTCATAGTCCCAATGGCATAGTAAGGGGGGGGGGGCTGCCTGGATGCTGTCTTGATGAGGCATTGGCACCCATCCTCTTCTCCACCCCCCCTCACTCCTTCCTTACTCCCCCTGCCGCGCATATGCCCCCCTTCCCTTCCTTCACACCTCTTTAATTTTCGTGGCGCAAGCAGTATCACGAACATGCTGCCCGCATCGGTGTCGGCTCTCTCTGACATCACTTCCTTGTCCTGTGCCTAGGAAGTGACATCGGAGGAAGAGCCAACAGGACACATGCGGCAAGTTCGTGATGCTACTCACGCTGGGAAAATTAGAGGGGGAAGGGAAGGGAGAGGCGCCACCCCCCCAGGCGCCACTCATACTTTCTATGCCACTACCTAGTCCAGTGGTCTCAAACTCAAACCTTTGCTTGGCCAGATTTTGGATTTGTAGGTCCTTGGAGGGCCACAGAAAAAAATAGTTAATGTCTTATTAAAGAAATGAGAATTTTGCATGAGGTAAAACTCTTTATGGTTTATAAATCTTCCCCTCCCCCCCTCTGAAGGCCTGCATGTTCCCCCCCCCCTTCTTTGCAGCATCCTCCAGCTTCTCCCCCTGGCCTCCCAGTCTTAGTTTCAGCTAATTACCGCAGCCTGCAGAGAGGATCACCGGTGCTGTAACATTCCTTGCAGGCTGCCTTCGGCCTCCGCAGCACGTTCCCTCTGCCGCGGTCCCGCCCCTCCTCTGACATCAGGGGCAGGATCGCGGCAGAGGGACTGTGCTGCTGAGGATGACGGCAGCCTGTAAGGATCACTACAGCACCGGCGAGCCTCTCTGTAGGCTGCGGTAATTATCTGAAGGTAAGAGCAGGAGACCAGGAGGGGAAGCTGGAGGATGCTGCAAAGAGCAGAGAGAACTAGTACAGACCATGGGCTGCAAAATAGTACCTGGTGGGCCGCATGTGGCCCCCGGGCCGCAAGTTTGAGACCACTGACCTAGTCCCATGGCTTGTCCAACCCTCTTAATAGTAAATCAGTTCTATTCTAACTGGACAGCCTCCTGCAACAATGAATGTATTTATTCTCCATAATATGATGTAACTACGTATTTCCTCTCTTGCAACAGTGTATCCTTCCTCTACAATGTGATGTAATTATTTCTCCATTTCACTGCATGGGCCTCTTATCTTGTAAATCACCTTGAACCTGTACTGGATAAGTGCGATTCAGAAATTCAGATTAGATTAGATTAGACAGTAAATGACAACTGAGAGAAATTTAAAATGGTCCAGACTAGGGTTGCCAGATTTTCCAATTGGAACATCCGGACCCCTAGACCTGCCCCTGGCCTGCCCATATCCTGCCCTAGTGATGCCCCCCTCCCCTCCCCACTGCCCGTTCTTGTCAGACAGGGAGGAAGTCTGCGGATGCCAGACGTCTGGTAACCCTAGTCCAGACAAAAGTAAGAGCAGAGGCATGTTCGAGGAGATAAATATATAGAATACTAATCGTATACAATTTCTGAGAGCATGTGCTGGATGTAACACTGGTGACATGGTAGGAACCCTCTCCTTCTCCCCCGTCTTGATTATTTCAAACCTAATAATGTTAAAATGCACCACAGCAGTTTTCTCTGCCCGTAATATTAAAGTCTAGAGTCCAAAAGAAAGTGTCAGTGTTCATGTTTCTCTGTGAGCAGAGGGGAGGTAATTGTTTCTAGCTCTATCCAATCGGTACACCATTGGAGGACAATCCTACGCTGACATTTGAGGGCAGGACAAATGTGCGCCATCGCTTATGAGGCCTTCCATTTTATGCTGGGGGGGGAAACCTCCTGACCACACTTAGAACTGCTCGCAGTCCTGTTGGGGGGAACCCCCAGTACACTGAAAACTCCCGTTGTTTTCGCCGTTTGGGAGTTTTCTGTGTATTCATTGGGGAAATCCTGAACACCCTCGATTGTGGCCCTCGAGGAGGGACTTTGACACCCCTGGTTTAGATGCTCTCTGTATGAACCTTTTGGGTGGACATATGTGACTGAGGCTGTTGACTGTCTTTTTGTTTTGGGGGATGTTACAGTTCTTTCCTTCATCCTGTGTATCTGTTACACACACGCACGCACATATGCACAGACACGTGGAGATAAATTCTCAAGGTGCTGTTGCCCAGGGAGTCCCAATTGAACAGTAAACCCTGAGATGAAGGAGGAAACTGCTGAGCCAAAATGGAAATTATATATCATCTTTAACAGCCAAGTATACTACGAAAACAATGGCTATCGTGCCTTGTTAGCTTCTAGTCAATCTAGTGACCTATTCACAAAACTGATGTGAAGATTTGAGGGCAATTTTCAAATTGTTTTGCCCAGGTAACTAAACAAAAGGCTGGTTTTATTTATTATATGTCCCTAAGCAAATAACATCTCTGGAATATGATATGGTATTGGCACTGGTTGTAGTGTCCGTCTACACAGATGGCTTCATTAGTTTGTGGTAACTTTAGAACACTGTTACTAGTTATAAAGAAAAGTAAGCAGTTATGGATTTAAATTTAAAGTAAAACCTTGGTTTGCGAGCATAATTCGTTCCAGAAGCATGCTTGTAATCCAAAGCACTCTTATATCAAAGTGAATTTCCCCATAGGAAATAATGGAAACTGAGACGATTCGTTCCACAACCCAAAAACTTTAATACAAAATACTATTCGTACTCGTATTGCAAGACCTCACTCGTATAGAACAGTCACTACACTCCCGCAGCGTCGGAGAGAGAGAAGAACCGTTGGCTCAGTTGTGATGATGTCACGCGTGTATACTGTATGTACTTGTATTGCAAGACCTCACTCGTATAGAACAGTCACTACACTCCCGCAGCGTCGGGGAGAGAGAGAAGAACCATTGGCTCAGTTGTGATGATGTCACGCGTGTATACTGTATGTACTTGTATTGCAAGACCTCACTCGTATAGAACAGTCACTACACTCCCGCAGCGTCGGGGAGAGAGAGAAGAACCATTGGCTCAGTTGTGATGATGTCACGCGTGTATACTGTATGTACTTGTATTGCAAGACCTCACTCGTATAGAACAGTCACTACACTCCCGCAGCGTCGGGGAGAGAGAGAAGAACCATTGGCTCAGTTGTGATGATGTCACGCGTGTATACTGTATGTACTTGTATTGCAAGACCTCACTTGTATAGAACAGTCACTACACTCCTGCAGCGTCAGAGAGAGAAGATCCATCGTCTCAGTTGTGATGTGTGTATACTGTATGTACTCGTATTGCAAGACTTTGCTTGTATATCAAGTTAAAATGTAATCAAATGTTTTGCTTGTCTTGCAAAACACTTGCAAACCAAGTTACTTGCAATCCAAGGTTTTACTGTATATAGTAGTGAAAAATAAAAAGCACACTTTATTAATCATAAACGTCTGGGATCAGGGATGCTGTATGACTGGAAATGTACCAGGGATAACTCTCTTTTCTCTGTCCTCAGGCATCTGCAAAACAAGAGCCTTCACATGCTTACAAAGGCAATGTTCTCCAATCTGAATACCATTTTACTCCATGACAGAGAAAAATTGAGCCCAGAATGGAAAGAAGAAGGATTGTTTGCCTTTGGTTACAGTGTGATGATGAGGTAGGGAAGGCCGGGGGTGGGGGTGGGGAGGTCTTAACTGTGATTCTGAAGATTAAAACAAGTTTGTAATTCAGGAAAGGTCATACAGTGTTGTGCACAATAAAAAAAGAGCTTGTAGGGGTTTTTTATTTCTTTTCTTCTTTGTCCTCTTTTTTTTTTTTACTCCTTTTTTAATCTTGATCCAGTAAGCAAACTAAAATATCGGCTCCACCAGTACATCCCACCCCGATTCCAGTTCTCAACAGCAAAAACTGTGCCAAACTCAACGGATCTTTATTTTCTGAAGCAGAATGCAAATTATTACATACCTTGACATCAATGGCTTTCAAAGTTGTATTATCTTTTTGGAAATCTCTTCATCAAGCCACTGAAATACAGTGCAGCAGTGTGGAAATATTATGCTCTGTATGCAAGTGTACATATATTTCACGTCTGCTCATAAGCTATTCAGTTCATTATCAATGCTGTGGTTTTTCTGCAGCCCTTATGCAACCGTAGAAACTATCGGATTTCCCTAAAATTAGACATGCCCTAGTTGGATAAACCCCCGAAGCCCCTCCCGAATGTCCCCAACACTCAATTTGCCAGTGACAGCGCTTTCACCTCCCCCCCCCAATGTGCAGCATCTTTCCTCCCTTATCACCCATCTCCATGCACAACATCTTTCCATCCCTCCTTCCCATCCTGCACAGCAGAACCCTGACGACCCTCCCACCGTGAGGCTGACGCACCTCCGTTCCAAACAGCAGTGGGGCAGCACTGAACAGGCTGCTTTGCGGCCTTACCTGTTGGGACCTTCCCTCTGCTGCATCACTGAGCTGCAGGCTCTTTCTCGGTGGCATCTAGAGAATGACACGGGGACAAATTTTTCCTCGTCCCCGTGGGAACTCATTTTCCTGTCCCAACCCAGCGAGTTCTTTTCCTGTCCCTGCCCCATCACCGCAAGCTCCGTCCTCATCTGCACAAGCTTCAAACACTTTAAAATCATAAGTAGCAACATTCTAGAGCTCAGACTGTGATGTCATAATGCCTCATTCCACCAATGCCTAAGCTCGGTCCTCATCTGCACAAGCCCCAAACACTTTAAAATCCTAAGAAGCAACATTCTAGAGCTCAGATTGTGATGTCATAATGCCTCATTCCACCAATGCCTAAGCTCCATCCTCATCTGCACAAGCCTCAAACACTTTAAAATCATAAGTATTTGAGGCTTGTATGGTTAAGGCAGAGTTTACAGGAATAGGGTAGAGACAGGGACAGGGAAATTTGAGTTCTTGCGGGGAAGGGGACAAATTTGTCCCCGTGTCATTCTCTGGTTGCATCTTCTGCCAGGTCACCCATACTGAAACAACCTGCTGCACTGACGGTACTGGCTGTTGAGCAATCGCTACTGGTGCACTCTTTTTGAGAGAAGCTCGATGAATTATTTCACAGGGAGAATGCTACTGTTTTTAGGTTCCATTGCATGTGTCTCCTACACTCAACTCCCTTGTTACCAGCTCATCCTGCTCGTACTACTGTGAGGCACCAAGGTACCGATAACACTGATCCATTGGAGCATTAAAATACTGCTCAGGGATCTTCTATGAGGCGTCATGATTCTATTTCTCGATGCAGATCTTTATCCAGGCATGGTTCTTCACATTAAAGTTCTACTTCTTCTCAACAGTGCTTTCCTTCGAGACTTAGAGCTGCTGATTTGGGCCGTAAGTCCTCTTCTTTTGTGAAGCATTTCAGACCAAGCCATCAGAGTTCTTCCTCTACTCGACCTCCTCTTTTGAAGAGACATCAGGAACTTCATCGATCCACTTCTGCCTCTTCATTGGATTGGTACTGAAAATGTCGCAGAACTTTTTTCTAGACATTTTTTTCTCAGAGGTTTTCTCAGATTCGAAGTCTGACTTGGAGTGTTGGTTTTCCTTCTCTGAACCGTTAGTCTGCTGGTGCAGCTATTCCCAAAAGAAGTTCTTTCAAATGATTTTTTTTTTAAACCCCATCAAAAAACTACACATTACAGATATTAAAATTATATATGGTGCTAGAAAATATGATCATGTTTCACCTCTTTTAATTGATGCTCACTGGTTACCGGTTGAACATCGAATTAACTATAAAATCCTGTTATTAACTTTTACTACAAGGTCCACAAAAGTTCAATATATTGTGGAATTCAGCATTAAATGAGGTATCAGCCTCCACTGAACGAGACAAATCCTTGCATAATTGGTTAGTATAAGTGACAAAGGACAATTCTTCAAGAGAAGATCATGTTTTTTTGCTACAGAAGCTATCCTGTCTCATGTTGGACCCGATCTTTCTATGATGAGAATTTATGGTTAGCAGGATTGATAAGGCACACAGTCCCTTCTACTTCCCCAAGAGTTGCCTGAATCTTTTTATCAAATTGCCATTGCATAAACTCTTTAAACAAATCCTCTTTAAAAATTGGAAGATGCCTTTATCTGTCAAGGCTGCTCCGAGAAAGATGAATTCGCATTACAGAATTTTCTCTACTCCAGGATTTGATAGGCCACAACTTCCTCCTCATTCATTATTAGTGGAAACAACCCTTACAAAATATCCTACCAGAGTTCATGCCTCATTGTCTCTGGGACGTGAAGGCCGTACCATGAACAAGTTTGGACGTCGTCTTTATCAAAACTCTATGCTGCTCAGCAGAATCCTTAATTATCTTCAACTATAGCAAAAACCCCAAGACAAAATATCCTTAAAAGACACCAAAATATAAGTTGGGCGTGCCCTAGAGCAGTGTTTTTCAACCTTTTTTGGGCAAAGGCACACTTGTTTCATGAAAAAAATCACGAGGCATACCACCATTAGAAAATGTTAAAAAATTTAACTCTGTGCCTATATTGACTATATATAAAGTAATTCTCTTGAATAGGAATCAAATAAACACAAAGAAAGTATTTTATAATTACTTTATTATGAAATATTAAGTAAACAGAATAGTGAAAAATTATAAAATACTTTATTCAGCGCGAAACCTGGGCCTGTTTGGCTGAACACAAAGCTGATATTCTGGCTGGAATCGAAGAAAGACACACACGTAGCTCTTCGTCAACAGCTCTCAGTCTCTCTCTGTATTTGGTTTTTATAGCATACAAAAATAGACAAATATACCCTCCATCCTTTTTATTAAACCACAATAGCAGTTTTTAGCGCAGGGAGCTGCGCTGAATGCCCAGCGCTGCTCTTGACGCTCATAGGCTCCCTGCGCTAAAAACCACTATTGCGGTTTAGTAAAAGGTGACCATATTGTAAAATATAGACAGCAGATATAAATTCAGAACTGTGCATAGTAAGTGAAGGGAAGTTTTCATCTCTGGGAATTTACCCAGTTAACTATTAAGTTATTTGGGCAAATTCCTTTGAAAACTGTGGTAATACTGCCTCCACTTTGCTAAATTTAAAATAAAATCATTTTTCCTACCTTGTCTGGTGATTTCTGGTTGCACTTTCTTCTTCTGACTGTGCATCCAATCTTTCTTCCCTTCTATCAGCCTGTATGCTTTCTCTCCTCCACACCTCATTCCCTCCCCCAGCTTTTTCTTCCTCTCTCCCTGACCTTTCTTTCTTTTTTTCTGTTTCTCTTCTTTCCTTCTGTTTCCCTGCCTGCCCCCTTTCTTTCTTTCTCTCTGCCGTTCCCTAAGCCACTGCCACTGCCGCTGCCATCGGGGAACAGGACCCACCAATGGATAACAGGCCCCAAAGCCGACGCCGACACATGCTCTCCCTGACGTCAATTCTGCAATCGGAGAGGAAGTTCCGCCCAGCCAGGCAGCGATTGGCTGGCCCGAACTTCCTCTCCGACTGCAGAATTGACGTCGGGGAGAAGAAGACTTATCGGCTCGATAGATTAGATCGCCAAGACAAAGTGAGTCCTGGGTGATCGACTCACTTTACCTTGGCGAGCTACTGGCGCCCCTGCCTCGGGCCCCCTGTCAGCTCCGGGCCCCTGAATGCAGGACTGGTAGTACTGCCCTGATGGCGGCCCTGCGGCTCACCAGGCAACATCTCGCGGCACACTAGTGTGCCCTAGAGCATTGCAGGAGCAACAACATGTTCAATGGTTCTCTGATTTCAAGCAATACATTCCTTCAGAGTCTGTAAAGTTGGAGTCCCCCACATGTTTTACAGCAAGAATAACATCAGTTGCCATACATCAATCAAGCTACACTTGCTTCAGGATTTCACCAAGGGGCCTGTAAGGTGGTTCTTTTTCCTGCTGCTCATACATGACTATAAGGATAGGACGGGATATAACAGGGTTGTAGAAGGACTGAGGTTGAGATAGACACTAAAGAACGACATAGGATTGTTTCCCACGGTTATCCGTGAGGACGGGAACGGTGATGAATTTTGTTACTATGTCATTCTCTAAACCAGTGGTTCCCAAACCTGTCCTGGGGGACCCCAGCCAGTCAGGTTTTCAAGATATCCCTAATGAATATGCATGAGAGAGATTTGCATACCTGTCACTTCCATTATATGCAAATCTCTCTCATGCATATTCATTAGGGATATCTTGAAAACCTGACTGGCTGGGGGTCCCCCAGGACAGGTTTGGGAACCACTGCTCTAAACCACTGCTTGTTTGCATTTTAATTGCAGCTGCCTTACGTATGCCGGCTTTTACAAAGCTGCAGTAGAGGTTTTTTTTTTTTACTGCAGGCCGACGAGGGAAATGCTTCAACACTCATAGAATTCCTAAGAGCCTCAGAGCATTTACTCGTTGGCTCATGGGTAGAAACCCCTACCGCAGCTTTGTGAAAAAGAGTCCTTAATGCTTTTTAAGATCACCTCGCTCCACTGCGGGGAGCTGTTGCATATTTTTCAGAACCAGAAAAGTTTGAAAGTAGTCCCGTGACCAAAGCAAAAAGAATACAGTAAGTGAACCGCAAGGAATGAAAAACAATTGCCAAGTCGGTTCAGCGAATTACCACCAGGATGGTCTCGGGACTCAAGAACCTCCCATATGAGGAAAGACTGAATAAACAGCAACTATACTCGCTCGAGGAACGTAGAGAGAGGGGGGACATGATTGAGACTTTTAAATATATCACGGGCCGCATCGAGGTGGAAGACGATATATTCTTTCTTAAAGGACCTTCAACCACAAGAGGTCATCCGCTGAAAATCAAAGGTGGGCAATTTCATGGCGACACCAGGAAGTATTTCTTCACCGAAAGGGTAGTCGATCATTGGAATGAACTTCCATTGCAGGTGATTAACGCCAGCAGCGTGCTCGATTTCAAAAAGAAATGGGATATGTATGTGGGATCTCTAGCCGGGTGAAGTCTGGGGGTGGGTCATTAGCGTGGGCAGACTTGATGGGCTACAGCCCTTTTCTGCCGTCATATTCTATGTTTCTACATCCTGATGGATTTTCCAGTGTTTTTTAAAAAAACAAAAAACACTTTAATAACAGAATGGAGAATAAACATAATCATTTCACCGTATGTGCACATAACTGTATGTATAAATTAAACATAGTAGGAAGAAGTAAGCAAGGATAGGCAAGCTGGTCACATGACTTGCAATGCAACCAGCACAGCTGGCTCATGTAACGAGCTAGGGTTTTTAATGTTGCTAGGCACAGTGTACTGTTTTTGTTTGCTGGCATATAAACATCTCTTCCTCATGCAGTTGCATTGTAAAGTGCACCAGTTTTATAAAAATGTGCACTTATTTATTTATATTTTTGGTCTTTCTGCTTCTTGCCTATTTTGTGGAACCTTAGGTCTTCATTTATTTATTCATTCAATTTTCTATACCGTTCTCCCAGGAGAGCTCAAAACAGTTTACATGAGTTTATTCAGGGACTCGAGCATTTTCCCCTGTCTGTCTCGGTGGGCTCACAATTTATTGTCCCACCCGTGCTCTGGTGCTGCGTTGCGAGCCCCGGGATCGTGACACAAGACTCTGGCCCGACGTGTCCCTCACTACCGAAGGACCCTTCAGGACTTTGCTTGGCTTATGAACAGCCTAATAAGGGCATGCAAGGCAAATGACTGAGGCAGAATGTAATCAAACAAAGGGTTTTATTATGTTCACTGGTTGCATTGAACAAAAAAATATGCTTCAGCTCAGCAGACTTCAAAAACAAGCCCTCAAAACTATGAGGCAGAACACAAGCTGTTCAAACAGAGTGAAACTTTCAAAAACTCCAGTGTCCAGGCTTTTGGGTGTGTCCCACCTTAAGAAACAGTTCCATTGCCTCTGGACTTTGTTAGCCAATCTATAAACAGTCCTGTTCACCAGGGCAGTTTGGGATTTAGTAACTTTCACTGAGCTTCTTCAGCTCCAGCAGCTGTGGCATTTCCCAGGTATAAAAAATCCAGAACAGAAAACAAACTTTAACCAAAACTGTGCAACAAGAAACCTGGCCAGCATGTCACCTGGTTTTCACAGCCTAACGTGGCTTATCACATACTGTAGTTCTGTAACATGTATTTTCTTCTTTAGCACCGAATTCAAAAAGTACACTCGGCTCTGGGAACGTGCAGGCTCTCAGCACAGCTCCCTACTGTGCCGTTCAAGTAATCAATTATGCACAGCTGTGAGGAAGAACGCTCTGGGCTCAGCTTGGCTGCTAGCAGGGAGAACAAAAATGCCAAAACGTTTGCTAGCTTTACAACTCAAGCTTTCAAGCAGCAACTAACAGTTCATTAACAGAAGGGAGAGACATACAACTCCCCTTCAAACTATCACTGGCATAACGGGTAGCTTTACTGCTGTGGACACAGGCAATACACATCTCCTTACTGCTTATCAATTTCCATGGGCACATCCTCCGGTCCTACCAGACTCTCCTGGATTTCCATGGGTTCCCCTGGGGTTCCTTCCTCACTCCCTGGGTCAGCAGTAAGCTCCTCTGTGTCCAACATTTGCTAGTCTCCAGCCTCCTCGGGGTGCGGAGAGAGTAGATGAATCTCTCCTGTTTGCCTCCAGGCTGCTTCCCCCCCCCCTGAGTTCTCAACTGTCTCGTTTTAAGCTGGGAAGGGACACTCCAACACAGGCTTGTTCTATCTGCCTAAGCGCAGGAACCTTTCCAGCCTTAACCTTTGCCTGGACAGGCTGCTGGAAAGGAAGTAATCCTCTAACAGACTTGGGCACCTGCCTAACCTGTGTGTAGCTTTTCTGTTTAAGCCTCATCTGACTCCACTTCCAGGTCTGAGCAGTAGTCAGCTAAATCCACAGACGAGGCTTCTACCTGGTCAGCCCTAATCCTTGTGGCAAAACCCGGACCGGAGTTGGGTTTGTCATAGGACAAACCTGAAACGGGCTTGGGTTTGTCACACTATGTAATGTACCTGGGGCAATGGGGGATTAAGTGACTTGCCCAGGGCTACAAGGAGCAGTGTGGGTTTGAACCCACAACTTCAGGGTGCTGAGGCTGTAGCCACTCTAGAAATCAAAATGTAACAAAAGTGAGCCAATTACAGGACAATCAAGCCATTGTGACATCACTGATAAGGTTGGCTCTTAGACAGTGGTGGATTGAGGCATTATGACATCACAATACCAGCTCTGGTTATCAATGGGTGAAACTTTTCATACTGTTTATTTATTCAATTTTCTATACTGTTCTCCCTAAGGGAGCTCAGAACGGTTTACTTGAATTTATTCAGGTACTCAAACATTTTTCCCTGTCTGTCCTGCTGGACTCACAATCTATCTAACGTACCTGGGGCAATGGGGGGATTAAGTGACTTGCCCAGGGTCACAAGGAGCAGCGTGGGTTTGAACCAAAAACCCCCAGGGGCTGAGGCTGTAGCTTCGTCACACTCTCATGCTTATTCGTTGCGGATACCCTGAAAACATTACTAGGCTGTTTGAGCCCGATTCTAATTCGGTAGGCGCCTTGGAAAACAGCACCTTTCCGCATGTCAGTCAAAGTTAGGCACCATTAGATGTGCACAGATTAGACGCTGGTATATTAAGCCAGGGCTTACTTGGCCTAGTACATTGGCGTAGCGAGGGTGAGAGGCGCACAGGGCGGTGGTGCCCCTCCCCCATCTCCAACGCACCGCTCCTTTCCAGATCCCACCTGCCGTGCGCCCCCCAACCCCTTCCTCTCCCTAATACCTCTAGTTCAGGGGTGTCAAAGTCCCTCCTCGAGGGCCGCAATCCAGTCTGGTTTTCAGGATTTCCCCCCAATGAATATGCATTATCTGTTAGCATACCATGAAAGCAGTGCATGCAAATAGATCTCGTGCATATTCATTGGGGAAATCCTGAAAACCCGACTGGATTGCTGCCCTCGAGGAGGGACTATGACACCCCTGCTCTAGTTGAAGTTGTAGTTTGAGGCTGTCAACAACGTGCTCCTTGCGACCACATCGGCTCTCCCTCTGATGTCACTTTCTATGCACGGCACCCGGAAGTGATGTCAGCGGGAGAGCCGACAAGGTCGCAAAGCGCACGTTGTTGACTGCTGTGAACAACAACTTCAACTAGAGGTATGGGGTAAATGAAGAGGGGTGCATGCGTGGAGGGGAGGAATGGGAAAGTGGCGGGGGGGTGGAGAGGAGGAGGAGGGGTGCCGGCACCCCCACCAACATGGCACCCAGGGCAGACTGTCCCTCCCTTACTACGCCACTGACCTAGTATACTGGCACCTAACTGATTCCATTCCCAAACTCTGCCCCAAATCTTCCCCAAACCATACCTACTTGCCATAAGGTTATCCTGAAAACCTGACTGGCCAGTGTGCCTTGAGGACTAGGTTGAGAGCCCCTAGTAGAAGGCCATCATACCCATTGGCACTATGGCATCACAATAATATATGAATTATCAGATGGTGAAAAGATGGGGATACATATTTATTATACCTGTGTTATCTGGTATGGTACATTTCATGTGAGATGTGCTCTTTTGCATTCTTACACAGAGCTGGATATTTGACTTTGTATGGCAATGAATCGGTCCACTACAACAATCCTCTTCTTCAAACCAAGGATCTAGAACATTCTGCTGAAGTCTACAATGAATTTTACCAACTGGATCAGCTGTTGATGAAGCTTGCACGCTCCATGTTGTCAACTGGTTAGTTTTAAAAATGAAAAAAAAAAAAAAATGTTTATGATGTTACATTATTATATGTAATTGGTGGAAGAGATTGCAGAAGCTCTGGAACGCGTTGCTAGAGGTTGTGGTAAGAGCAGATAGCGTAGCTGGTTTTAAGAAAGGCTTGGACAAGTTTCTGGAGGAAAAATCCATAGTTTGTTATTGAGAACGAAATGGGGGAAGCCAATGTTTGCCCTGGATCGGTAGCATGGAATGTTGCTACTCTTTGGAGATTTCATGTTGCTACTATTTTGGGTTCTGGAATTTTGCTTACTCTTTGAGATTCTGGAATGTTGCTACTCTTTGAGTTTTGGCCAGGTACTAGTGACCTGGATTGGCTACCATGAGAATGGTCTAATGGGCTTGATATTGGTCTGACCCTGAAGGCTATTCTTATGTTCTTATGTGGACAAATGAGATTGGAAGTACAAAATGCTAGACTCGGATAAAGCATCATTTTTCTTGTAGGCACTGAAAATTCTTGGTACATCATGCCCAATGATAGATTTTAAAAAAACCAACAACCCCCCTCCCTCCCACTTTTTAGATACTTTCCTAAAAGATGTTAATTATTATAAAAGAAGTTCCTGGAGGATCCAAGATGGCCGTGGTAGCATGTGCATGAGAGAGATGCCGTGCACTGTTCCTGTTTTTCTATTAACCTCAGTTTAATAATGCCGAAGAGAAGAGGTAAAGGAGTCGGTGGAGCCTCCCGACGACCGGAGACCCCCTCAAGGGGCTCTATCGATGAGATTTTGCAGCGCATCATTGGAGGAATGGATTTGTCTGGGAATTGCCCGTTGTCGATGCCGGCGATGAGTGACGCTGTTCTGGATGACCTGGAGCTAGATGCTACTCTGAGCCCAGACCATAGAGTTCCTCCTCCTTGGCCACAGCAAGCAAGCTCTCCACAGGAAGTGAGCACGTCCAAAGAGGCTGTTCTACTACTATGAGAGGCTGGTTTAACAGAGAGCTTGCCTCTGGAGTCAGCGGGGGAACTTGTATCCCTGGAGCTACCTGTGGCCGGAAGATCAACTGAGGAGTCGGCACAAGGGATAAAAGTCATGAATCCAACAAAGGGTAAGACTGAATTAGCACTACAAGACTTTTCTTCATTAATAAAACCTCCTGAAGTTACCTTGGAGAATATTTGGGACTTAGTTGTAAACCTGGGGAAAACTTTTTCCCCAAAGGTTGAAGAGATAGAAGGAAAATTAAAAGTAAATCAAGAAGAAATCTTGCAAATGAAACGAAGAGATTAATCAAAGCAAAAGTGAGATTCAAAAAATGACTATAGAATTGAAAACAATAAAATATATCCAAGAGACACAAGTTAAAGATAGTAATAATATACGAAGAAAACTAGAAACTCTTGAAAATTATAATCGCTTTAATAATTTGAGGATATTAAATTTTCCTAAAGACCCTTTGATAAATCCTCGAGACATGTTAAAGAGATATTTTCTGGCTGTTCTGAATGTTCCAGAACAATCATTACCTCCCTTTGTTAGGGTATATTATCTTCCGGAAAGGAAAATCCAGGAACAAACAGATCCAGAACAAAATGGTCAAGATAAATCTCTTAATGTCTCTGAATTATTGGAAACCTCTGAGGAGAAAATTGTGAAATCATCAACATTATTGGTAACAGTTGCCTTTGCTCCTGATTAGAGATTGGATATTGAGATTATTCTTTAAAAATAAATCAAAAAAATTTTGGGGACATAAAATATTAATGTTTCCTGATGTCTCTAAAGATACTCGGAGAAGAAGATGAGAGTTCCTGTTGATGAGACCCGCAGTTACAGCTATAGGAGGAGTTTTCTTTTTACGATATCCATGCAAGTGCATAATCAGATACAAATCTTTTAAATATGTTTTTTATGATCCATCCCAGTTGACTGGATTTCTGTCTCTTAAACGTCTTGACAAAGAATAGGTGACACCACTCTAATGAAGATAATTTCCTTCCACCCTCATAGGCTATTGCTTTATCGTTAAATTTTTCTTAGTTATCTAAGTATTTCTATGTTGTAATTTTCACTCATTGAATTTTGGATCTCTAAAATAGAGAACTTGAGAATGATAGGAAATGCTGTAAATTCCTTGTTATATTTAAGTTTCTTCTTTAATTCATACTATTTGTATGTATGTTTTTATTTCTGTCATTCTTTCTGTTCAAGATGTTTATGCTTGGAAATGTAATTGAAAATTAAATAAAGAATTAAAAAAATAAAAGAAAATAAAAGAAAAGAAGTTCCTGGGGATCCAAGATGGCCGCTGCCTAAACGATCGGGTACACCCCCCCGATCGGAACTCTTCTAGTTTAATGATTTTTGGCTGGTGACTGCGGTTCCCGGCCTGCTTTTACCTATTTCCGTGACGCGATGCCAAAGAAGAGAGGCAGGAGCGCTGCTGGCGCCTCGCGGCGCTCCGAGGTGCCGTCCATCGGCAACATCGAAGAACTCCTTCGGAGGATGCAGGGAGCTGCTGCGGTGAATCAGAACGCTAGCCCGCTGAGGATCTTGGGTGTGAGTGAGTCCAACGGGACTCCTCTTGGGCCAGACATTACCCTTAGCCTGGATGTTAGAGCACCGCCTCCTCCACCACAGTTGACCAGCTCACCCAGGGGTCAGGAAACCCCGGAGGAAGGGGTATTACTTTACCCAGAGGCATACAAATTAACACCGGGAAGCTTGGAAATGGAGATACCGGTTCGGGCAACCTCCAGGGAAGACTGTGGGATTTACAACACCCAGAGGAGGATTGAACCAGAAGGAACAGAAGCCAGAACAAACCAAGGAAGGTGAGAGATTGCACTACTATACAAGCTACTTTTTGGGATAGACCTGCTGAGGTGACCTTAGAAGCCCTTTGGGACCTGGTAGCAAATTTTGGGAAGGTAATTAGTCCCAATTTCCAACAAATTGAAAATAAACTTATCCACCACTCAGAAGAATTAGAAAAATTAAAATTGGATATGACTTCTTCTAATAGTTTACTTGAAACGACTCAGCAGGATATGGCTTCAATCAAACAACTCCAGGAAGCTATAATTAAAGACAACTTGAATCTTAGAAGAAAAGTGGAGTTATTAGAAAATCAGGCACATAGTAATAATTTGAGATTGATAAACTTTCCAAGAATAACTATAGTAACACCTAGAGATATGCTCAGGAGATATTTATTAGAAATTTTGGAAGTTCCGGAAGGTAATCTTCCACCATTCGTTCAAGTTTATTATCTCCCTAGCAAAATTTAGCACCAACAGCAACCTGAGCCTATTGAAGGACAAGTAATGAATATTACAGAGATTCTGGAGAAGTCAGATAAGGAAGAGATGACACCTGCAACATTAGTAGCCACTTTGGCTCTTTCTATTGATAAAACTTGGTTATTGAGACTATTTCTTAAGAATAAACAAAAGGAATTTCTTGGCTGTAAAATTCAGATGTTTCCATGATGTTACAAGGGAAACGCAAAAACGTAGATGTGTGACTTCCTTCTTTTGAAGTCGGAGGTCATCTCATTGGGGGCAACATTTTATTTGAGACATCCTTGTAAGTGCATTGTCCATTATCACTCAACTAAATATGTATTCTTTGAGCCTCAATATTTGACTAATTTTCTGGCAATGTCCCGTCTGGACAAGGAGAAAACTCAAGTTTGAGCTCTAAAAGAGAATAGTAACTTCCTCACTGATCTATAGGAACAGCATTACTTTTTTGATTGTTTCTTTATGTTCTCACAATTAATTCTTGGATCTAATGAGGACTTGAGCTAATTTTTACCATAATAGTTTTTCTTGCATTGCTTAACGTTGTTAAGTATGGATTTATATGATTGTAATATGCTTTGGTTAAATTTGCTTTCTGTACAAGTTTACTTGATATAATATTGAAATCAATAAAAATACTTAAATATAAAAGAAGTTCCTCAGAATATAAAAAAGAAGTGAAGATAGGTTTTCGCAATGCGCATGGCATTGATGCAAGAGAAATTTCTGCCAACAGCAGAAAACAGGGGTGTGGGGTTTTTTGGGGAGTGTTTTTTTTTCAAATTTTGAGCAGATGTTTACCTTTCTTGTCACACTTATGGAGCAGGCCAATTTAGGAGGCCAGCAGTAATGCCTTAAAATACATGTTGGTGCCATGTGACCTTATTGTTTATTTTTAATTTACAGAGGAAAAGAAGGAGGCAACCCGCATCAAAAAGCACCTCTGGGAACTTCTGTCCAGAAGGAGACTGAACGCCAAAGTAAACAGAAGTTCTTGGCTGGACAGCTATCGGAGTCACCTGGAGGAACTAGGGGTTGATGATGTGATGCAGTCCAAAGCCTTGTTATTACAGCTGTGGGCCACACAGGTTAGAAAATAAACAGGCTGCCCCTTGAAATCTCTCTCCGAGAACTGCTATAATCTATGCAAGCAGATTACAGAGGCTACTACAGATCAGTGGCTGCAAAGATAATGGTAATAGCATCAAAAGCCACAGGGACGGGGGGGGGGGGGGGGAATTAGATGCAGCAGCACAGACTGGAAGCAGAAGCAGTCATAGGGTGGGTTCATCAATGGCAGCAGTATGAGTGTTATCAGAAGTTTCTGAAAGCAAGAACGAGGGGACCAGCATTAGCCTGGCATCCACAATGCTCAGGGGTCCTCCTTTAATCTTAACCATTGGACTAATTTAATAAATTATTTTGATAACTTTTAGCAGCCAAACCTTCCTTTCTCTGGTAATAAGCAAAAGATTGCAATATGACTGCAAATACATTTTATTCCACTTCCTGTTCTGGATGCATACAGTCTGAGCAACCACTGGGTGGCACTGTGCAACTAGAAAAATTATTTTTGTGCTGTCTGCCAAGGCACTGCTTTCCCTGGAGAAGCTGTGCTTACCACCTGGCATGCATTGCAGATGACAGCCAGTCTCCAGGCATTATCAGGTCACATTAATCACAGCCACCTCCTCCATAGCTTACTGAGGAGAGGTCCTCGCTTACAACTGTAGTGTCGAGCCACCTAAAAATGTCTCCTTCTGACTTCACTTTTTCAAATGAGGCTCTGTGGGGCAAGGGAGGGAGGGGGGTTAATACTATGGCACCAACAATTAGGCAATTTTTAAAATGGGAGCTTCCTTTTTAGGTGCCCTAATGCCCCACGGTGAGAGGCTGTTCTATAATGACATCTGGGTGCACAGCTTGCATTATAGATTAATAATATAAGCAGGCATCGATGCATTGGCGCGCTCTCTCTCTTGACATCGCTTCCAGGACCCGCGCCTATGAAGCGACGACAAAGGGCGAGCCGACACCGATGTGAGCATGCTGCTCGCGCTGGAGAAACGACGGGAAAAGGGTGCGCATGCAGGGGGATGGGGGAGGGGCGCCGCTCACTCTTACTACGCCACTGCTCCCAAGTTAATATTCAGCAGGTAATATGCATAGCATATGACTTGCAAGAAATGAAAACGGGGAGACCCTCAAAAAGGGCCACGTAAGATTTGCATTTATTGCATGGTAAAATCCCGTATTTGTAAAACACGGCAACAATAAATTTCAGTGCACCTTATTTGATTGGCTTATTTGGCTAGCGGTCGTCTGAATATCGATGTTAACTGGATAATGCACCATATATTTAGCACCTGTCGGTTTCCGGGTAACGGTGTTCATTTTAACTGCAATTTACTTAACCCGCTAGTTGCTAGGAAATATCGGCCTCACCCCCCACCCCCTTTTTACTAGAGGTTTCTACCATGGCCAAGAGTGCCAAATGCTCTGAAGCTCATAGAATTCCTATGAGCGTCAGCACATTTAGTGCTCTGGGCCGCGGTAGAAACCTCTTCCGTGGCTTAATAAAACATGGCTTACATGACCACTGACCAGTGTTCTGTGTCATGTGACTTGACAGATATCTTCATGGACACAAGGTAGCAAGTCCAAACCCTGTATTCAGTAACTAGTGTTTTAGGGTTTGTTGTTTTGTTGTTTGTTTGTTTTTTGCTTTTATAGGGCAATGCAGGTCCAGCAGCTTTTTGGCTTCTCTTTTTCCTTCTGAAACACCCTGATGCTATGGCAGCAGTTCAAGCTGAATTAGAGAGCGTTTATAAAGGCAAAGGGCAAGAAACGGAAGCCATTAAACAAGAAGATTTGGACAGCACTCCTACGTTTGGTTAGTATGGCTGTTTCTGGATAGATGTATTGTTTCCATTATTCCAAGGAGAATACTGTATATACAGTAAATATGTCTAAAGAAAACACTAAAAGCAAAACAAAACTGTGGAAAAACAATGTTCTTGGCGCTTCTTGACTGCAGGAATACGTGTATTAGAAGATATTATTTCTAATTGATTTTTTTCACAGTTGCAACATAAATATGGCCTCAACAAATCACAAAGTTTTAAATGGATGCAACTGAAGCAGGCCATTCAGGCGGGGTTCCCTGAATGGAAAAATCTTAATGATAAATATAGCTTGGAATTTTTATGCTTTCAGGTGGATTTCCGGGGACATCAGGCCGCTCAGTGGTACAAATTAATATCTGGATTTATGAATAAAAAAACCAAAGACTGGTCTTAGAGACATTTGGAGCATTGAGATTAAGCATCAAATTACTGTGTCTCAATGGCCACGAATTTGGTCTTGGAGGATGAGATGTACAGTGTCTGCATCTATGAGACAAACATGTTTTTTTTCTGTTGCATAGAGCATTCTGGACCCCTGTTCGTTTAAAAAAATTAGATTGCTCTAAGTCTGATAGATGTTGGCATTGTCATCTTGAAGTAGGGACTTTAGACCATTTATTATGGATTTTTGGAAATCAATTTGGGGCTAAATTAATAGTTTATTAGAAAATCATGTGGCATTATTGTAAGATACAGTATTATTTGGTATGTCTATGAGGACTAAGAGCCAAATATCATCTAAGAACAACAGGCTTTTACTTATAATGACAGGAGTCGCCATACAACAAATTACGAGCAATTGGAAGAATTGGAAGAGGCTTAACTATAGTTTTAGTGGAATTCCTTGTGTCGTATGTATAAAATGGAAAGAACATGAGCTACTCAGAAAGGGAATTTCAATAAATTTCAAGATGTGTGGGGGCCATTAACAAATTATTGCAATGAATAAGTATTATTTTCCCTGATTTGTACAAATGAAAAAATGGGGTTGGGGGAGGTGGGACTTTATTATATGGTGTAAGCGTTATGAAATGTTGAAAGGATGGGAGAGAAAGAGAGAATTCTATTTAATATGAAGAATTGTAGAATGTATTTAAGTTAAAATGATTGATACTTGTTGATGCACTTCATGTAAGTTATAAAATTAATGAAGAATTTAAAAAAAAAATAAAAAAATACAATGTCCACATTTGTCATTGGAGGACCCAACGCGGGCCGTGTTTTCGGCAAAATTGTTCAACAATTTTACGCAGTGTTGTGCCTTTTGCTGGGTTTCTGCTTGGTTGGCCAAGTCACACGTGTTATTCCAGATTTGCGAAAGGTTGTGAATTTAACATCTTGGATCCCTGAGGAAGGCGTGTTTTGCCGAAACACAGCCCGCGTTGGGTCCTCCAATGACAAATGTGCCTTCTGATTTAGGTGCCATTTATAGAATCGGGCCCCAAGGGGGGAAATTCTGTAAGAGGCGCCTAACTTACCCCCATTTTTCAAAACCACGCAAGAGATTTTTCGCACCGGCCGGTGCGCTGAATGCTCTGCACTGTTCCGATAGTCATAGAGTTCTTATGAGCATCGGAACAACGCAGAGCATTCGGTGTGCCGGCTAGTGCTAAAAACCTCTTGCGTGGTTTTGTAAAAGGGGGGAGGGGGTTAATTAATTAATTGGCTTCAATAATGAGCTTTAACAAGCTCATAATTGAAAAAAAAAATAGAATTTAATTGGGAGATAGTCATCTATCTTCTCAGGCATAGTTCTATAAAGATAGGCGCCTATTGCATGGCGCCTATCAGGGCCTAATACCAGGGTAAGCCTACATACCAGAGGGCATAATTTGAAGTTGAGGGGTGGTAGACTCAAGAGTAATGTTAGGAAATTCTTCTTTACAAAGAGGGTGGTTGATGTGTGGAATCCGCTCTTGAGGGAGGTGGTGGAGAAGAAAACGGTGACAGAGTTCAAACAAGCATGGGTTGAAAACAGAGGATCTCTAATTGGAAAATAATGGGTATACATTGAAGGAACTAAGGCCAGTACTAGGCAGACTTGCATGGTCTGGGCCCCATATATGGACATTCAATTGAGGACGGGCTGGGGAGGGCTGTGGTGGCTGGGATGGTTAAGATGGGCTGGAGTGAGCTTTGATGGAGATTCCAATAGATAGAACCTAAGCACATTCCCGGACAGGGCTCTGGGTTTCTGGCCCAGAAATATCTAAGAAAAAGGACCATTCGGGTCTTTATCTGCCGTCATTTACTATGCTACTATGGAACCTCCTTCTTTTAGGAACAATGGAACATTTCACTTTAACCCCAGTAAGCCTTTGACAATTCAGACATCCGCCTTCATTGCCATATCCAGAAGTGCTTGCCATTACTGAGATGTAGAAATGCGACAAGTTAAAATCTACTGTATTGAAGACTGCAGTTTATTGTAAGACCACTAGGAGCTGTTCTTGTTTGTTCAGTTGCTTTTCTGAAGGCCATGAAGCTCACTCCTGTCTCAGGCCATTATAAGATGAAAACCCTGTATATACTGAACAAATTTCTGTTTCAGTTTTTTGCAGTAACTAGCTTGTAAGTACAGGCAGTCCCCGAGTTACAGACACCTGACTTAAGTTCGACTCATACTTAAGAACACAGTTGCAGCTTCATTTGATTTCACTGAGCAGTATTTCCAGTGGCCTAGACTCCTACACTTCTCCTGTAGCAGATTCAGGCATGATGCATGGCCACATTAAGAACAGTTTGTGGTTGTGCATGCTGTACCGTAGAGGGAAGCCTGGTAGGGACAGTTGGGCCTTTTGTCACCTGGGAGCAGAGGTAAGTAGCAAGAATCTTAAAGTCTACAGGTTCTGAGTTACATACAAATCCGACTTAAGAACAGCTTTAAAAATGTAACTTGTTCTTAACACGGGACTGCCTGTATATGACAACAAGCTCACTTTGTAACACCATCCAGCTCTTCTTTACTAAGTAGAGGTGGCTTTTCTTTAACGGCAGCCTCCCATACCCTCTGAAAGAAAACTTGCGCTACTTCAAGTGCCCAGTGAGCATGCCGAAGAAAGATCAAAATGAAGCCAGATCCCATAGTGGCGTTCCCTTAATCCTTATTGAACTGTTGTTAAAGGTCTGCAAATGGCCTAATTGCAAAAGCGTAGTCCCTCTTCCCTGAAGGCTGGGATTTCCTAATGCATCAGACCACAGGTGAGTATTTGAATTATGCATATAATTGGGGACTCATTTCATATCCATCACCTTATGCCAACCATTTAAAATGCACAACTTGGCAACCTAGGTATACAATTCGATGCTTTCAGTATTGATGCCTGAGTGGGAGGCCTGTTATGTGTGTGAGCACACTGGACTTTTCCATTTACTCCTTGCCAGATGCTGTAATTTCCTTGTGGTTTTGCTTTGTGCAGACAGTGTATTGAGTGAGACTTTACGACTGACAGGAACCCCCTTCATCACCAGAGAAGTCCTTGAGGATATGCCCCTGAAACTGGCAGATGGCAGGGAATACAGACTGAGAAAGGGAGATAGGCTCTGTCTGTTTCCATATTTAAGTCCTCAGATGGATTCAGAAGTCTACAAGGACCCTGAGGTAATTTTTGTCCTGTCTCTACATCTTAAATCTTCTGGTAATGGCTTAGAGTTCTTTTTGGATGCCACATGAAAAAAAAATTATTGCATTTTTATCATTTTATCATCAGAGAGTGTTTGGGGATATCAGTATTCCTACTATATCAAAATGAGAAGCATAGAAAAATAATATGCTAGACAATCTTATTTAGTCAATCTGGTCACTATCAACCTCAAAAACGGAATAAAATTTGCAGGAAAGCAACAAGCTAATATTCAATCTCTGAGGAGCACCCAAAAAATTGGTGTCCGGTCAAAAGCGCGCCGGGACAAAGGTGTGCCCAGACAATTGAGCGCAGCGCGCGCTGCCGCACCACTCTAAATTAATGTTTTTAGTGCTCCGATGGGGGGGCGTGGGGGGGAACCCCCCCACTTTACTTAATAGACATCGCGCCGTGTTGTGGGGGTATTGTGGGGTGTGTGGGGGGTTGTAACCCCCCACATTTTACTGAAAACTTCACTTTTTCCCTGTTTTTAGGGAAAAAGTTCAGTTTACAGTAAAATGTGGAGGGTTACAACCCCCCAAGCCCCCCATAACGCCGGCGCGATGTCTATTAAGTAAACTGGGGGGGTTCCCCAACAAAACCCCCCGTCGGAGCACCTAAAAACTGTAATTAAGAGCGGTGCGGCGGCGCACGCTGCGCTCAATTGTCGGCGCGCGCTTTTGTCTTTCGCGCCGTTGTCTATGAACCAAAAAATTTTGGGGGAGAAAAAAAGTCCTCAGATGTAAGGTTTCACGGATCTTACAAAAAAACCGCCAAATCAGGTGCTACTTCTCCCTCCGTATTCGCGGGGGTTAGGGGCGGAGCTGGCCCACGAATATGGAAAATCATACTTTCTCTTGTTTCCTGTTTATAAAATGCGTTATTGCACAACATTCTCTCTTTGTTATGTTTTATGACAGCACTGACAAAAGAAAAAAAAAAATTATTTTCCAGAAATTCAAATACGACCGGTTTCTGAATGCAGATGGTACCAAGAAGGAAGATTTTTACAAGGGAGGAAAAAAGCTAAAGTATTACAACATGCCATGGGGTGCGGGGAACAATGTGTGCATAGGGAAACTTCACGCCATCAATAGCATCAAACAGTAAGTACATTGTTGGAAATGTATGTTCAGTATGGTACTTAATAACTGCATTCTGCACTCGCTGGGTAGAATCTGCAAACTTCACTCTTATTTGAATTTTAAATTGGTTCTAGGAGTGTCTTGGATAGGAACCAACGATTCGCATCCCTCTTTCCCCACTAACATTCCTTGAGAGTGATAATCAAAGCCTTCTCCAACTACCATTTTACCTACAGGTGTCAGGGCTTTGATTATTGCCCAGTCTCTAATTGGGTAAACATATGCAGTGGTATAGTAAGGGGGGGAGGGGTGGTCCGCACAGGGAAAGGTGTATTAGGGGCCGCAATGCCGGGTGCCTCTACCCTGGACTCAAGCTTCCCTCGCTATACCACTGTTCAGACCAGTTGCCCAAGCTCTGCCCGTGGATCAGAGAGGGTACAAGGGGGGCAGTCCGCCCCGCGTGCCATGTTGGTGGGAGTACCACCACCCCCCGCCTCGTCGCATTCCTCCCCTCCATGCACGCGCCCCCTTCCCTTGCCCAGTACCTGTAGTTGAAGTTGGTGCTCGCGGTGGACAACAACGTGCTCTTTGCGACACCATTGGCTCTTCCGCTGATGTCACTTCCGGGTGCCGCTCATAGCAAGGTGACGTCAAAGGGAGAGCCGATTGGACCGCGAGGAGCACGTCGTTGACTGCTGCGAGCAACAACTTCAACTAGAGATACGGGGGAAGGAAAGGGGAGGTGAGCAGAGACGAGAGTGGGGGAGGGGCGCCATCATCCAGGCTTCTCTCACCTCGCTAGGCCACTGACGAAGACCTCACCTAATCTAGCCAGTTAGGGAATGGCTGGTTAGTGGAGATATTCAGTGGTGTTACCTGGTCAAGTGCTACTGAATATCGGTGGCCAGCCAGCTTGGGTAAGAGTCTAGTTAATTGGGTAAGAGAATTGCCTGGTTACAAGCCGTACACATCTGAGTGTTGATACTTGACATGTTTATTCTGAAAAACCAACACTTGAATTTGTATGTTGCCGGGTTGATCTTATTAGTATTTGAGACATTGACATTTGTAGAATGGAAACTCTCAACTCATGGAGTTGGCACATACTTATCCATCACCGCATGTGATTTAGAAAAGACTCTACTTCAACACCAACAGAAATGAACGTGTCCCAACGTGGATATCTGAAATAGTATCTCTACATTCTACCTAAAATAGTGCTTCACATGTACTGATATACTGTCTAATTATATCTAGGTTTGTGTTCATCTTGTTAACCAATTTTGATCTGGAATTAAAAGACCCAGATGAGAAAATCCCAAGTTTTGACACAAGCAGATATGGCTTTGGAATGGTGCAGCCCAGAAGTGATGTCAAGATTCATTATAAGCGGAAGAAGAGTGTGAGGTGGTAATGACCTGCCAGTACAGCCTTATCCTCACCGGTTGTCTCTGACATCTATGCAGCTAATTAAAATTATTCCACTTCCTCAACAATATATAGGATTTATGAAGGTATATTTCTAAATGGAAGTTTCTAATGATCAGTCCAATACTGGTCAAAAGACTTTTTAAAAATTGAACTGACAGTACATTTGTGACTCACCTGTGGGACTGATATCCCTTTCAACATTATTGTAGTGAAGAAAGTGTAACTCTCTCAAAAGCAAATTTGTTTTTAAGAAAGTGACATGAATTATTCTTGTTCTGAACTTTGTTTTCTGTATTCCCTTTGCAAAACTCTAGAGTCCACATCTGGGGTACACTGGAAAACTGGTACACTCTTTAACCAGGCATACATCAATCTAAGGTTTGATTTTTTCCTCCACCCCCCTCCACCCCCCCCCCCCCCGAGCACATATTAAAATGAAGTCCTAAACAGAGATAAAGGAAATCTCTCTGATTGTTTGTTCAACTTGCTGTACTTTTAACACACGTTTTTATAAAGGTCGCTGAGTGTGAATTCTATAATAGCATCTTGGTGCCTCGATTCCATTATAGAATAAAGCATATGTTGGCATTCAGGCACTATTTTGGGTTATTTGGGAAAATGTTGGGGGTCTCATTTTTTCCAGATACTGTGTAATTATTAAGAGTATAGAATTAAGGGGGAATAGTTGTGGTCTCTTGGCTGGTGTGGTGCCTTAGCCTAAGCCATGGGTGTCAAAGTCCCTCTTCGAGGGCCGCAATCCAGACGGGTTTTCAGGATTTCCCCAGTGAATATGCATGAGATCTATTTGCATGCACTGCTTTCATTGTATGCTAATAGAGCTCATACATATTCATTGGGGAAATCCTGAAAACCCGACTGGATTGCGGCCCTCGAGGAGGGACTTTGACACCTCTGGCCTAAGCAGTTGGAAACCAGGCACGCTGATGCCCTGAGATTATTTATTTTTTTAATGAAATAGGATAGTTCAGGACCACACCATACAAGGCAACCTGAACTTCCTGTGTGCAATAACCATGGGCAGACTGGAATCTTTCTAGTTTTTAAAACAGGCTTTGCATTGTGTATATAGTGGTGACATGCATTATTTATTGCATCACCAAGAGTGGATTAATTTTTGTAAATAACCTGCCATATTGCACTTTATAGTTACATTTGATGTGGGTTATTTAAATAGTGCTTTTAATTAATTACACACACAGTAAGGCAATGCTGTGGCCAACTCGCATATTCTCCCAATAACCATTCTTCTCAAAATCCTACTTAGTAATACTGAACAGCAGGGCAGACCCAACTTTTAGGCATGCTTAGGCAGTTGCCTAGGACAGAAACTTCTAGGGGCAACAAAGAGCAGCTGTAGTCAAAGCAAAACAGTAGATCCCAAGAGCCACAGAAAACTCAGAAAAGCCACCATTGCTTACTTTTTGTCTGCAAGAAGGGTGGGCAGTTTTCAAATAGCCCATTTTTCTAGGTAAATGACTTTTGGAAATTGCACTCATTTCTGTATGTTTGTGATAGGTAAGTATGACGCTGTCAGGGGAAGGGGATGCAGATTAGGGGCCTGGAGGTTAATTAGGGGTACGTAAAGTTAAAGGTTCCCTAGGGCAATGCTTCTCAAACCTGCCCTAGGGGACCACAAGCCAGTCAGCTTTTCAGCATATCCCAAATGGATATGCATGAGACAGATTTGCATGCCTGTTACCCAGCATACATAGTCATTAGGGATGTCCTTAAAAACTCAGCTTACTGGTGATCCTCTAGGGCAGGGGTAGGCAATTCCGGTCCTCGAGAGCCACAGGCAGGTCAGGTTTTCAGGATATCCACAATAAATATGCATGAGATAGATTTGCATCTCAAGGAGGCAGTGTATGCAAATCCATCTCATACATATTCATTGCGGATATCCTGAAAACCTGACCTGCCTGTGGCTCTCGAGGACTGGAATTGCCTATCCCTGCTCTAGGGCACGCTTGAGAACCATAGATCTACTCGGTCTTGGAGTACCCACTTGCCAGTCAGGTTTTCAGGATATCCACATTGAATTTGCATAAACTTGATTTGCATGCACTGCCTCCATTATATGCAAATGTCTTTCATGCCTGTTCATTGTGGATATCTTGAAAACCTGACTGGCAAGGGGGTACTCCAGCACCGAGTTGAGTAAAGCTGGCCTAGGGTACCCAGTACCCTTGCACTGGTCCTCCTGAATAGCTCTGTTACAAAAGAGGTTAGTGCAGCAAGAACAATGATTCGTTGCTTGGGGGTCCAGTGACCATGCGGTGCATATTGCTGGCATCACTGCTGATCATACTGGTTGTACCAGGGGTTTGCAACCCAGTCCTTAGGACATACCTAGCCAGTCACATTTTCAGGAGACCCAATATGAATATGCATGAGATCTGCACACAGTGGAAATAGTACATGCAAATTTGTCTCGTGCATATTAATTGTGGATGTCCTGAAAACCTGACTGGCATCCCGAGGAGTAGGTTGAAAATCCCCCTGGGTTAGATGCTAGTGGGAAGGGAGCTGATCTAATCAGATGGGAGATCTCCAAAGACCAGTTTAAGGTGCTGCATTTAAAAAAGAACCCTCCAACTCTGTGAACCATTTTCGGTGTTCCAAACCACTGTTGCACACAGTTGTTTGTGATGTTGAGCACTTTATTAATGTACCCAATTGTAACTGTCCTTTTATATCTTTCCATTAGTTGTATTTTCCTCTTGTCTGTCTTCCTCTACCTTAGTGTGTATTTTAATTAACTCTATAAGCCGCTTGGATGTTTGTTTTATGACAGGGGTCTCAAAGTCCCTCCTTGAGGGCCGCAATCCAGTCGGGTTTTCAGGATTTCCCCAATGAATATGCATTGAAAGCAGTGCATGCAAATAGATCTCATGCGTATTCATTGGGGGAAATCCTGAACACCTGACTGGATTGCGGCCCTCGAGGAGGGACTTTGACACCCCTTATTTTATGATAAATGCTCTGTCAAATGAAGGGCTCCTTTTACAATGCTGTGTAATTACTTCAGTGCTCTTAGGGATTTAATGGGCGTCGGAGTACTAGCTGTGCGGCAGCCGCTACCGCTGCTTTGCGAAAGCAGACTCTAGCGTCTGCTTACTGGCTGCCCCTTAGCCAAACGCTGCGTCTGCAAGGGCCTGACGCTGGCGTTCAAAAGCCTTGCGTGACATGGCGCCGGGCTATAGGACGGTTAAGCTTCCTCCGTTACGTGCCGAACCGGTCCCTCCGCTCCCAGGATGAAATGTGCCTCAAAACGGCACTCTGGCTGTGCCCTTCAATTACAAACTGCCAAACGACGTAACTATGCCCACTTCATACCAAGCCACTGGAATGGACTGCCACCCCCCCCCCCCCCCCCGAAAGATTCCTCAACTTTAGGAAAGCAATAAAAACATACGTCTTTGCCTTAACCCCCTGCCCTTGACCGATGGATCACAAAGAAATGAATATTGGTACCAGAACCCGGTATATCAGTAAGGAAACTTGTATTGTAAAATCTTGTACTATAACTGTGGCAAATCCAACCTGTAAACTGTCCGTGTTTCAATTAGGATAAAATTTGTACCGGAAAACTTGTACTGTAAGGATTATGGTAAACTGTAAGTTATGTATATTTGTATGAGACCCTAGTATGTGTCAAGTTAGGATAATAACTTGTAATGTAAACTTGATCTGAAATTATGGCAAATCCAGTGCAAATCGTAAATGTATGTTTAACCTGTAACCCATTCTGAGCTCTTTGGGGAGACCAGGAGAGACAATGAATTAAAGAAAATAAAGAAAGACCTTTTTCTTTCTTCAAAATTGAGGGATGTTTTAAAATCGGTGCAGCCAAACTTATCCCTTGCTACACAGGACCAGTACAACTTGGAGGCGAGTCACAATGTTTCGGGGCGGGGCGGGGGGGAGGGGTAAATCTCACTGAGATGACTAGGGAAATTTCCCTGCCTCATCCATTTGCTTTAATTTCAGAATTTTATCCTTTTCAATGTATGTTTAAACAAATACGTTTTTCAAAGCAACAAAAGAAATTGACCCTGTTCTCTCCACAGAAAGCACAGACAAAGAAACCAAAGAACTTGTGGAAAGTCGATATCCAAGTTGATGGCTTTATTAAGGCAAATAGATAATCCACACAAATACGGCCCTAGACGTATTTGTGTGGATTATTTATTTGTCTTAATAAAGCCATCAACTTGGACATCGACTTTCCACAAGTTCTTTGGTTCCAAACAACTATGTTTTTTCATGTTATTTTATATTTAAATAAATCAGTATCGGAAAGTTATGTTGTTTATTGTTGTTGAGTTTTGGTTTTTTTTTTTTGCAATGAAAGATTTGATGTATTGTTGCATACATTTTAATTTTTCTGAGTGTGTCATCGTTGCTCTTTAGCAGTGGAAAGAAACCAAGAAAGCCAGGGATCAACTTCTCTCACTAATACCCTTTCTGACTTAGGGTAAGTTACTTCGACCTCCGTTGTTTTAGGTACAAGGAGCCGGAATTATGAAAGTTGAAACTGCATTGAAATGAAGCAAAAACCACGTTAGACCAGCGTTTCCTACGCCTACATTGTAGACGATATTTAGACACGGTCTGCCGCCTAAGTAACATAGAAACATAGAAGATGACGGCAGAAAAGGGCTACAGCCCATCAAGTTTGCCCACTCTGCTTACCCATCCCCTGTCTATGCCCTAATGACCCAATTTTCTTATCTTGACCCTCGTAGGGATCCCACATGGGTATCCCATTTATTCTTAAAGTCTGGCACGCTGTCTGCCTTGATCACCTGCACTGGAAGCTTGTTCTAACGATCAACCACTCTCTCTGTGAAGAAATACTTTCTGGTGTCACCATGAAATTTTCCGCCCCTGAGTTTGAGCGGGTGCCCTCTTGTGCCTGAGGGTCCCTTGAGAAAGAAAATATCATCTTCCACTTCGACACGTCCCGTGAGGTACTTAAATGTTTCGATCATGTCTCCCCTCTCCCTATGTTCCTCGAGAGTGTAGAGCTGCAATTTGTTCAGTCTCTCTTCGTACGAGAGACCCTTGAGCCCCGAGATCATCCTGGTGGCCGTCCGCTGAAGTAGTGTCTAAGTAGTGCCTGCCCATAACCACACCCATGTTACGCCCACGCCTACACACTTAGACACGACTATGCTTTACATAGACGTCTGCCCTACTTCCATCTTTCCTGGACGCCTAGATGACGCCTAGCTACGTCTAACTCTCAATTAACGCTTATTAAGACCCTTAACTCCGTCATTATTCAATTAACTCAGACGTCTAAGGCACGCCTAAGTTTAGACGCATTATAGAGAATTTACCCCAAAATGTATTGTAAGTCCCTTTGAAAAGGGAAATAGCTATGATAAAGGTACCTGAATTGTAAGTCACCTTGGAAACGGAGAGTAGGGGATGGAAATTATCTAGAGGGATTGCCATTAATATGGGGGGTTATTATTTTTTTTAAATCTTTATTAATTTTCAAAACTAATACAAAGTGCCAGGAATTATACAGACATTAATAATAAACGTAAGCATTTAAATTCCATCAATAACAATACAGAAGAAAAATATCCCTCCCCTCCCATCCAACAATGTAATCAATAAATAAACCAAAAAGATAGCCCCCCCACCCCATCCTGGATGTGTATAAAAATAAACAAAAATAAAATAAGACAACTATGTTGAAGTAACAAAGGATATCAACGGACCCCAAACAAAATTTAAAAAATTGCTTTACCCCAACATATCAGCATTCAACTTTTCGTATTTCTAACCTAAACATAAACTGGCCCACCAAAACGCAAAGTAGTTGAGGCGGTCGCAATTTTTCCAATTGCGGGTTATCATTTGCATAGCGATCCCTGTCATAATTAGGAAAAACCTACCTTTGTAGCGATCAATGGGAGGTTTGATATGCAACAATGTTCCACATATAATTGCCTCATACGTCAAAGGGATTGTTGATTCCAGTATGAGGTTAATCTGTCCCCATATTGACTTCCAGAAGTTGAGCATCAAAGGACAATAGAACCAGATGATCCAGTGTCCCAATGGGTTATTATACTGCATGTTGTGCTATTTTACCACGTGTCCCATGTTTCCAAGTTTATTAATATATTTGATAAATCGCTTATTAGAATTACTAAGCAATGTACAAAGTCAAAATATAATATAGTAAAAAGAAACAAAGAATTTAACAATACATTTTCATATAAAACAGACATGAGTCGGGAGGGAAAGAGTAAAAATTACAATTTTCAGTTTATGGTAGAAAGTGGAAAAAACAATAGAGTAGGGGTAATTAAACCACAGCATGATTTAAAATCTCACTGGAAGTTAAATGTTAAAAACATCTTTGAATAGGTAAGATTTTAAAAGTTTTTTTAAAATTATGACGTCTTTTTCGTTTCTAATATATTGCGGTAGGGCATCCCACCATTGTGGTCCCATCACTGAGAATATGTCAGATCTTCTTGTTCCAATAATTTTTAGAGAGGGGACTGTAAGAAGATTATGGCCGGTTGAACGGAGTGAACGTTGAGTATTGTAAGGTATTAATAGTCTAGATATAAATTGAGGTTCGTTAAAGGATAAAGTTTTAAAGATAAGTAGCATTACTTTGAAGGTGATTCTGTGACCAATTGGAAGCCAGTGGGCGTCTATTAATAATGGTGAAACATGGTCGTATTTCCTAGCGTGTTATATTAGTTTAATAGCAGTGTTTTGTATCAGCTGAAGTCGCCTTTTTTCTTTCTGTGTAATGTTAAGGAAAAGTGCGTTACAATAGTCGAGTCTTGCAATGAGATCTACCCCCTCTTTTACAAAGGTGTGCTAAGCCTTTTTAGCCAGCGCTAAATGTACACATGCGTTAACGTGTCCGTAGACTAACATGCACGCGTTAGCGTTGAGCGTGTGAGTAGTGCGCGCTAAAACGCACCTTTGTAAAAGGAGACTCAGTTACTAATAACGGGGGATAACTGTAAAATAATACATTATGGCTGTTGCAGTTGTCGAGGTCTCGCTGCGTCTGGGTAGGTAAAGCTGATGTTTCAGCAATCATGGTGTGGCTTTCTTCATGGCATCCCATGTTGAAACTTCCCCCCTTAATTAAAGAAAAAAGATAGAAACATAGAAAGATGACGGCAGAAAAGGGCTACAGCCCATCAAGTCTGCCCACTCTACTGTCCCACCCCATCAAGTCAGAGTGCTGCTCGACCCACGTAGAGATCCCACGTGGATGTCCCATTTATTCTTAAAGTCAAGTACGCTAGTGGCCTTGATCACCTGCACCGGTAGTTTGTTCCAGTGATCCACCACCCTTTCTGTAAAGAAATACTTCCTGGTGTCACCACCAAATCTCCCTCCTCTGAGTTTGAGCGGGTGCCCCCTTGTGACTGAAGGTCCCTTCGGAAAGAATATGTCGTTTTCCCACCTCGACACGACCTGTGACGTACTTAAATGTCTCAATCATGTCACCCCTCTCCCTGCGCTCCTCTAGAGAGTAGAGCTGCAATTTGCCCAGTCTTTCCTCGTATGAGAGACCCTTTAGTCCGGAGACCATCCTAGTGGCCATTCGCTGGACTAACTCAGCTCGAAGTACATCTTTACGGTAATGTGGCCTCCAGAATTGCACACAGTACTCCAGATGAGGTCTCACCATGGCTCTGTACAGTGGCATTATGACTTCAGGTTTACGGCTGACGAAGCTTCTATTGATACATTTCATCATTCGCCTTGCCTTGGATGGCAGCCTTCATGTCTGCACTGATGATTACTCCCAAGTCCCGTTCTTCTGAGGTCGTAGCTAGTGTTTCTCCATTCAAGGTGTATGTTCTGTATGGATTTCTGCTGCCGAGATGCATCACCTTACACTTCTTTGCGTTGAAGCCCAGCTGCCATGTTGAGGACCAGTTTTCCAACTTGATCAGATCCTGCGCCATACCATCCGTGATATCGCTTTCACCTACTATATTACACAGTTTGGCGTCGTCGGCAAACAGCGCTACTTTTCCCTGAAGCCCTCAGGTCAAGTCCCTTATGAATATGTTAAAAAGGGATGGTCCCAGGACTGAGCCCTGCGGCACTCCGCTAGTCACCTCCGATGTCTTAGAGAGGGTGCCATTGACCACCACCCTCTGTAGTCTTCCACTCAGCCAATCATTGACCCATGCCGTTAGTTTCTCACCTAACCCCATCGATTTCATCTTGTTTAATAGTCTACGGTGTGGGACACTGTCAAACGCTTTACTGAAATCCAAGTACACTATGTCCAGAGACTCTCCCGAGTCTAGCTTTCCTGTCACCCAGGCAAAGAAGCTGATAAGATTGGATTGGCATGACCTGCCCCTAGTGAATCCATGTTGACAGGGATCCCTCAGATTCCCCTCATCCAATATCGTGTCTAATTTCCCTTTAAGTAGAGTTTCCATGAGTTTACACACTATTGATGTGAGACTTACTGGTCTGTAATTCGCAGCCTCCGCTCTGCAACCCTTTTTGTGCAGAGGAACAACATTGGCAGTTTTCCAGTCCAGGGGGACTCTCCCCGTACTTAGGGAGAGATTGAAGAGCATGGCTAACGGTTCTGCCAAAACATCGCATAGCTCTCTGAGCACTCTTGGGTGCAGATTGTCTGGTCCCATGGCTTTGTTCACCTTGAGTCTTGACAGTTCTTTGTAAACATCAGCTGGTGTGAACTCAAACTTCTGAAATGGGTCATCCATGCTTTGCTTTGCATCCAGCCGAGGCCCGTGCCCTGGTGCCTCGCAGGTAAAGACTGAACAGAAGTAATCATTCAGTAGTTTGGCTTTATCGGAGTCAGTTTCTACATAATTCCCGTCTGGCGTTCTAAGGCGTACTATCCCGTTTGTGTTCTTTTTCCTGTCGCTAATGTATCTGAAGAAGGATTTGTCCCCTTTCTTTATGTTCTTCGCTAGAGTTTCTTCCATACGAAGTTTGGCCTCCCTGACTGCTGTTTTGACCGCTGCAGACTTTGTCCTGTATTCAATGTTTGCTTCTGTTTCCCCCATGCGTTTGTATGATAGAAATGCTCTTTTCTTCTCCTTGACGAGGTGTGATACCTCATCTGTGAACCATTGGGGTTTCCTTTTTCTTTGTTGTTTGGTTACCGATTTTATGTAGGGGATAGTTGCCTCATGTAGGATCGATATGTCTCTAGAAATAGAAATCACTGCTTTATGTAATAAAAGTGAGCCAAATACGGGCCAATCAAGCCTTTGTGACATCACTAAGGAGGTCAGCTCTTGGGTATTGGTGGAATGAGGCGTTATGACATCACAACAGCAGCTCTGTTACCAGAGACTTAAACTCTTCACACTAAAGGGAAATGTTATGAGGATGGGCTGGGAGGGGGGGGGGCTGCAAATGCTGGGAGGGTGTAGATGGGCTGGAGTCGGTTTTGACGGAGATTTCGGCAGTTGGAGCCCAAGCACAGTACCGGGCAGAGCTTTGAATTCTTGTCCAGAAATAGCTAAGAAGGAAAAATTTAAATTGAATCAAGTTGGGCAGACTGGATGGGCCATTCGGGTCTTTGTCTGCCGTCATCTACTATGTTGTCAATGTGGACTACTGTTATTTTACCAGAAATTGTGCTAATTTAGCACAGGATCTCATTTTATACACAGCCTTTGCACTAAGGAGGCAGTTCTATAAAATAAGCACTAATATTTGTGCGTGTGTTATAGAGAGATGCGCAGGGACAGAAATCCCACCCGTCCCCATCCGTCCCCGCCAAAGTCCCACCCGTCCCCTCTCCCTTCCCGGCAACAGGAACCTTTTTACTCAGAATCCCTCACCAGCACCCTAAGGTACCCTTACCTCAGGCACTGATGAGTCTGCGCCTTTGGGTTTTTTCCTCCCCAGGATTCAATCTCCCTTCCGCATACACTGCTCTCCGGTCGCCTTTCCACTCGAACGCTGCTGGGCTCGCTCCGGTCCTCGTCCTCCGACCAGGATCTCCGGCCTCGTAGCCTCGTTCTCCAGCAACCTCCGTGAGATTCCACCAAAACTCCAAAGAAATGAGACGTTAATAATCACTGTCCCAAAATAAAAAAAAAACTGTAATCCACAGGCAGTTCCAATATTGTTTCAGTCTCTTTATACTTGAGCAGCACTCAAAACATGCCCCCAAGCAGTATGCGATTTCTTAGTTCAAAAGTCAATTCTTCAAACAAAATTTGAAAAACCAAAAAAAAAATTCACTGTTCCAGCATATTCCTGTGAGTGGCGCTAAATCCCACCGCTGCCACCATATTCCGCTCTGTGGCGGGGCCGGGGGTAAGCCTAGCGCTGGCAACCCAGCTCCCGCCCCAGGCGTAAGGACCAAGCGCTCCCAGGAGGATTCCCACTGGGAAACAGTGAAATAATTAGTGGAGGCTGCGTTAGTGGTAAAGTTCAGCTTTTCTTTTATTTCCCTCAGTTTACAGCACTAGGGTTCCAGCAGTCCCTCTGTGTTGAGGAGACTTAAACAAAAACATACTTTCATACAGTCCAGCCTGCTGTCCAGGCAGAAAAGCCAAAAATAAAAACCAAAACGTTTTCTCCTGATTTTGCTTTTTCTGTTTGAAAAATCTTTAGGAAGCTTTAGCACTGTCCCACCTGAAGCCCAATGCCCCCACTACCCCAAACTCCCAGGGTAGGCTAGGGAACTTTATCTCCCAAACGTTTCAGACTGCTCTTAGTCCCCTCCCAAAGTTCCTGCTTCAGGGTTAAGAAATCTCGGGACTCTAAGTTCCGTGCAAGCTTTCGGGGGAGGTTAATTACAGGTTCTCACCTCCTTCCCTATCTTCACAGGCTTTCCTCTCAGGCTCCAAGTAATTTATTCATACTAGTTCACAGTTAGACTAAGGGAGAAAGAACGCTACATCCAAACATTCACTTTCATTCCCCTCCCCCATTCATACCTCGTTATCTGTGACTCTCCTGGAGATCCCATGCTGCGAGATTGCATTCCATGTCATTGCTCTCAGATAACGCCCTTTCTAATTCCATTAGGGAATCACCGTCCTCTGAGCCAGGGTAAGAACTCCCTTCAGGGCCAGCTAACGGACAGCCCTGTCCTGGAAGTCTTGCTACTTCCCTGCCCTTCTGTTGAGAAGTTAGAAGTCTGGTCACTCGGGAGGGTTGTAAGACCAGCTGTGCTTTAGCTAAGGTCTGGGACAGAGACCTCTTGGCAGGCTCTATCCTGCTTAGTGCAGCCTGGCTCTTCCCTGCATTCCTCCTTCCAGTCTTCTCCCCAGTATTCTCCACAGTGTTCGTAATCTCCTCAGTTCTCCCCCTATTGTTTCCACCTGGGCTCATTTTATGCTGCAAGCCTAATCTCACTCTCCCTCTGGGTTCGTCCTGCTTGCTAGCCACACCCCCCTCATTAACCATGCCTGTGCTGGTTTTCTTTCTCAGAGGTTTTGTCAGCGCTTTGCCCAAAGGATCATAAAAGGAATTATAGTGCCCTAAACTAGATGTCGTGGTTTCTGTCCTTGCCTCTCTGCCTTGCCCTGCCTGTTGGCTCTTAGTGATAGGCACAGGGTTACTAGGCAGTTTCCTGGGCTTAGGAATAGGGACAGCCCTTTGCAAGGCAGGGTTTAAAACCGGGTTTAAACTGCTGACAGGCACTTCCCTGTCACAATGTAAATTGTCAAAACTATAAAGCAAGCGAAGCCATTTCAAACCCCGATGTCAGAAAAGGAAAAGTCTGCCAACATTGATGTTTTAAACAGTTCTACCACTAGCTACTGCGTAATTGCCTATGTCTGCAATTTCCATTCAAAGACCCTTTAAAGTAGCTATAAAGTTGTATTATTGAAAGAAAATACTATTCTTATAGATTGTGCAGACGTAATTGGATTTCAAATTGCTCATAAGCAAATATTTATGATAATCTGAGTTTTGGCTATGCAGTGTAAATGTCTTGCATTCATTACTTGATATAAATAATGCATGTCTATGCTGTAATATTTATTTCACTGCAAGGTGTTTTGAGAGAACTATGATGTATTTATATACAAAATAAAACATATATTAAGTATTTTACCTGGTTCTTGGAATCTAAGAAAGTTATTCTGTGGCAATATGTGAGGGGAAAAAAACTTCCCCTTTGCACGGTGACAGCAGCATTGGTCTCCAGTGGTCCAGTGGACTTCACTTCTCACCCACCCCTTGCTTAGTAGAGGACTGACCCGGCCTCCCCATCGGGACCTGACCACAGTCACCTCTATAGGTCTGAGAGACCTGCCCTGCTGGCTGTCTATACTTTAAAGTGCCAGCAATAAAAGGTCTCAAAAAGTTTATAAAGAATTCAGGCTAGCAGACCTCAGAAGTACCTTACTGTATGTCTATTTTTCTTTAGAGAACATACAGGTCAATTATGGCACCCATGATCGTCATAGGCCTTTATATCATTTTTTATCATTTTTTAAATTTTAGAACATTTTTTTAACTTATCAGCAAATAACTTATCTTTTATCTACGCGGGTGGGGGTGGGCACTCTGACATAGACTATGTTTCGCCCCGAATGGGCTGTATCAAGGACAATCCCCCTGCAACAGTAAAAATACATTATAGTTTATCATCTTTAAATTAGTCATCTTTAAATTAGTTCTAGTAAATCTAAAACCAATGTATAGAAAAAAACATTTAGCAATACCTTATATCCAGCGACTCATGCTTCCCGCTATAGATTTTTAGTTCAGGAAACATGGCCGCGGCGTTCTAGGCTATAAATAGCCACAGCACTTTTTTTGAAAAAACGGGATGACATCATATTTAGCGTGAAACCAACCCCCCGTCTGATTGGATAACTAAATCCATTTTAGATTAGAGAAAACCACTCAATTTCAGCGTTTAGACCTAAAGGTATAACAGTATTTAACATGTATATCCATCTTTGTTCCTTATAATTTAGCTTTTCTTTGATATTTCCACCCTCCCACCCACCCATAACCTGATCTATGACCCGCCATTTCAGATCTGTAATTTTATGCTTTTTCTCCCTCCAATGCTGGACAAGGGGAGCCTCTAAATTCCCTGTATTAATTCTGGATTTATGTTCGGTTAATCGTACATTAATTTTTCTACTCGTCCGCCCTATATAGAGCAGTTGGCAGGGACACTGAATCATGTAAATATTCGAGTCTGGTACAGTGAGTTTGTATGGACAAAAGAAACATGACTCAAAATAAAGGTAGCTTTGAAGGTTACACGGAAGAACAATTCCAGCAGATCCTTCTTAGACCATGTCTGCTGGATGAGGGAGGTGACTTAGTGACGACCAGCTCCTGGGACGATCTAGAGAACGCCTGGAAGAGACTGACTCGTGCCGAATTGCACGAAAGTACTCTAGTACAATACCTACGTAAAGAGCAATGATTCCCCGAGGTCTTCGAATTCTCAAGGAGCCAAAGACGTTTACCATGGACAAGTTGTTCATGGATAAATGGACTGCTATTCTAAATAAATGTAGTAGAGACCTGATGATACTGCTAGTTGAAACTACTTCCACTATAGAAAATGAGCTGCGGGAGCAGATTAAGAATATCGAACATATGATCCAATTGGAACAACAAGTTGAAAACGAAGATTATATACTGAAAAGAAGAACTTGGATGATATGATTGCTGCCTTTAAAGATTCCCTGCGTATAAATAAAATTAAGAAATTTAAGCGTGATGAACGTGACTACCAGTATGACCGGGTTTATTACTTGGATGAAAAAAATCACTGGGTAACAAAACAAGGGGAAATCCGAAAGGAATATATAATAATAACAAAAAAGTGGCATTCGATGGATCCTCTGGCACTTCAGATGGAAGTAGCGGAGAAACAAATGACAGCTCTAGTATACAATCAATTGCTGATGACGGCTCAACGTCGTCTCTAAAACAATTCGAAATATCCAAAGGGAGAGGGAAATCTGTACAGAGACCTCGAGATCAAACAGGCCCAAGTCTAAGATCGAAACAACATCAGAAACATTGATTATTAATCTATCTTCCACTACACTTTCAGACTCTCAGATCCAAGTTCTCCAGTTCGGTCTAGGATTCGTCCCTACTGTGAAATATGATTCGTTCATGATGAGAATTGCTTTTTTTCGGTTCTTTAGGAAGCTTCAATTGAGAGTATTTTTTGAGGAATATCCTCCTGGAATTGATATTTCAATTATGAAACGTCCATCAAAATGGTGCCCCCCAGGATTTTTGAAGCCCTTTCTCTCAACTTTCAGGGATCTGGTATTAAATGACCTTAATAAGCTGGAGGAACAATATTACCAACAAGATAAGAACTTTAATCTTACAAAAAACTTAGGGTTGGCTCTTAGAGAGTTACAAGACAACCCTGATATAATGATTATGAGAGCAGATAAAGGGGGTGCTATTACTGTTCAAGACCGGGAGGCATACCAAATGGAGGTTTGCCGACAATTGTCAGATACTGCGGCTTATGTGAAGCTGAATAAAGACCCGACGGAAGCTCTTAAATCGGAGATATCAAGTCTTATAGAAGAAGGCATCCAGAGAAAATTTTTAACTCAAAAGGAAGCAGCGTTCCTTTTGGAAGAAGGTCCATCTACTCCAAAAATCTATATGTTACCAAAGATACATAAAAGGCTTCAAGCCCCTCCGGGGCGACCCATTGTGTCCACTAGACGTTCGATCCTCGAACCATTGTCTAAATTTGTGGACTATTTTTTTAAATCAGAAATCCCGAAAATCCCATCTTACCTAAAAGACTCTGCCCATCTGCTACGTATACTTGAGAATAAAAATATTGGCAATACTACTCTGCTTGTGACTCTGGATATAACATCTTTATATACACAAATACCTCAAGAATCTGCTTTGAATGTGATTAAAGAGGTTTTGATGCAGAAAGATCTTGGCAGATTCAATTATGAATGGCTTTTAGATCTGGCCAGGTTAGTGATAACTGAAAATTTCTTTTGGTTTGATGGGGATTTCTATAAACAGAATCAGGGGGTCGCGATGGGAGCCACTCTGGCCCCATCGGTAGCAAGCTTATATGTCGCTTACTTTGAACAACATAAAGTGTTTGCTGCTTCTAATTTCCAGCATGTGGTTCTCTGGAAGAGATATCTTGATGATATTCTAATTTTTTGGGACGGATCTGAACCTGAACTGGATAGTTTTTTACAGTGGCTGAACTCTCTCGACCCCCTGCCTGATTTTTACTATGACTTACCATAAGGACTATATTTCATTTCTTGATATTTTTTTGATAAAAGATAAAAATCAACAAATTAGAACAACACTGTTTAGGAAAAAAGTAGACAGAAATCATTTTCTTCATTTTTCCAGTTTTCATCCTTTTTTTCTAAAATTTAATATCCCTGTGAGCCAATTCCTACGTATTAAGAAAATCTGCTCTTCTGACGAAGAATTTGAAAAACAAGCTAAGATACTTAGTGATCGGTTCTATGAGAGGGGTTATTCTAAAAAATCTGTTCGGCGAGCGTACCTTAGGGCGAAGTATGCCCAACGATCCCTTCTCCTTAGAGAGAAAAATGAAGATATTCAGGATGATCACCTGATAGCAGTACTTCCTTTCACGCCTTTGAGCACTGCATTTTTTGCCGTTATTAAAAACCATTGGCAGATTCTTCAGTTGAGCTCTCAGTTTCAGAATTATCCGATGGCTTCCTATAAGAGAGGGAGGACGGTGGGAGAACTTCTTTCTACTTACCGATATGAGATTAATAGAAGAGATGAGGGGACTATTTTTAATCATAATGCCTGTACACAATGTCAATGGTGCGACTTAACAGTACAAGGCCCTACGTGGTCTGATCCGCGGACTAGTAAGATCTATCGGGCCCGTTCGAATACGTCCTGTCGGAGCTCTTCAGTTATCTACATGATTCAGTGTCCCTGCCAACTGCTCTATATAGGGCGGACGAGTAGAAAAATTAATGTACGATTAACCGAACATAAATCCAGAATTAATACAGGGAATTTAGAGGCTCCCCTTGTCCAGCATTGGAGGGAGAAAAAAGCATAAAATTACAGATCTGAAATGGCGGGTCATAGATCAGGTTATGGGTGGGTGGGAGGGTGGAAATATCAAAGAAAAGCTAAATTATAAGGAACAAAGATGGATATACATGTTAAATACTGTTATACCTTTAGGTCTAAACGCTGAAATTGAGTGGTTTTCTCTAATCTAAAATGGATTTAGTTATCCAATCAGACGGGGGGTTGGTTTCACGCTAAATATGATGTCATCCCGTTTTTTCAAAAAAAGTGCTGTGGCTATTTATAGCCTAGAACGCCGCGGCCATGTTTCCTGAACTAAAAATCTATAGCGGGAAGCATGAGTCGCTGGATATAAGGTATTGCTAAACGTTTTTTCTATACATTGGTTTTAGATTTACTAGAACTAATTTAAAGATGACTAATTTAAAGATGATAAACTATAATGTATTTTTACTGTTGCAGGGGGATTGTCCTTGATACAGCCCATTCGGGGCGAAACATAGTCTATGTCGGAGTGCCCACCCCCACCCGCGTAGATAAAAGATAAGTTATTTGCTGATAAGTTAAAAAACTGTTCTAAAATTTAAAAAATGATAAAAAATGATATAAAGGCCTCTGACGATCATGGGTGCCATAATTGACCTGTATGTTCTCTAAAGAAAAATAGACATACAGTAAGGTACTTCTGAGGTCTGCTAGCCTGAATTGTTTATAAACTTTTTGAGACCTTTTATTGCTGGCACTTTAATGTTTGATATCTAAGAAGGTCTAAAATATTCAAGTCTGGTACAGTGGGGCTGTCTATACTGTCATCTTGCAGTACTACCACTCAGGGTTTTACCATGAGACTACAAGTAGGGAGTTACCCAAACAGATAGCTGCCAGAGCAGGAGTGAGTAGCGTTCGCCTCTTCCCCATCACCCCTTGTATCCTTAAGGGTGAATTGGGGTCCCAGGGAAGGCCAAGATGGTAGATCCTCAGGGGTGTCAAATGTCAGTCTTCGAGGGCCGCAATCCAGTTGGGTTTTCAGGATTTCCCCAATGAATATGCATGAGATCTATTAGCATACAATGAAAGCAGTGCATGCAAATAGATCTCATGCATATTCATTGGGGAAAATCCTGAAAACCTGACTGGATTGGGGCCCTCGATGACCAACATTTGACACCCCTGCTCTACTATATTAGGGGTGGAGCTTCAGGGAGGTTTTTCTCACACGTTAGCTCCATGTCAGGGCTGGGGAGGAGAGGGAGAGGATGGTATTGAACCACCAGGGATTGAGGGTCTGAGTGCTGCCAGTGGGCCCTTTAATTTTCTGAATGAGTGAGTGTTATAAGTTATTGTCCTTACAACTATGAGGCTTTTTCCTCTATTTTTATTCTCATGCTATTGGGGGGGGGGAGGTGTTTGGTAACACTCACCCGAAGATAATAAGATCCCTCAGCACTACTTGATTATCTATTGGAGGTGATTTTCTATTAAGTTTATGAATTGTCATTCAGTCTTCTTTTTAATTTTGTTTGTGTTTCAGAACATTTATGTTGCTGTGCTGATCCTGGTGATGTTTTATACATTTATGGTTATAAAACTGATGCTCCCACTGCACATAAATGTCCTTCCCTCCTTGCATTGTACGAGCTTCAGGATATATTGGCATACCTTGTTCTAGAATACTAGCGGAACTTGAGATGTTCCCAACTGGATATCTCAATTCAGCTTTGTATGTCCTTCCTAAAATGCCACTCTATGTGAAATCACTTTAAAACAGAGACAGAGGATACATTTATGTGTCACCGTGTTTATGTAGGAAGCCATATTGCGTCCCTGCATTTTATTCTCACACTCCTCACCAGGTATTTTCATTGTGCCTCAGTTCTTGGAATATGTTCTCGACACTTACTATAAACAATGACTTTGTCCCTCAAATTCTAAACAGGAAAAGTACTGGGCGGGGGGTGCTGTTGGTAGAGAAAATATGTAAGATTTACAATCTTCTGAACACTTTACAAGATTAGACAATTATCTAGAGCAGTGGTTCCCAACCCTGTCCTGGAGGAACACCAGCCAATTGGTTTTCAGGCTAGCCCTAATGAATATGCATGAAGCAAATTTGCATGCCTATCACTTCCATCATATGCAAATCTCTCTCATGCATATTCATTAGGGCTAGCCTGAAAACCCGATTGGCCTGGTGTTCCTCCAGGACAGGGTTGGGAATCACTGATCTAGAGACCACTGAAGTGCACTTGTATATAGTATACAATATAATGGTAAACTAAAATACAGAAATATCTGAGCAATTCTGAAAACAGTATCCCTTTCACAATGACAATATTCTGTTCTGACCACTAGAGGTCAGCTGTGACAGAAACCAAACAATACAAAGGCTGCAGCAGTATACCTGTAGGTCCTGGTATTTAGATTAAATTGGGTGCCATTCACCAAATGTTCACTAGATGGCATAGCAGCTGTGAAAGTAGGAATCTGTAGGTCAAAATATTTCTTTAGAGCCAGGCCTGGTAAAATCTGTGCAGGTAATCATAGGCTTTAAGGAGGAAGAGCAGATTTCTTAACTGGTTAAGCTACAGTTATCCATGAAACAAAAACAGGCAGAATTATCTAAATAAGAGGATCCACTTAGTTTGTTTGCAGTCTCCAAGGAATCAGAGTCATCCTAAAAGTCTATGGGTTATCATATGGCGCCAGAAAAAGGAGGACGGATTGAGACATCTGGGTTTTACTTCCTTTTAAAGCAATGGAAGTAAAACCCGGATGTCTTAGTCCGTCTTCCTTTTTCTGGAGCCATATGATAAGTGTCTAATAAGAAAAGTTAACTCATGCTGTCATTCCTCCTTCCCCAGATGTCTTTGTATCCTGACTGTTAATGGATTAGGAAAAGCTTCATACTCAGTTGTCCTTGTGAAAGGAAACCCAGTCTTTTTCTCTCCTTGGCTTCAATTACATGTAATATATTTGGTCAGTCCCAAATGCAAGGCATTAATTACAGGCACAGGGGCTGAGGCTTGATATTCCATGTTTTCTGTGGTTTACACAATCAAAGCAGTTTACCGTATATATTTTAGAGGGGCACTTATTTGTAACTGGAGCAATGAAGTGTTAAGTGACTTGCCCAAAGTCACAAGGAGCTGTAGTGGGAATTGAACTCACAACTAGAGAATGACACGGAGACAAAATTCATCACCGTTCCCGTCCCCACGGATAACCGCGGGAAATAATCCCATTTCATTTTCTAGTGTCTATTTCAACCTCAGTCCTTCAACATCAGCATTCTTCAAAGCAAAGCTTGCGGGTCAGTGGTTGTGGCCATTCATACTCTGATTCTTCCCTCTCTCCTTAAAGAATGACATGAAGATGGTTTCCCGCGGGGACGGGAACGGTGATGAATTTTGTCACCGTGTCATTCTCTACTCACAACCTCAGGTTTCTGAGGCAGCTGCTCAATCCAGCCATGCCTGCTTTTAGAATTTCAGAGAGACAGGTTCAGACCCAGCACTCACGCATTGGTCATTAAAAATACTGGTGCACACAATTGTAGTCTAGTTGGTTCCTAGTCTGCACCCAAAAGCATCTGAAAATGAACAGATCCTACTCATCTTTCCCCCCTCTCTGAGTCTTATCATTGGTTTGTCTGTTTCTGTCAATTATCATAATTAATTCAATCAGTCAGTTATTGCTCTGTCTTCTTAAGTGCAGAGCAATTTGCAACACTGGCAGACAAATGGGAAAAATTCTCCCTGTCTAGGGAGACTGATTCTTAATTCATGATGGTGTCTCTATGAATTATATGATAAATGAGGCATTTTAAAATGCATCCATATATATTACAAGTAAGGTAAACTGATAGCTCCATGTTATAAGGGAGAATATGGACCTATCCTGCTTTTATATTTGCACATCTATGGACTTATCTTGGCATTTATCTCATTTTGAGGCTTCTGGTGATGTCATCGGTGAGATGTCAGCAGCAGCCTGAAGCTCCATGGAAGCCCGGCATAAAAGATGCATTTTCAGCTTCCCCAGCGCATCTTGCACTGTAATTCCTCTGATCCCAAGCTCGGCTGAGTGAGAGATTCGATTGGATTAGATATGTCTTGGAGGTGCACGAATGAGATAAAACAATATTTTCAAACATAGGGCCAAGAGGACGCTGGAGACTGAAGTGCTTATGCATGATGATTTGAATATGACGGCCTCAGAGAACTCAATCACAATAACCCAAATTGACGCAGCAGAAGCCCCTAACAAAACAAGATCTACAGAATATGGTGTAGGATCTGGAAAATTATTTACAATGTGAAGTGTTGATGCTCTGGTCTCCAATACAAGACCTACAGTATGTGGAGGCCTGGGAGACCTGGGGCTTCAAGTTGAGGAGGCTGAGCAGAATATTGAAGCACAGACCCAGAGGCTGGATACTAGAGAATGACACGGGGACAGATTTGTCCCTGTTCCCACAGGAACTCAATTTCCCTGTCCCGTCCCTGTGCGTTTTGTCAGTGCCCCTGTCTCTGCCCCATTTCTGTAAACTCTGCCTTAACCACACAAGCCTCGAACATTTATGATTTTAAAGTGTTTGAGGCTTGTGCGGATGAGGACGGAGCTTAGGCATTGGTAGAATGAGGCATTATGAAATCACAGTCTGAGCTCTAGAATGTTGCTACTTATGATTTTAAAGTGTTTGAAGCTTGTGCAGATGAGGACGGAGCTTAGGCATTGGTAGAATGAGGCATTATGACATCACAATCTGAGCTCTAGAATGTTGCTACTCATGGCTTGTGCAGATGAGGACGGAGCTTAGGGATTGGTAGAATGAGGCATTATGACATCACAATCTGAGCTCTAGAATGTTGCTACTTATGATTTTAAAGTGTTTGAGGCTTGGGCAGATGAGGACGGAGCTTAGGCATTGGTGGAATGAGGCATTATGACATCAAAATCTGAGCTCCAGAATGTTGCTACTCATGGTTTGTGCAGATGAGGATGGAGCTTGCAGGAATGGGGCAGGGACAGGAAAAGAACTCGTGGGGACGAGGCAGGAAAATGAGTTTCCGTGGGATGGGGAAAAATTTGTCCCCCGTATCATTCTCTACTGCAGTGTCTCGCAAACTTTCTGGCTGGTGGCACACTAAATCCAGTGCCCCAGCCGGAAGGCACCCGGATGCGCGCGAAGTCCCATCTGTCCGTGATTCGCTGGTGGAGGAATCCAGGAGGTGCGGGGAGAGGAGGAGAGACGCCGGCCAGAAGGAGAATCATCTGCCCCAGCTGACAGCTACAGGATGTGCTTCTCACCGCGAGAGGCACATCCTGTAGGCAGGCAGCCGGCGTGGACGACTTTCCTGCTCACCAGACTATGCATGAGATCTATTTGCATGCTCTGCTTTCATTGTACGCTAATAGATCTCATGCATAGTCATTGGAGAAATCCTGAAAACCCGACTGGATTGCTGCCCTCGAGGACCAACTTTGGCACCCCTGCTCTAATTGAACACCGCCACGAGCAACAACTTCGATGTGCTTTCTCATGGCCGAGCTGTCTCTCCCACTGAAGTCACTTTTGGGCACCGCGCATAGGAAGTGGCATCAGAGGGAGAGCCCACGGGGTCGCGGGGAGCATGTTGCTCTTGGCGGTGAACAACTAGAGGTAGGGGGGAGGGAAGGGGGTGCACACGCGGCTGGGGGAGCGGGGCAGGGAAGTGGCTACACCGCCTCGGGCGCCTCTCACCCTTGCTAAGCCACTGCATCCGTCTTTCAGTTATGATAAATGTGTCTTTTGTGAGCACGTAGATTGAGGCACACAAGTAACTATCATCACATTGTTGGTTTTATGACAGTCGCTGAAAATGTCCACAGGCCAAGCCTTTAATATGATAAATGCACATATCTCAGGAGCTCACTGCTTATCCTTGCCGGTTCTCTGCGGCTTTTGCAAGTTGCATGCCCAGATTTAAAGCAAACTCCTTATTTTATAAATGGCACCCAAATTTAGGCGTGCAATTGGGCATGCACTTATCAAAAAGGATCATAAATTCATTGGTGCAATTACTGCTTAATTGGAAATGATGATCAATAATTGGCTTTTAAAAGTGCTAATTGGCACTCATCAGTATTTATATGTGTAACTGTCCTACATCCCATTCTATAAACAGTGCACCTAATTTCTATAGCACACAACTGCAAAGGGGTGAGGCCAAAGGAGGGGCCTAGGTAGGGTTAACTGCAAAAAAATGCAAACTTGAGCTCATATTCTGTATGAGGAGCCATTGAAAAGTTCTCAGCCCAACCAAGAAGAGACTGACGAGGAGCCATGAAACTTAGAAGTTATTCCACACTTTTCTTGACGTTTCAATGATATGACGTTCATGTTCAATGACGTTCCACATTTTTCTTTTCATTTCAATGATATGAAATGAATGAAAAGCGGCAAGAAAAGTGTGGAATAACTTGTCAGTTTCATGGCTCCTCATCATTCTCTTCTTGGCTGGGTTGAGAACTTTTTTCAGAGGCCCCTCGTATTATGATGTTATAATGCCTCATTCCACCAATGCCTAAGAGCCAACCTCATCGGTGATGTCACAATTGCTTGGTTTCCCTATACTTGTGCCCATTTACTAGATGCATTTGCCTCATGAAAAGAAAAGTGTGGAATGACTTGTAAAATTCATGGCTCCTCGTCAGTCTCTTCTTGGTTGGGCTGAGAACTTTTCAGCTGCCCCTGGTATTGGTAGTTCTGCCCATTTTCAAACTCGATGTATTATTTGCTGATTTTAACTCTGAGAATAACATACATGGAAAACTGGAGAAAAATGCTTCTAGTAGCTACTGCTTTAATGTATTTCTCTTTCTACAAAACGCATTGATGTGGTTGATGCCATATTGAAAGCTGATGATTTTAGAATAATTGCTCACCAGCTTGTGATTATACCAATCGATTATTGAAATTCCATTTTCTAGGGTCTTCCAAATGCTATTGTTAAGTACTTTCAAATAATCCAGAATGTTGCTACTTGGTTAATCACCAGATGTAGAAAATGTGATTTTATTATCTTCAATCCTATACAATTACACTGGCTTCCAATTGAATGACGTTTTCACTTTAAATTTGTATTAATGTTGGAAGCACCATTGTTTTTATCTTATCCTTTGTCATTCTGCACCTCGCAGTGTGTTTCATGTTTGCAGGAACAGATATGTTGCCTCAGATATGTTTGTGGCACCATGTGAAAAACATGTTAAAGGGTTCTTTCTGTTGCTGGACAGATTACAGAATCAATTACTGTCTATCTTGTGCCTTGAGACTTTTTTTTTTTTTTTTTAGATAATTAAAAGCTCATTATTTGAGATTAGCATTTGAAGGAACATTATGAGTTTGAATTTGAATTGTGACAGGCTATAATTAATGTATGTTTGTGTGTTATTGTCTGACATTTATGTCTAGGATTATTATTTCAGATGTCTGCATATTGCATAGGACTACCAGCAAAGCGGTTTACACTGTTAGGAGGCTTAAGATAGGCAACTTTGGGTAAATATTCAGCTATCAGTGGTCAACGTTATTTTAGCCACTGCTGGCATTACGCCCAGATTTTCAATGCTGGGCAATGCCTGGGACTGGCATTGAATATACAGGTTTGTGTGGCTGGCCATCCCTTATCCTGGTAAGTGTAATATTCACAAATCTATTAGGCACTCTAACTCTATAAATACTATATCTAGATTTTTCCAAATCCTATTTATAATTACCGTATTTTCACGCATATAACACGCGCGTTATACACGATTTTTACAAACCGTGCATAACCGTGCGCGTTATAGGTGTGAGCACGTTTTACAACTTTTTTTTTTCATTCCGATCCGGCATCCCCCCTGCGAACCGGCATCCTCCCCCCTGCTCGCATCACCCCCCCCTCCCCCGCGATCCTACAACCCCCTCAGCACCGCAAAACATCTCTTACCCGATTGGGCACCAGCACCATTGCACAGACGTGCCAGTGCCAGTGCCCGAAGATCCTCCCTCGTTGGGCTGGGCAGTGCAGGGAGATCCTCCTTCTTCCCTGTGCCGGGCTGGACTGGGCTTTGAGCATTTGCGCATGCTCAAAGCCTTCTGATCTCGCTCTCTCCGAGATTCTCAGATTGACAAAGATAGGACTGAGTTTCATGTTGTCCGATTTGGTCTGTTAACTTAGGCAGTGAAGTGTCGACTACTAGCACTTAACTGCATGAGTACTGACTCCATCTCTGGACGGCCCACAAAATCGCTGGCTACGGCTTTAATGGTTACAGTTGACATTCCCTGATGTGTCCAGACACTCACAGCATAGAAGAAAGCAGTTCCTACAGCTTAAACCTAAAGTTGTAGTTGTCGGAGCTAATTTTTTCTTAAAATTCCCTTGCAAATGTATCGTTAACTTTAAAGCTGATAAATTTGTTTTTGTAGATCTGTCGCAATTGGAGAATTTTTTGATTGATAAGGTTTCACTGAAAGTTTTAGATACTAATGTAATTATTGTTAGAAGTTTAAGGACATATAGGATTTGGTCATTTGGCTTGCAAAGGATGATTATATATTGTTTTTCTATAAAAATTTTTACTTTTTATATTGAGTGGTCTTCCTTAATGTGGACTTGGCGCAAGTTTTATTTTGATATTGTAAGTTTTGGGGTTTTTTCCTTTTGCTTTTCCTGATTTTTGTTATTAATGTAACAAATATTAATAAAATATAAATTAAAAAAAAAAGATATTCAGTGGCACTATCTAGTTAAATGGTGATGGGTCTTAAGCGCGCGAGAGAGACGCACGCCGACAAATGAGTGCCGACAATTCAGCACAGGACTTCATCGCGCCAAAGAAAAACCTTCTTTTAAAGGGCTCTGATGGAGGGTGTGGGGGGAACCCCCACTCTACTTAATAGGGATCGTGCTGGCGTTGGGGGGGGGTGTGGGGGTATAACCCCCACATTATACTGAAAACTTAACTTTTTCCCTAAAAAATAGAGAAAAAGTTGAATTTACAGTATAATGTGGGGTTACAACCCCCTCAACCCCCCCAACGCCAGCGCGATCACTTTAAGTAAATTGGGGAGGGGTTTCCCCCCACACCCCCATCGGAGCCCTTTAAAAGAAGGTTTTTCTTCGGTGCGATAAAGTCCTGTGCTGAATTGTCGGCGCTCATTTGTCGGCACGCGTCTGTCTCACACGCTTAAGACTATGAACCAGTTAAATGCCAGTGAATAGCCCCTTACAGGCAATTTTGTCATTTCTTGGACTGATTTCAGGTTCTTTGCGCCGTCGTCTTCAAACTTTATAAAGCTCAGCAGCTAGGCTCCTTTTGTAAGGCTAAGCGATGATTCAGTTGCCGTGGTTACCAGTGCACTACAGATGCCGGTGTAAACTCTCTCCCTCACTTTCCAGATGTTGCCTTTGGGTGTCTCTTCATGTCGCTCCTTCATTACTATTCCTTACACCCTCCTCTCACAGGCTGGTTCTTCCATCCCCTAAGCAAGCCCACTATGTATCCACTCACTCTGCTGCTTACCCCTTTTCTGTGAAACAACCTCCCACCCCATTTGCAAGCAGAATTTAAGTAAGTTTAAGACCTTACTAAAAGTGTATTTTTTTTACAATGGCATTTGGCGTCCCCTTGAGTTGAGTTTTTTGCCGTTTCCATTGAGTTTGTAGGGCCCCGGCACCCAGGTTGAGGGCCTGATCCTATTTTAAATTGAATGCGTTTGTATTCTTCATGTGTGATTTGGTCTTTTCTTTCCTATCAACAATTTGGCATTCCTTTCCAATTTTTAATTTTATTGTTAATGATTTACCTGCAAGCTGCTTATGATCTCTTTCGGTAATAAGTGGGCTATCAAGATTTTAATAAAAATAAACACAAAACATTTAAGCGGGTACAAGAGGCTCCTGCCAGATTAAATTTCTTTGAATATTGACCCCCCCCTTCCCCCTTGATATTAGGAGGGAAAATCGCTGCCATTAGAAGATTTGGCTAAACAGGTTTGGCTACTTGAGTGCATTGTTGAATCCATGCCAAGGCTGAACTTGAGTTGAGATGAGGTAAGGCTTATGCCACTTGAATTTTGCCTTCTACCTCTTTCTCTCTGCACTGCATTTGAATTATATCAGTGAAATTTCATGTTGACATTTCATTGCATGAGTGTTTAAAAAAAAAAATGCACTTGGCTGAGGACATGACATCATTATCTCCTAGGGGAGAGAGTTTGAATTTTTTGCTAAAGTTCCCATGAAATGAAAGAAAACAGCTATATATATTTTTCATGGGAACATTTCGTATGTTATCGAAGGCTCCCAAAGGGATATGCATTTCTGTATGTTACACCATTAGATCAACTAACCTTTCGAAGTTCCTGGAATCCGCTGCTGATGTTCCATCAAAAGCAACCTTGATTGCCACTTTTGCCTTGGAACACGACAAAGCCTCGGTCCCACGTCTTTATTTTTGCTATAAAGATGAGAAGTTTTGGGGATATAAAATATTAATGTTTCCTGACCTCTCTAGAGCCACACAAGGGAGAAGAAAGGCCTTTTTGGCCTATAAGTCCCAAGTATTGACTTTGGGACAGTGGTCTCAAACTCGCGGCCCAGGGGGGCCACGTGCGGCCCGCCAGGTACTATTTTGAGGCCCTCGGTATGTTTATCATAATCACACAAGTAAAATAAAACAGTTTCTTGATCATATATGTCTCTTTAGCCATAAATTACAATATTATTTGAAAGACTTAGCCAAAAGGAAAGATTTATAAACTATAAAAGAGTTTTACCTCGTTAAAAATTGTCATTTCTTTAATAAGACATTAACTATTTTTTTCTGAGGCCCTCCAAGTACCTACAAATCCAAAATGTGGCCCTGCAAATGGTTTGAGTTTGAGACCACTGCTTTGGGAGGAACCTTTTTTCCTTTGATATCCTTCTAAGGGCTCCTTTTATCAAGGCACGCTACGGGGGTTAAAACGTCGGACATTTTTTCACGCGCTAACCCCCGTGGCAAGCCTAAAAACTAACGCCTCATCAATGGAGGTGTTAGCAATTAGCGCAGCAGGCGGTTGAACGCGCAGTATTCCGCACGTTAACTGCCTACCGGACCTTGATAAAATGAGCCCTAAGTTTTGTGAAGATTGATTTAAAGATTTGTATTTATGGGTCCCACTCTCTTGAAGAATTTTCTCGCAGCAAGGACTCTGATTGTTCCAGGTGCTATGTTCTCTCCTATTTCAGGGGTGAACTTACTTAACTAATTTGTCTCTTTTCTGAAAAATCAACACTACCCCTGCTCTGAGAAAGATTTCTTTTTATTTTCTTATTAATGGAAGGATTCTCCTACCTTCTTATTTTTCCTAATTGCCCCCCGATTATTTCTTAGATTCCTTGAAGTGTGATTAAACATACCCTTTCGATGTTTCTAAATTTGTTTTCCTAGAAGCGATGATTGTTGACGTGGAGGAACATGTTCAATATGATGTCTAAACCCAAGTTTGGATGTTCTGCAGAAGATGCACAAAAATCCAACCCCAAACATGCTCATTTTCAAAACTGCAAAATGTCTATCTTCTTTTTTCAAAAATGGCCATTTTTCAGACGTGTGTCTTTATCTTTTTGAACTATTAAAGAAAAAACACGTCCAAAAGAAAAATTTAGGAGGGGCTAGCATTCTTAATAGACTGACCACATAGACATCTCAGGAGGGCAATGGGGCACCTTATGGAGCATTGCAGTGAACGTCACATAAAAAGGCCCAGGTACACATCTCACCACAACCCCTTTAAAGTGTATGGTGAGCCCTCCAAAACCCACCTAAAACCTACTGGACCCAACTATACACCACTCCAAAAGCTCTTATGCCTGTAGGTGTCACCTATATGTAGGTACAGTGGGATTTGGGTGAATTTTGGAAGAGTCACAGATTCCACTATAAGTGAAGTAATAAGAGTGGAGTTTGGGCCTGAGTCCCCATCTATATGGTTGTCTACACCCCCCCCCCCCCCCACCCACTAGGCTACTCCAGAGACCTGCTTGCTATTAGGACTGGGCATAGCATCTGAAGCTGTCAGACAGGCAGGTATGGGAAGGTTAGGTTTTTACCTCGACAATCTTCTTTCTACTAGAAAAGCATATGAGTCTTGAACCAGTGGATTATTCACCTCTAGTCGCGAGTTTGTGTTGAAGGCATTATCTACATTTCTCAGCTCCGTCTTCCCTATCCCGGCACTGTGTTCTCCTCCTCAGTTTGTACCACAAAAGTTGACAGCCACTACAACAGGAAAAAAAGAGGCCTAGTAGGGGTAGGAGGTGCCCGGGGCTCCCCCAACACCCTCTTCTTCAGCTTGAATATCCAGGAGCTTGTATTTAAAAGTTATTCATAAATAGATCAACTGATCGTTTACTGTTGGTTGCTTAGCAGAACATATATAATAGATGGGCTCAATACTAAGGGACCTGTTTATCAAAGTGCGATAAGGTTGTGTACCTACCCCCAAATTAGAAACATGAAGGAAGCTAACCCCCTCTTTTACTAAGGTACGCTATGCTTTTTAGCACGCAATAAATATTAGTGTACACTAAACACGTGCTAAGCGCTAATGCGTGCATGTTATCCTATGGATGTGTTAGCGGTTAGCGCACGCCTTGATTTAGTGCATGCTACATCCGTGCTAAAACGCTTAGCGTGCCTTTGTAAAAGAGGGCCTAAGTAATTTGCAATTTTATTTTTCTGGCAATGATTATAAGCAGGTTGATCAAACAGTAGTGTTGTCTAGTCTTGATTACTGTAATTTAGGGGTCATAAGAACATAAGAAATGCCTTCACCGGATCAGACCTTAGGTCCATCTAGTCCGGCAACCCGCACACGCGGAGGCCAAGCTAGGTGTTCCCTGATGAAGACCTTGTTTACCCGTATCCCTCAATGTGATTTGCAAGAAGGTGTGCATCCAACTTGCCCTTGAATCCCAGAATAGTGGTTTCCGTCACAACCTCCTCCGGGACAGCATTCCAAGCGTCCACCACTCTCTGTGTGAAACAGAACTTCCTGACATTTGTCCTGGGCCTGTTGCCCCTCAACTTCAGTCCATGACCTCTTGTCCGAGTCACATTTGACAATGTGAATAACGATGTTTCTTGCTCTATTTTGTCGACTCCTTTTAGTATTTTAAAAGTCTCTATCGTATCCCCTTGCAGTCTTCTCTTCTCGAGGGTGAACAATCCCAGTTTTCCGAGGTGTTCTTTGTAGCTCAGATTCTCCATACCCTTTACTAGCTTTGTGGCTCGCCTCTGCACCCTCTCCAGCAGGGTTTAACACGCAGAATACCGCGCATTAAACCACCTGCCGCGCTAGTCGCTAACGCCTCCATTGACGAGGCGTTAGTATTTTGGCTTGCCGCAGGGGCTAGCGCATGATGAAATGTCCGATGCGCTAACCCCCATAGCGCACCTTGATAAAAGGAGCCCTTAGTATTTCGGGGTATGTCATCTTTCGCCATGCATGCATTTTCAAGTTACTCAGAATTCAATTATGCGTGTTTTGTTTGGGATAACAAAATGTGAACGTGTTTCATCGTACTATCCCCCTCTTTTACTAAGGTGCGCTATGCTTTTTAGCACACAGGAAATATTAGCGCTCGCTAATCGCACGCTAAACGCTAATGCGTGCATGTTATCCTATGGACACGTTAGCAGTTAGCGCATGCATTGATATAGCATGCGCTAAAAGCACGCTAAAACGCTTAGCACACCTTTGTGAAAGAGGGCCTATGTTGTACTTTATTGACTGAAGATGGAGTATAAGGTGCAGTATAAATTGTGGCTGTAAATCTATTTTGGCACCACAATATTTGGTAGATTGCGTTCCATCTTACGTACCTCTCTGAGCATTACGCTCTGCTGAACATTGTGACTTAATTATTCCTACCTGAAAAGAGCTGCACTTGGAATCAATAAGAACTAGTGTTTTTTTTCATGCGCAGGCCCTACGGAATGGAATGAACTTTCAGTTTATATTAGACAGCAGGAGGACTTATGCATTTTTTTTTCCCATTTCCTTTTTATAAATTCTTTATTAATTTTCAAAACTACAATAGTGCAATACAACCAGTGCAACTCATACAATAAAAGCACATTCATCTTTCTCATGTTCATAATCATCCTTCCCCCCCCCCACCCGAACAATTATCGTTCCGTATAACACAAAAATATATTATCATAAATATCCTATCTATTCTGAATAATGATTTCTTCACACCCATCCCAATTATAAATATTCAAAATCAATTTATGACATAAAGAATCCCTCTGTCCCCCCTGCCCTGGATATGTACCATAGTGAAGAACAAACTGATTCACAATTAACAAACTATTACAATGAGGTAACATAAGATGCCAATGGGCCCCATATTAATTTAAATATATTACCATGTCCTAAATTTTCAGCATTTATTCTTTCAAATCTTTAACTAGAGCAAAGACTTGGCCACCAGAACGAAAAATTTAAACGATCACATTTTAAGAAATTGTTGATAATTTTAGGCAATCGATGGATAACTTGAGTAAAATCATGAAGTGATATTTGAATCCCTAACTCATCACACCATTTTTGTAACATACGATCAAAGGTTTGGAGGGAATGTACATATAGAATGCTACATAGGACATATTTCTCACAAGTGCAAGCATTCCATGCGGGATTAGTTAATTCTCCCAATTGTATTAAATGTGATAAAGCTCCTAATACACTATCTCATGCTTTGTGGCAATGTCCTCTTATTAAGTCATTCTGGTCTGCTATCCTATTATATTTAGGTTCATTATGGAATAGACCATTAGTGGAATCCCCAAGGGAGGTGTTATTTGGTAAAGCTGCAGCTTGTGGGGTATTTGGACAAGGAAGAAGCATTTTATTTCAAGAAGCATGCATGATTGGTCACAGATGTATTTCGCAATATTGGTTACAGAAAGATCCTCCTAGTTTTTGGAATTGGAGGAACCAACTCCATCGTTGGCATAATCAAGAAGGGTATTACAACAAGGACAAAAGAAGTTATCCTGCCATTGTATCGGGCGATGGTGCGCCCGCATCTGGAATACTGCGTCCAATATTGGTCTCCGTACCTTAGGAAGGATATGGCGTTACTCGAGAGGGTTCAGAGGAGAGCGACACGCTTGATAAAAGGGATGGAAAACCTCTCATACGCTGAGAGATTGGAGAAACTGGGTCTCTTTTCCCTGGAGAAGAGGAGACTTAGAGGGGATATGATAGAGACTTATAAGATCATGAAGGGCATAGAGAAAGTAGAGAGGGACAGATTCTTCAAACTTTCGAAAAATAAAAGAACAAGAGGACACTTGGAAAAGTTGAAAGGGGACAGATTTAAAACGAATGCTAGGAAGTTCTTCTTTACCCAACGAGTGGTGGACACCTGGAATGCGATTCCAGAGGGCATAATAGGGCAGAGTACAGTACAGGGGTTTAAGAAAGGATTGGACAATTTCCTGCTGGAAAAGGGGATAGAGGGGTATAAATAGAGGATTACTGCACAGGTCCTGGACCTGTTGGGCCGCCGCGTGAGCGGACTGCTGGGCATGATGGACCTCAGGTCTGACCCAGCAGAGGCATTGCTTATGTTCTTATGTTCTTATGTTTAATTTTGTTTGAGGATAGGGAGCTGTGCAAGTTTCCTAGAAGAACACGATTCTTTTTGAAAATATGGGACCCCCTATATTCAAAATCTTTCTCCCAGAGCACAAAGTATGATTATCAATATTCTACACTGAAGCTTTGGTATACATTCATTGCATCACAATACCTAGTAATATGTGCCATCTTCCATTCAAGGGGAGGGAAGGGAAGTGGGGAAGGGGAGGTAGGAAAGGGGGAAGGGGAGGGAAGTGGGGGGTATAAGATGTTTTTGCAATGGGTCATTTGGAAAAATATTTTGAAGGAATGATATAAAATATGTATGAAAATATAATAATTGTGAATCTAATTGAAATGAAAATCTATGTATATTATATTATATTTCCTTCAATAAAATGGTATAAATTTAAGAAATTGTTGAACCGGCATTTATTTTTGTAAGATAAAATACAGGCATTGATGTCTATGTATGATGGGAATTGTTTTATTGATCTTTTTATGCATGTTGGTTTGTTATATTAATTATGTATGTGAACTTGTAATATGCCTTGTTAAAGGCGGACTGTAAATAATAAACTCTGACAGCAGATAAACGCCAAATGGCCTATCCAGTCTGCCCATCCGCAGCGTCCACTATCTCCTAGCTCCCTAACAGATCCCGCACGCAACATAATGGTTTAACAAGCCTAGTCAGTGCCAATAATTAACAATTAATACCTCACAATTGATGCTAATTGGCAGTAATTAAAAGTATTCTATAAAGTGCTGCACGCCAGTTCTAATGCTCAAATCTGAAAATTGGGCATGGCCAGGAGAAAGGCAGGGATGGATTATGGGCATTCTAACAATTTATTTATTTATTCAGTTTTCTATACCATTCTCCCAGGGGAGCTCAGAACGGTTTACATGAATTTATTCAGGTACTCTAGTATTTTTTTCCTTGTCTGTCCTGGCCAGCTCATAATGTATCTAATGTACCTGGGGCAATGGGGGGATTAAGTGACTTGCCCAGGGTCACAAGGAGCAGTGTGGGTTTGAACCCACAACTTCAGGGTGCTGAGGCTGTAACCACTCTAGAAATCAAAATGTAGCAAAAGTGAGCCAATTACAGGACAAACAAAGCCATTGTGACATCACTGATGAGGTTGGCTCTTATTGGTGGAATGAAGCATTATGATGTCACAATACCAGCTCTGCTTATTAGAGGCTGAAACTTTTCACATTATTTATTCAATTTTCTATACTGTTCTCCCAGGGGAGCTCAGAACGGTTAACATGAAATTTTCAGGTACTCAAACATTTTTCCCTGTGTGTCCCGGTGGGCTCACAATCTATCTAATGTACCTGTGGCAGTGGAAGATTAAGTGGCTTACCCAGGGTCACAAGGAGCAGAATGGATTTGAACCCACAACCTCAGGGTGCTGAGGCTGTAGCTTTAACCACTGCGCCACACTCTCCCCTTTTATGTGCACTGTTGTACAACACGACTGATGTATTTAGGCCTGGTTTTCTGTGGCTGAATAGGTGCACCTAAAAGTTATGCCACACACTGATGCTTAGAGTGATTCTGTGAGATCCAGGTACCTTTTATAGAATTGCCCTAACCACCATTCTAGTCAACACCAATTTTTTTGGTCATCACGTATAGAATGTGGCCCTTACTGCACCTTAACAGCAATACTTACAGAGCGGTAAGTGTAGGGTTATCGGATTTTAGTTAAATAAAATCTAGACCCATAGCCACAACCCCAGGCACACCCAGTTCCACCCAGCTCTGCTCCATTACGCCCATATCACGCCCCAGCCTCACTCTCTCAACTTGTTCTTGGGTTTTGAAAAGCTGTCCGGACACCCGGACATGTAAATGCAGGGGGTGTGGCCAGCATCGGCCCTCCATTTATTGCACAGAGCAGACACTGGACGCACAGATCCACGTTATATCCGAAAGCAGATAGCATATGTGCTTCAAGGTGACACATAAAGCATGGTCCCTAGTGCTGTCTAACCAAAGTAAAAAAGAATTACAGCTAGTAAATCCCCCGTTCCCACCCCCCCCCCTTTATCAGGAACCCCATTTACCATCATCCCCAACACAAAACCACCTGATGGTCAGTCCGCACCTACCGTGTTCTTGCCCCTTTGTCTACTAAACCTATCTCCCACTCCCGCAAAGCTTCCTGGTATCTTAATTAAAGCAGAAATGCCAAGCCCTGGAACGTAAATGGAAAAAATCGAAATTCCCTTCAGACAGACAATCCTGGAGAGACAACATCAAGTTCTATAACACAGTACTAAAAAAAGCAAGGAAGAATTTCTATGGAGATAAAATCACCAGATCAAAAAACCAAAATAGTACTGTTCAACATCTGGCGCAACCTAACCTCAAAAAACGACTCCACCTATCCCCTTTCCCCCCCATCCGCAAATGACCTAGCTAAATTTTTCAATGAAAAGATTACTACCTTACGGAGTTCTTTCCCCCCAGCAGTCTCTTACAATTCTCTGCCTCCCAATGACTCCAACCCTATCCCTGCTGATAGATCCTGGACTGCCTTTGAACTCATATCCGAATCCCAGATCTCTAAACTGTCTCAAACTGAAATTCCGCAATTGCATCCTGGATCCTTTATCTTCCTATCTTTACGAAAACATTCCCACGCAGGCCATCTCCTCCCTTACTAGGCTCATAAATTCTGCTTTAATATCGGGCCTGTTCTCCACAGAAATGGGACACATTGCCTTGTCCCCTCTTCTGAAAAAAGCCGATCTCGACCCTTCCGTACCATCTAATTACCGCCCCATAGCAAATATCCCTCTCCTAACTAAACTGCTAGAGGCCATAGTCGCCACCCAGCTCTCTTCTTACCTAGAGAGATTCTCCATCCTCCATCCCTACCAATATGGCTTCAGACCCAGCTTCAGCACCGAATCCCTCCTAGTTTCCTTAATTTCTAAGGTGCAACAGCTACATTCTTGTAACAAATTCACTGTCCTATTACAATTCGATCTCTCTGCAGCTTTCGATGTGGTCCACCACGACATACTACTTTATCAACTTTCCGAGATAGGAATTGACTCCACCATCCTAAAGTAGTTCTCGAACTTCCTACGCTCTCGCTCCTACACTGTCAACACAAATGGCACCATGTCTGTTCCTTGGATACCATCTTGCGATGTCCCTCAGGGATCACCCCTATCCCCTATTCTCTTTAACATCTATATGTCCTCCCTGAAACTCCTCCAATTATCCCCCCTTGAAACAATCTACACATACGCTGATGACATCCTTGTTCTCCTTGAGACAGACCAGAACCTCACCAACCTCCACGAGAACATTACAGCTTTCATAATGAGACTCCATTCCTGGTCCTTTTCGGTACAGATGAAATTGAATGAATCAAAAACAAAATTACTCTGGCTCGGCCCAAAATTAGAACACCTGCCCACCCTCTTCACACTACCCTCAGGCGCTGCACTGCAGCTTGAATTCTCAAGTAAGGTTCTTGGCATCATTATCGATTCTTCTCTCTCCCTCAATGACCACCTCAACTCCTTGGCTAAATCATGCTTTTTCAGCCTCCACATGCTGAGGAAAGTAAGATCCTATTTTCGCCAACAACATTTTGCCGTCCTTGTCCAATCCAACATCCTCTCCAAACTAGACTACTGCAATGCCATCTACTTAAGCCTATCAAAAAAAAAGTCTTCAAAGACTCCAGCTAATCCAGAATACTGCAGCCAAGTTGATCTTTGCAAAACGCAAGTCTGACCATGTCTCCCCACTCCTAGCCAAACTTCACTGGCTCCCAGTGATTTCCAGAATCCATTTCAAATGCTCCTGCCTGGCTTTTAAGATCATTCACGGCATCCTTCCTCCCTTAATCCCACTATCTTATAACTCCTCGAGTCTTGACTCTATCAGACCCGCCCAAAGGTATAAACCATCCTTCCCCTCTCTACCCGGTGTTCGCTATGCATGCAAGCTGGGAAAATCCCTTCTCTTCAGAATCACAGGTCTTTGGAACGACCTTACTACCCTGCTGCGGAACCTGGGCTCCCTCCAATTATTCCGCAAGCAACTGAAAACCCGGCTTTTCATTAAAATGTAATTCTATCCCCCCTTACTCTTCTCTTCTATATATAAGTTCATGTAAACCTTTTTTTTCCTTCTCTTCCTATATTTTAAGTTCTTGTAAACCGTGCCGAGCTCCATGGAGATGATGCGGTTTAATTTAGTTTAGTCCCCCTCATCATAAATCCCCCTCATAGTCAAACCCTCTGAACAGAAGATCTTCCCTCCACACCCCCCAGACCACCCATAATGTAGGTACACCCCTAGTGATAATGCTGAAAGACTACTCTTAGGAGTGATATCTGCCATTTTGAACTTAGAGCAGCTACAGGGCAAAAGAGGAGGACCACTATTGCCTGATCCACTACTAGACTATGAGAGAAACCCTCAGGTGAATCCCAGTAGTAGTAGGAGTCCAGGATTGGCTATGGTGAAGTTGCTTCTTATTGTTGGCATAACAGAAAAGAATGCATTTCTACACTTTACTGAATGCTTGAATAGATTCTTTCTTTATGACTGTGAGAATGTCCCTGTGGAATCATAAGCCCAGTCCAGTTCCTTTAGGAAAACTTCTATAAAATGTTGCAGGTAATCCATGTTTGAGCTCTTTTAAGTATTATACAATACAAAGAAATAGACACAACTCCACGGGCGAACTATAGGAACAGCAGCGATTCCTTTTGAGATTGTATGTGTTCTAATATTGTGCCAAGCGGCAGAAACCTTGTAATACTTACCGCAAGTAACCTCGTTTTTGCTTGATTTTATGTCATTTGGCGCCATCTACCGGGCTACTTTTTACACCCCCTGAAGAAGGCCGTTGTGGCCCCAACAAGGACCGTGTTGGGGTCCAGTATATGTTTTATTACAAAGGACTTTATATGCCTGCCACATTTTATTTATATATTTGTGTGATTTTAATTGAAATTTGTTTGACAATTTAAATAAACGTATTTGTCCACACACTGGCTTGACCTGTGTCCCTTCCCCACTTCTTTTTTTGAGCTCCTTTAAGTACATAACAGAAGATACATTTTTGGTCCCATCCTCTTGCAAGATAGTTTAGGGCAGGGATCTCAAAGTCCCTCCTTGAGGGCCACAATCCAGTCGGGTTTTCAGGATTTCCCCAATGAATATGCATGAGATCTATTTGCATGCACTGCTTTCAATGCATATTCATTGGAGAAATCCTGACAATCCGACTGGAATACGGCTCTCGAGGACCAGAGTTCCCTACCCCTGAGCTAAAGCGTTTATATTTTGAGGTGGAGGTATGATGGGCAGAGAAATGCATAGTCATTGGGGAAATCCTGAAAACCCAACTGGATTGCGGCCCTCAAGGAGGGACTTTGAGATCCCTGGTTTAGGGATTCCACATCTTTTTCAATCCTGTCACTGTTTTATTTTTCTCCAACCACCTCCACTGGGAAGGTGTTCTAGGTATTTACCGCCCTTTCGGTGACTAGTATGGTGCTTTCAAGCTTACCTCCTTACGGTTTTGTTTCATCTCTTCTAGTTCTACTCCTCCCCTGTCTTTGAAACAGATTTGTTGGCTCATTAATACCTTTCAAGTATTTAAACATTGGCACACGTGCTCTCTACATGGGTATATTTTTGCATAATTTTATAAAAGCCATTTTGAATATGTAAATGAGGCTTTATTACATTTTAAAATTTACCCCCAAACATAGCTATACCATTGTTTGAAATTCCTATCCCGAGGCTGCCAAGGAAACAGAAGACCTAAGGTAGTAATCAAACCCATGCCTTCTGCTAAGCAGTGCACGTTGCTTCTGAGCCACCCAGCCAGTCCTGAGCCAACCTCTTATTTACAGTAGCTGGGAAAGTTTATTAACTCCCACAGGATCTGGCGTGTCCATGGGTGGGCTGTCTATTTTCTTACTGAAGCTAACACAGCTGTGAGTTAGAAATACCCCTCTCCTCTGCTTAAAATTACCCAGCTGATTACGGTTCTTTACCAAACCTCACTTTCCCTTGCATTTATTTATGACCTAACTCCTATTTTAAAATATTTCCTAAATGTCAGAGGCAGTGAAATCATTTCTTTGTGATGCATTTTAATGAAGAAGCCAAGATTTCTGTACTCTTTCCTGTGCATCTTCTTGGTTTCCCTCCTACCTTCGATAGGCAGCTATGAGTCAATGGATGATGGCTCAGGTCAAAAGTGGGGATGTCAGATACAATCCCCCTCATGCTAGAACTTGGCACTTATGTTAGACACTGAGGAATAGATTAGAGAATGACATAGTGACAAAATTCATCACCGTTCCCGTCCCCGCGGATAACCGCGGGAAACCATTTTCATGTCATTCTTTAAGGAGAGAGGGAAGAATCAGAATATGAATGGCCACAACCACTGACCCACAAGCTTTGCTTTGAAGAATGCTGAGATTGAGCAGCAACATTCCAGAGCTGAGATTGTGATGTCATAATGCCTCATTCCACCAGTGCCTAAGAGCCAATCACCTCAGTGATGTCACAATGGCTTCATTATCCTTGGCTCACATAAGAATCAGAGTATGAATAGCCACAACCACTGACCCTCAAGCTTTGCTTTGAAGAATGCTGGTGTAGAAGGACTGAGGTTGAAATAGACACTAGAAAATGACATGGGATTATTTCCCGCGGTTATCCGCGGGGACGGGAACGGTGATGAATTTTGTCACCGTGTCATTCTCTAGAATAGATTCTATAAATGGCACCCAGGCTTGGGTGGTGAAAAAAAAAAAAATGAGCGATGAGCACTGACCTACAAAACAGTAGGGGCTGATTCTGTAAGCGGTGCCTGTCTACAAAACGGGCGTCTGTCGTCTGTCAATCACCGGCAGGTGCCGCCTCCAAAAACGGGATCCTCGGCTTTCACAGGCCTACATTTCCAGTGCCTAGGCTCCCGTCAGAACCGCGGCCTTCGGCACATAGTGACGCTGAAGTCCGGCTCCGCCCTTAACCCTGCCCACTTCTGAGTTTCAACATCGCTATGCGTCGCTAGCTGCCAGGGACCTAGGCACCGGGCCCGGAGGCCACATAGAGGTGCCTTATTTTTGTTATTACTTTTTAATTAGTTTTAAATGTTGCGGTCAATGATCACGTCGTTTAGTGCCAATGAAAACAGATAAGTTAGGACGCCTACTGCTGCTTACTTTTTCAGCATCCCGATGAGAATCCGGGCTATAGTGCTGGGATCCATGTCCAACTTTTGGCATGAGGATTTACGCCAACTAAAAACTGCTCATACATAAACTAGGCAAGGATCCTCTGAATTCTATAATACCATGGGCATTTTTAGTGAACACCCCAGACCTGCTCACGCTCTTCCCATGGCCACGCTCCTCCTCTCATATGAGGAGAGACCAAAGAGGTTAAGGCTCTTCAGCTTGGAAAAGAGACGGCTGAGGGGAGATATGATTAAAATCTATAAAATCCTGAGTAGAGTAGAATGGGGTAGAAGTGGATCGATTTTTCACTCCGTCAAAAATTACAAAGACTAGGGGACACTCGATGAAGTTACAGGGAAATACTTTTAAAACCAACAGGAGGAAATATTTTTTAACTCAAAGAATAGCTAAGCTCTGGAACGCGGTAAGAGCGGATAGCGTAGCTGGTTATAAGAAAGGTTTGGACAAATTCCTGGAGGAAAAGTCCATAGACATGGGGGAAGCCTCTGCTTGCCCTGGATCGGTAGCATGGAATGTTGCTACTCTTTGAGTTTTGGCCAGGTACTAGTGACCTGGATTGGCCACTGTGAGAACGGGCTACTGGGCTTCATGGACCATTGGTCTGACCCAGTAAGGCTATTCTTATGTTATCTTTACAGAATAGTGCTTCGTAAGATGTGTGCATAAATCCAAATTGTTGCCATGACCAGTAATTGACCGTTAGATCCAATTATTGGTGCTAATTGTCTCACTACTCAATTAGATTGTGTGCGCCAATTGGCCATGCGCCCAAATTTATGCATGTGATTATATAGGATCCAGCGGCTGAATGCAAATGTTTTAGAACATTATCACTTACATACATCAGAGATGGCAATAATTGTGTGTCACATGTATAAATGCTTGGTGTATTCTATAACGTACGCACCAAAGTGAGGGGGACACATGTGTGGGTGCAGCATGGGTAGAATACGACCAGTTGCACACATTCACCTTAATTCTGTATGTGGTACTCAGTTTAATTGATAAGCTCGTTAGTACTGATAATTGGGTGCTAATAATTGTCAGCGCTAATTGTCATTAAGTTAAGTTTGTGTGTGCGTCTTTACGCCCCAGGATCCATTTGTAAATTTTATTTGCAGATCGAAAAAGAGGCCATGGCAATGGAAGAGGCATGGGCACATCAGGGGTGCACCTGGAAATCTGCACGCAGTGTTACAGAATAAGGGAGATCCACCCCTAATTTCGGTGTGAGAATTTATACCAGGTTTCAGTGGGTGTAAATCCTCATGCCCAAAATTGGGTGCGCATCCTGATGCGAAATGTTTTTCTATAAATGAAGCCCCCCAACTGTAAGCACCATTTAAGTTTGGTTGCTTTTGCTTCAAGGTGTTAGCAGGCCTCAGACCCAACTATCTCGTGGATTCGTTAGGTCAAACCACTTTATTTTTTATTTATTTATTCAATTTTCTATACCGTTCTCCCAGGGCAGCTCAGAACGGTTTACATGCATTTTCAGGTACTCAAGCAGTTTTCCCTCTCTGTCCCGGCGGGCTCACAATCTATCTAACGTACCTGGGGCAATGGGGGGATTGAGTGACTTGCCCAGGGTCACAAGGAGCAACGTGGGTTTGAACCCACAACCTCAGGGTGCTGAGGTCGGAGCTTTAACCACTGCGCCACACTCTCCCCACTTTAGACACTCACATGCTCTATTCACTTTTCCATCGGTCTGCCCAGTACTGCCCTTAGTTCTTCAATATTTACCATTATTTTCTGATTCAAGATCCCACCCTTTTTTGAGCTCTGTCACCATTTTCCTCTCCACCACCTCCCTTGGGAGCGCATTCCAGGCATCAACCGTAAAGAAGAATTTTCTTACATTACTCTTGAATCTACCACCCCCTCAACCTCAAATTATGTCCTCTGGTTTTACCATTTTCCTTTCTCTGGAAAAGATTTTGTTCTACGTTAATACCTTTCAAGTCTCTTAACGTCTGAATCATATCTCCACTGTCCCTCCTTTCCTCTAGGGTAGACCTATTCAGAGCTTCCAGTCTCTCCTCATACATCTTTTGGCACAAACCTCCTACCATTTTCATTGCCCTCCTCTGGACTTCAAGTCTTATATCCTTCGCCAGATATGGTCTCCAAAACTGAACACAAGTGGGGCCTCCCTCCATGAGGAGGTAACCCTTTCTGTGCATCTCCATGCTGACATCCAGTAGGTGTTTGTTTATATTTTTGGTAGGCTGCATACATCAGGATTAATGTAGCATTCAATTAAAAATACTGACAGCTGTTTCTTCATTAACCTGATTAAGGTCAGCATAGCTCTTGAAAACTAATTATAGATGCATTTAGTCCTGTAATAAGGTGTCACCTGTAACTGGTTTGTTGGCTCTTATTTCTATGTATCCAAGTAGACTAACATGGCCACCACCGTACATTGCTCCGATTCTGATAGAATCACATCAGCAACAACAATTGTGCATGCAAGAGATGGTCCTTGCCCAGAAGAGCTTACAGTCTAATTTTGACAGACACAAAGAGGGGGCTAAAAGGTGGTAAGGGACTCTAAAGGGAATGACAGACAGATAATTCGGTTGGGTCAGTATTTAAACGTAGTTTCAAATAAGTGTTTTTTTAGTCTGGCTTTGAATACAGCCAGAGGCGGAGCCTGATGTAGCGAACCAGGTAGGTTGTTTCAAGCATGCAGTACAGCAAGGTAAAAGGGATGGAGACGGGAGTTGGCAGTCGAGGAGAAGGGTATTTCTATTGGTACTTTTCCATTGCCACATTCTCAAAATTCCCCCTTATACGTGCACTCTACTCCAGTATTCCTCCCATTCTACATTCCCCCTGCCACAGATGATTTCATTCCAATAAAGTACCATTGCAGACACCAGGCTACCTCATTCTTACCAGCGGTTCTATTCCAGGTGTTGCTTGCCAATTGCCACATGCCACAGGTGGACAAATGCAGAATGATGCATATTGGGAAGAATAATCCAAATCTCGCACTTATCAGATGCACTGGTAGGCGTCATAAGCTTAGCGCCGGTATATTCGTTCAGGGTTTTCTTGGTCTAAAATACCAGCAATTAAGGTAGGTGCGTGCGAGCACCTAGTTCTATCCACACCCCTAACCACGTCCACTTTTCAGGCAGGCATGGCTCCTAAATTTTGGCATGCAAATAAGGACTTAAACTAATATTCTTTGGTGCATGCAATTGTCAATACAGAATTCACGCTGAATGTACATCATCCTGATGCGTAATTTAGGTGATCTATAAACAATTACTCCCCACTTCCTCCAGACCCAATTTGCTTATTTTGTAAAGGGACTTAAGCTACTGCACTGCCTTTAGAAAATAATCATTACATAGGCACCCTATCCCCATTTTTAAGTGCACTGCTGTAAAATTCCTAGTGCAAATGTCTGTTGACAGGAAAATTATGCATCTCCGGTCCTTTAGGGATGCGCATTCATTAGTACGCATTCGGTTACTTAGCAAGTCTTTAAAATAATTAGTGGGCAGAATTGATCTATGGTGCTGTAAAGGTTAATCTGTTAACTTCTAAAGCATATTAAAAAATATTTTTATATTAAAAAAAAAAAAAAAAAAAGCTTGAAAAGAACTGAGAAAAATTCAAAAAATGACCTGGGAAACTAGTGCATTTTTTTGCTTTCTTGTGAACATTTCAAGAAAAGTGTAGTTACTTACCTGTAACGTAGGTTCTCCGTGGACAGTAGGATAGTCAGCCATACATTTGTCCTAAGTTGAAGAAGTTGCGCAGGTATATTCAACGGCAACAGCAGGGAGCAGGTTAAAAATGTCGCCTGGCAGGCTGCCTGCGACCTGAAGGTGGCGCTAGATTTCCTCCGCGGAGAACCCAACTTAACGTGCACTTCCAGGCTACTCAAGACTGCAGGCACCAGCTCTGCCTGATCACAGTTGCACTGGGGTTGGGGGGAAGATTAACCCCCCCCCCCCAACAAAACAACAACTCCAGAGAGCGCAGAAGGTTCAGACCCAGCAGACTTGTTGATCTCCATTAAGAGAGAGCACTGAAACGTCCTTCCTTCACCTCCCCCCCTCTTTTTCATCCTGGAGGATCCCCAGCTAAGCAAGCGAGGCAAGGGGGGGGGGGAGGGGGGGAAGGAAACAGAGACACGAGCCAAGGCCTTGAAAGCGTCTCGCGAAATGCTCCAGGGGTAAATCGGCAGCCTTGATGCGGATGCATCATCGGGAGAGCGCGGGGGCATCTCGGCGCCGCTGGCGATCGGGCTTGAAGGAGGTATGCGAGGGGAAAAGCTTGCATCGATCGCTCGCTGATCACGATCTCTGTTGCACACGAGTGGAGCGTGGCTGCAGTGCAAATGAGTATTTTCATCCATTTCCAGAGCTTTGCTGGCCCTGATCGCGTTTAAGGAGCTACAGCCCCAGTTTAAAGCGACAGTGTTTATTTTTGCTTGAACTGTGTGCGTGTGTACGTGCCTATGTATTTCACGTTTAATGACTAAATATTCTAGGATATTTGCAGAAATGGGCCTTAAGAAATACTAGAATGTAACAGCATATAAAAGAAAAAAATAGTACCACAAAAAAGCATATTTTTGTTGCATTTTATTCTCTTTATTTTCTAAAGCTGGAGCTGGGGATCGTTTTATATTGTCAAGGTAACTCAGATTTTTATTTTATTTTTTAAAAAATTTTGTGCACCTCTCGGATCGTGCTAATTGAAAGCCCTTAACGTATAGCTAATTTACATCACATAAATGACATGTAAATTACTTGATCAACTCACCCTAACAGACAGAAAATAAATGTCACTACCACCTTTGGGAATATTGGTAGACCAAGAGCTGTCAGGTGGGGAACGGTTGTATGGAGAGCAAGGTAGCCTGGGCTGGGGGATTGGTGAAGTCTGCCTCTGTGGGGGGAGGGGATTACCGAGCCAAACCACAAGGTATTTGAATAGTCTAAATTGGTCAACAGGGACTCGCTCTAAGCCCCTGGTGTACCTTGTTCTCTAGCAAACCTGCTTGATTGCTGCAGTTTTGTGTGTTTTTTTTTTTACAGAATTGTTCTTGTCTTATATAAAACCCATCATGTACAGTTTTGCTATTGAACAACTTTTTTAGTGCAAAATGCATCCAGTCTTAGATCCTGATGACCCCAAATCATCTTGGAGCATCCGCAGTGTGTGACATATGTCTTTAAAGAGTTTCATGTGCTGTAATCATTGTTTATGTAAGAACTTCGCATGCCTTGATAATCACGCGCAAAATGCGAGCGGGGCTTTCAGGTTTTTTTGGTTCATGCATTACGGTGCATTCTTCATCTAATGACTTGATGTGAACACAAATTCGATCAAAAGCCGTTGGCTGAGGGACTCCCCCGCTCCTTAAATACCACGGTATTAGTCTCTAATTTTAAAATACACCCACCCTTCTTCCCTCACTGTTGCATTTCGAGTTGGCAGTATAAAACAAGGTGACCTTTATTTAGCTAGATTAAAAAAGCGTAATAGGTTTTCTGTGAAACCGAAACGTGAATCGCTTTGAGGCACAGTGCCGAGATGAACCTGTGCCATCTGCAAGGCTGGTGCTGGGGGAGTGACAGATTCAGCACCACAGTCCGGGACAGCTTTGACTAGTGAAGGACGGTGCAGATGGAGCTTAAAGACAGGTGGCTGTAGCCCAGTGAAGTTCGGCAGCGCTGGAGGATTGCACGATCCAAGAGATCGGGGTTTGTTTTCAGCACCGTCCGAGTGGACAGCGCCCAGGGCACCGCAACGGCTCCCAAGGAAAAGAGGGCTGCCGCTTCTTCCCTGAGCAGCTTAAATGGGCTATTTGTTCGTCTGGTTAATGGATAAAGTCAGCTGATACTGTCTGCGAAGATGCTCTTGCCTACTTTGTAGGTCACTGGGATCCATAAATATACAAGCAAATGACACATAAATGTCTCCTCTTTTGCAGGTTTCAGAATGGAGGTGAGAGAGAACAGATGAATATCCATCATTGACTCTTGATTGCTGGGGTAGAAAAAGCAATTTAATATTCGACAGAGCCTGGTTCCAGTGATAGAAATGCCTTTGGGGATGAATAAGAATGCCTCCCGATCCACTTCCTCGTTGCCTCCAGATCCCATGGAGATTATTCGGAGCAAGGCATGCTCAAGAAGGGTCAAACTAAATGTAGGAGGACTTGCACATGAGGTTTTGTGGAGAACCCTGGATCGGTTGCCACGAACACGGCTCGGTAGACTCAGAGACTGCAATACTCACGAATCTCTCATGGAAATCTGCGATGACTATAACTTGGAGGAAAACGAGTATTTCTTTGATAGGCACCCTGGTGCATTCACTTCTATTTTAAACTTTTACCGGACTGGGAAGTTGCATATGATGGAAGAAATGTGTGCTTTGTCATTCAGTCAAGAGCTGGACTACTGGGGGATTGATGAAATCTACCTGGAGTCCTGTTGTCAAGCGAGATATCACCAGAAAAAAGAACAAATGAATGAAGAACTGAAAAGAGAGGCGGAAACCCTACGAGATAGGGAAGGGGAAGAGTTTGACAACACCTGCTGCGCTGAAAAGCGCAAAAAACTCTGGGATCTGCTAGAAAAACCCAACTCTTCAGTCGCTGCCAAGGTAATTTTAAATTGCCTATAATCATATGAGGATCATTATGTTTTTGCATTAACTGAATAATAAACATGCATTTAATAATAGAATATGCATACCAGTTATGTTTTCTTGAGAATGTGCAAAAATTAAGACAGTCCACAATTTTAAGGAAAGAAAGAATGTGGAATTTTATATATATATATTTTTTTTTTGCATAACTGTTAGAACAATAACTAAGATACATCTCGTTAGCTGGTATGCGATTTTGCAATTGTCTTTGGCTTTTGGATTTTTGGAAAGAGCTGACTTTTTAGAAAGTATGGTCACTTGTATCCTGTGGGTGCTCCCTGAATTGGAAAACCTGGATTTTATAGGATTACTGCATGTTGGGTGTGTGTTACTTTACGTCTCTTTTTCTGTTCCACTGGTAAAGCGTTAGGCAGCTTTGGCCTTTAGAGATTAATTCCTACTTCAGGTGTCAAAGTTCTAGAATTTCTTTCTAAAGTTACTCTGCATGAATGGTTCTAAAATGGTCTAATATACCTTTACAAACACCTCTAACAGGTTAGAGTGCTAGAATGTTAACTTGTTGAATGAATAATTAAGTCTAGTCAAATTCAGGGAAAAATCGTTACAAATAGTAATTGACTCTGCTAAAAGCTATTTTAGAAGAAACCTACAAGCCTTCTGGGGAGTAGGCCTATGTTAACTCCTTTAGGAATTATAACAGAAATGCACAGGTAGAAGAGGAAATAGGATCGGAAAACGCATTGAATGTATCCGGAGATATGATGGAAAATGTCTAGTACATTTTGGAAAGCTACCAATGAAATGGAATGAGCTAAATCCACATACAATGTTTGTAGAGAATAGATAATGGAGCCTTCAGCAAATTTTGGATTTCAGAGGGGGTGATAGGACAGAGTATGGTTTTGGGGTTCAAGAAGGGATTGGATGATTTCCTGAAGGAAAAGGGGATAGAAGGGTATAGATAGAGGATTACTATACAGGTCCTGGACCTGATGGGCCGCCGCGTGTGCGGACTGCTGGGCATGATGGACCTCTGGTCTGACCCAGCAGAGGCATTACTTATGTTCTTATGCTTTTTAAACACAATGACACTACAGGTCTAAATCATTTCAAACACTTCCTGTAAAATATACCTAGAAATAAATTGGTCATGATCATTTCAAACCTCACAAAAAACAGTGGGAACGAACAATGAACACTCCACTGAGGGTCACTGATGTCAAAAGGTCTTTTTTATTTCAATAAAGGACACGCATAAACTGTGGACACGACACAGCACTGTGTTTCAGCGACGAAACGCCTGCATCAGGGGTCACTGTAGTGTTATAATCCACAGGTTACAAGTCCTTTGTTAATACAAGGCTGAGTCGATCAAACACACAAAAAGAGAGCCAAGCGCAGGAGAGTTGTTGAAGCAGTTCAAAAAAACCCCCAAACTCAGCCTTGTATTAACAAAGGACTTGTGACCTGTGGACTGGATTACAACACTACAATGACCCCTGGTGCAGGCGTTTCATCTCCGAAACACAGTGCTGTGTAGGGTCCACAGTTTGTGTGCGTCCTTCATTGAAATAAACAAGACCTTTTGACATCAGTGACCCTCAGTGGAGTGTTCATTGTCCGTTCCCACTGTTTTTTTGTGTGATTTTGAACCCGTGGGGTGTTTTTTTTTTTTTTTTGTCCTATTGGACTTTTGTTGCTTGTCATTTCAAACCTCATTCAGAAAATTGATTTAAGCTGTTCCAACTACCTTCTCAGGGATATTTGTAGGATTTGGGATATGGGCTTGAGCAATTGAAGACTCCGCCTTTGTCTGTACAAGAGGGTGGTTTGAAAAAAAATGTGGTACAAAAGCAAGTTAAACAACATAGGGTCCTTTTACTAAGGCGTGCTAACCGATTTAGCACTAAATGCTAAGGCAGCCATAGAATATAGTATGGGCGCCTTAGCATTTAGTGCACGCTCATCAAGACCATACGCTAAATCGATTAGCACGCCTTAGTAAAAGGACCCCATAGTCTCCATTGAAGGCTATACACCCGTAGTCCAGTGAGTTTCCAGTTTTTCTTTTGTATCATAGGAAAAATAGCGAACAAGAAAACGGGAAACTTGCTGGACTGAGCTAAGTGTATAGTCCTCGGTGGAGACTATGGCCCTCTTGTACAAAGGCGCGCTAAGCGTTTCAGCGTGGATTTAGCACGCGCTAAATCAACGCGTGTGCTAACCGCTAAAGCGTCCATAGGATAGCATGCATGTGTTAGCGTTTAACGCGTGTTTAGCGCACACTGAAAAGCGTAGCACACCTTTGTAAAAGAGGGTGCATGTTGTTTAACTTTTTTTTTTAGCAAATTTTTCAAGCCTTCCGTGTAAGAAATAGATCTGATTTTTTTTTTTTAAGTTCGAAATGTTTATTGGTTTTATATAACAAACAATAAAATAACAGTACAAGCAGAGTCAGTGTATAAAACAAGAACAGTAAACAGTCTGCAGTACATGTTATAACACAGAATGAGCATTAGAAACGCAAGTACAATAAGTAAAATAATCATGAAATAAGGAATCATAAATGTAACAGCTGTCAATGGGAATAGAGACTTATATCCACTAGGGTTCGCAAAATTCAGTTAAAGGCGCCCAGAGTTGCTCATGTTTGTGTACATGACCAAACTTTATCGCATAACATCTCTCATATCTCATTATTAAACATACTTCATGCCACCACAAGTTGTAAGACAAGTTGTCAGCATTTTAAATAGATCTGATTTTAACCTTTTCCTATCGTAATAAATTTTACGTTACGCTGGCTCCAGTCGTAATTATTTTAGCAAAGTTTTGTATTATTCACCGTTATTTACGGCTATTGTAAACATAATGTAAATAAGTCATAAGTCTGTAAATTCAAATATTTTGTGTTCCTGGCTCTTTATTAGTCCATACAGACTGTTTATCCACTGTCTATGTCATTTTTGGAGTGTCCCGTCATCCGGGACACACGATAGGAAAAGGTTAATGTTGTTTAAATTGACCTCAGTCTTCCCAAATGATTTTTCCAACTGATACGCAGATACCGATTTGTGCCTACAGAGATCAGAACTTCCGAAGAGGCACAGTAATGCGTGAAATGGCGTCGGGGCCAGTTCACTGTCCTGTACCAAATGCTCTTGGGAGGTCAGGAAAACCCGTGATGTTATGCGACCTTCAAATAACGGAAGTTTTCACGGGTGTGTGTACGGAGATATTTTTTCCATTCTGTTGCACTAGTGCAGCACTTTAGACTCTAAGGCCCTCTTTTACAAAGGCGCGCTAAGCGTTTTAGCGCGGATTTAGCATGCGCTAAATCAACGCATGTGCTAACCGCTAACGCGTCCGTAGGATAACATGTACGTGTTAGCGTTTAATGCGTGTTTAGCGCACGCACCAGATTAGCGCATGCTAGCCGAAAAACTACCGCCTGCTCAAGAGGAGGCGGTAGCGGCTAGCGTGCGTGGCATTTTAGCACGTGCTATTCCGTGCGTTAAGGCCTTAATGCAGGGGTGTCCAATGTCGGTCCTCGAGGGCCGCAATCCAGTCGGGTTTTCAGGATTTCCTCAATGAATCTGCATGAGATCTATGTGCATGCACTGCTTTCAATGCATATTCATTGGGGAAATCCTGAAAACCCGACTGGATTGCGGCCCTCCAGGACCGACATTGGACACCCCTGCCTTAATGCGTCTTCGTAAAAGGAGTCCTTAGCGCACCTTTGTAAAAGAGGGGTATATTCTTATATTCTTATGTTTATAGAAAATGAATGGTATAAACTGAAGGACTAAGGCCGGTACTGGGCAGGCTTGCACAATCATATAGGGCAGGGGTAGGGAACTCCGGTCCTTGAGAGCCGTATTCCAGTCGGGTTTTCAGGATTTCCCCAATGAATATGCTTGAGATCTATGTGCATGCACTGCTTTCAATGCATATTCATTGGGGAAATCCTGAAAACCCGACTGGAATACGGCTCTCGAGGACTGGAGTTCCCTACCCCTGATATAGGGCAATTCAGTTTAGGATGGGCTGCGGGGGGCTTCGATGGGAACTCCAGAAATTTGGAACATGAGTACAGTGCTAGGCAGACTTATATGATCTGTATCCCACAAATGACAAGATGATCTGGATAGGCTGGAGTGAACTTTGACAGCAGCTTCAGTAGTTGGAACCTAAGGATGGTACTGGGTAATCTTCTAAGGTCCATGGCCCAGAAATATCAAAGAAAAAAGACAATTTAATTTATTCATTCATTTATAATGGGTGTAACTATTGGGCAGACTGGATGGACCATTCAGGTACTTTATCTGCTGTCATTTACTATGTTACTATGTTAGCACTTAGCGTAGATCCTATGCCTAATTTTTGCTGAAACTAGATGTAAATGCCAACATCCAAGTTAGGTGCGCTTAGGCTTTATTCGGTAATTCTGGGGAGGGCTTCGATGATTGGGATAGTTAAGGTGAGCTGGAGTGGGCTTTGAATGAGACTCTGATAGGTGGCGCTTAGGCACACTACCCGTGCAGGACTCTCAGTTTCCGGGCCAGAAATATCTAAGAAAAAAGATCATTTAAATGAAATGATTAATTTATGGAGTATGTATGGTTGGGCAGACTGGGTAGACCATTCAGGGCTTTATCTGCCGTCATTTACTAAGGGCTCCTTTTACTAAGCTGTGCTTATTGAAATCTTCTTTTCCAGATGGCCCCAGCATGGCAGCCATTCTCACAGGCTACCAGTGCTGTGATCTGCCTCCTTCTGACACAACTTCCTGTTTCCACTTGGGTGTTTCGCAGCAGAGGGAAAGCTTCCACTTGGGTGTTTCGCAGCAGAGGGAAAGCTTTTGGGCAGCGCTGGCATCCTGTGAGAATGGCAGAAAAAGAAAAAGATGATTTCAACTTTAAAAGGAGGCTGGGAAGGTGAAGGAAAAAGGAAAAGAAGATTTTGACTTTGAAAGGAGGCTGGGAAGGTGAAGGGAAAGGAGGGAGGGAGATGGACAGAAGGGGATGAGATGCCTGGACTGTGGAGCCCCCTGGAGCTGTTTTAAGTTAGTCTAGGGGTGTGGGTGGGGAGGTATGAGAGCAGGGAGAAACACAGACTGGGGGGGGGGAGAGGGGAGATGTTGCACTGCAAGGGGCAGAAAGGAGGAAGGGAGGGAGAAATGTTACACTGGGAAGGAGGAGATATGACTGAAGGAAGGGAGACATGTCAGATTCCAAAGAAGAGTGATGGAAGCCAGACCATGGGAGAGGAGAGAGATACCACACTGTGGGAAGGAGAGGAGAAAAATGATAGTCCATGGGTGTGGGGTGGGGGAAGACAGAGATGTCAGACCACAGGAGTGGGAGAGAAAGGGAGGAGAGAGAGAGAGAGAGAGAGAGGGAGGAGATGGTGCACAGTGATGGGTGTGGAATGAAAGAGAGATAGAAGAAATGCTTCTTATAGATAGATGAGAATAGGGGAGAAGAAAGAGGGAGGAGATGGTACACATGGATAGATGTGAAGGGAAGACATGAAAAAGTGGATAGATTTTGAGAAGAAAGCAGAAAAATGTAAGAGAGTTGAATGTTAAAAGTTAAAGCCAAAGATGGATGTAGGGCAGAAAGAAGAAGGAGAGAAAACCAGCAAAGCCCTGATACACAATTAAGAGCACAGACAGAAGGAAGTGCAACCAGAGACGGGGAAAAGATGATTAGAAAAATAAAATCACCAGACAACAAAGTTAGGGATTTTCTTTTCAATTTAGTGATTGAAAAGTGTTAGCTTTGAGAATTTATATCTGCTATCTATATTTTGCACTGTTCTGGTGTTGTACTGCATGCGGAGTCTGGCATCTTAGGACTTCGTTTGTGTATCTTCGTACTTTTAGTTTGCGGTTCCGTATTTGCAATAGGGGTTATCTATGTTCTGCACATGTGACCAAGGCCAGGTGGTAGAAATGAATGCTAAGAAGCGTATAGTGTAGTTAAATTTTGTGGTTGACCATTATGTATTGTTAATAAGATTATATGGTGTGTATAAATGAAAAATGAAAGGAAAAATGGCTTTACAATTAGCACTATTGAGAGGGTGGGGTCGAGCTTGAGCGGGAACTGTGGCGAAACTTTGGAGCACCCCCCAAACATTTTGAAAAGTTGGCTTCTATGCTTGTATCTGAGACAGTGGAAGGAGAGAGAGATAGGAAGGGAAGGTAAGACATGGAAAAGTAGATTTTGAGAAGCAAGCAGAAAAATGGAAAAATTGAATGTTAAGTTAATGCCAAAGATGGACAACTCTGAGGCTGCAAAGAGCAGTAGTAGTAGGGTTTGAACCCTGTATTCTTTGTTTCTTAACCCACTGCTTCAACCATTAGGTTACTCCATTGTGTCTGTATTTGCATCAAGAATTCGGTTATCTGTAAACAAACTCTTAAAAAGAGTAGCATTGTTGCAGAACTTAAAAGCTGCAATTGCGATCAATGTATCAGCATTTTTTAAGGCATCTGAACCAAATTCTTTTGGTTTATTTATTCCCCTCCCTCCCCCCCCCATCAAAAAAAAGGTCCAGATGATGATGACTACATTAATAATTGATCAGGCAGTTTTGGCGCGGCTCAGGAATGCTGAAACACATGCCGAAGACTTTGCTGTCTGTGGCACGGAGTCAAAATCCATTAGTGGCTGTTGATGCACATGATTTCTTGTATAGGAAATGGGATCCTTCCTGCCAAATATTTGTCTGGTGTGATTTATAAGTGAAATAAACCCTGGAGTTATCTCCTATGAAATGTCTGAGTGTAAGTTTATTGAATGCTGCCTACGTCTTACTAATTTAGAATAAATTATAAGCACATTACTGAGCTTTTCCATTTTATGGTAACATACACAATTTATACTTTAGATATAGTATGTGTGTGTGTGCGGGGGGGTGGGTGTTTATACAGAGTTCTATAAAGCAGTGGTTCCCAACCCTGTCCTGGAGGACCACCAGGCCAATCGGGTTTTCAGGCTAGCCCTAATGAATATGCATGAGAGAGATTTGCATATAATGGAAGTGAGAGGCATGCAAATCTGCTCCATGCATATTCATTAGGACTAGCCTGAAAACCCGATTGGCCTGGTGGTCCTCCAGGACATGGTTGGGAACCACTGCTATAAAGGATTCTAAAAATTAGGCAACCAAAATTTGGGTGCTAAGATAGTACAGTAAAACCTTGTTTTTGTGAGCTTAATTCGTTCCAGAAGCTTGCTTGTAATCCAAAGCACTCATCTATCAAAGCAAATTTCTCCTTAAGAAATAATGGAAACTCAGACGATTCATTCCACAACCCATAAACTTTAATACAAAATACTATATGTACTCGTATTGCAAGACTTCATTCATTTAGAACAGTAACTACACTCCTGCAGCGTCAGAGAGAGAACCATCAGCTCAGTTGTGATGATGTCACTCGTGTATACTGTATGTACTCATATCGCAAGACTTTGCTCGTATAGAACAGTCACTACACTTCCGCAGCGTCAGAGAGAGAGAAGAACCATTGGCTCAGTTGTGATGATGTCACACGTGTATACTGTATGCACTCGTATTGCAAGACCTCACTCGTATAGAACAGTCACTACACTCCTGCAGCGTCAGAGAGAGAAGATCCATCGTCTCAGTTGTGATGTGTGTATACTGTATGTACTCGTATTGCAAGACATTGCTTGTATAGCAGGTTAAAATTTAATAAAATGTTTTGCTTTTCTTGCAAAACACTTGCATACCAAGTTACTTGGAAATAGGGAGAGAAGGAGAGAGAGATAGGAAGGGAAGGTAAGACATGGAAAAGTAGATTTTGAGAAGAAAGCAGAAAAATGGAAAAACGGAATGTTAAGTTAATGCCAAAGATTGATGCAACTTCGTTAGAAAAACATACAGGGACTCATGTGAATACTAGTCAGTAAATTAGATGAAATAATAAGTAGGAGACTGACTATATTGATACTATATACCAGTGGGAAGAGAGCCTGTACAACCACAATCTTTAAAAAGCTTGCACAGATAAGTGTACAGTTTCCAATGAGCAAGAGTCTTTTTGTAAAAATTTTTGAACATTTTTTGTCAATTTACAAAACATTTAAACTGTTCACAATTTTACCAGTGGCTAGAAAGTGAAGTTCTGTAAAGTAAAATGCAATGACTGGACGGTAAACTCTTGTCCCAAGGGAAGGTATCCACCTCCCCTTCAGAGTTTCACTTCTCTGAGCGTTTTTAGGAGTCATTTGCTCTCTTCCCACTGGTATATAGTATCAATATAGTCAGTCTCCTACTTATTATTAAAGATTGATGCAAGGCAGAAAGTGAAGACGGAGAGAAAAACAGTCATTGGACAAGAAGGCCATGGAAACATAGTTAAAAGCACAGAAAAATAAAGTCACCGGACAACCAAGGTAGGGAAAATGATTTTATTTTCAATATAGTGATTGAAATGTGTCAGTTCTGAGAAAGGAAAGATGTTAAACTTTAACTGTGAGGGCCGCAGAAAAAATAGTTAATCTTTTATTAAAGAAATGACAATTTTGCATGAGGTAAAACTCTTTATAGTGTATAAATCTTTATAGTTTATAAATCTTTCCTCATGCAAAATTGTCATTTCTTTAATAAGACATTAACTATTTTTTCTGCGGTCCTCCAAGTACCCACAAATCCAAAATGTGGCCTGCAAAGGGTTTGACTTTGAGACCACTGCTCTACTGGGAGAGTTTAAGATTCAAATGGAGCTACTTCAACTTCCTCTGGCTCTAGCAAGGGACCAGAAACCTGCTTGCAGTGAGTTAGAGGATAAGGTTTTTTTGATAAAGGTAATTGAACCTTAACTGCCAAGCAAACAGGCATAATCCTACCAGTGGTGCCCCAGATAAATATTACTTGGGTTTTATCATGATTATATAGCTGTGCATTGACTACATTAGGATAGCATTCTGCTGCCTTCTTGCTTTTGATTTTATGTATTAGAAAGGGTGTTAAATCACAAACATGATACAATTTGGAATATTATAGGATAATGGCAATTCAGAGGTCATTATTTGGGAAAATAACTCAAGGAGAGGTGAGATAACTGTGTTTCTTACAGGATGCCTCATCAGTTCATGATGTCCTAGCCGATCACGTCTTTGTAGTCATCAGTGATGGGAAAGAGGAACAGTAGACCATGAAGGAAGAATGGAATTTCAGGCAGACCTGGGTTTCCACATAGGCATACTAGGCCTGTGCCTAGGGTGGCAAAATTCTGGAGGCTTTGTGATGGTTTGACGTTCAGTTCCGCGGAACCTGAGTTAATCTCCACATCATGGACAAATTTTTTAGTTGATCGTTCTGATTGATGTGTTCGGTGAATGACTCAATCATTATAATTTTATAAGATAGAACAGACAACATATACTGTATTGATCAAAGCATTAAGACTTCTGAGGCAGGGCTTCAGGCCGAAGCACGTACGTGTCGAATCTTCATAGAATAAAGATATTGAGCACCATCTGGTTGCTTTAAAAATTCTGGAGGCAGCAGATTTCTGAGAGTGTCGTAAAATGTGGTTGAGGATTTAGACCACAGCATTCCTCACAATGGTGGTTATTTTAGAAGCTTTATTCGTGACTTTGGCATCAAGACTTGTATATCAGATACACATCCAAAGCCCGATTTTAGTAAGTTGGTATGGGCGCATCCAAATTGTGAATATGTGCATAATTTTGTTTTCTTATGCTGTTTTTCTTTATCCCTACCCGACAGCATTTTTCAAGATTTCTAAAGCTAAGTGCAATTTCCAAATTGGATTTTTAGATTTTTGAGATTATTGGGAATAAAGAAAGAACGCTTGATCTTATGAAGATCGCGGTGCGCTAAGTTTCATGTAGCACCGAGTGCAGCTCATGTGAAGCACATCTGAAGATCTTGCAAATCATATATTTAATATGTATTGAAGGGACGATATGATATTGCATATTTGCTTAATATATCAATTACATGCATAGCAAGTTGCACTTAAATGCATGCTTTTATCAGAAGTCCAAACAAGGTCAATATACTACCAATATATTTCTATGATTTGCAAAAAGTGAAGTAGCTGCTTGTCAAGGCTAAGTATACCAAGAAATCTGGCTAATGAAGCTTAGCTTTGATAAACAGCCATTTCTTCGCTTCTTGCAAATCATAAAAATATATTGGTAACAAATTGACCATGTTTGGACTCCTGATGAAGACTTATGCTGAAACATGGCCTCCGTTGAGTCCTGATTGTACATCCTACATAAGAACATAAGAAATGCCTCTGCTGGGTCAGACCTGAGGTCCATCGTGCCCAGCAGTCCGCTCACGCGGTGGCCCAACAGGTCCAGGACCTGTGCAGTAATCTTCTATCTACCCCCTCTATCCCCTTTTCCAGTAGGAATTTGTCCAATCCTTTCTTGAACCCCTGTACTGTACTCTGCCCTATTACGCCCTCTGGAAGCGCATTCCAGGTGTCCACCACACGTTGGGTAAAGAAGAACTTCCTAGCATTTGTTTTGAATCTGTCTCCTATCAACTTTTCCGAATGCCCTCTTGTTCTTTTATTATTAGAAAGTTTGAAGAATCTGTCCCTCTCTACTCTCTCTATGCCCTTCATGATCCTATAAGTCTCTATCATATCTCCTCTAAGTCTCCTCTTCTCCAGGGAAAAGAGACCCAGCTTCTCCAATCTCTCAGAATATGACAGGTTTTCCATACCTTTTATCAGACGTGTCGCTCTCCTCTGAATCCTCTCGACTAACGCCATATCCTTCTTAAGGTACGGCGACCAATATTGGACGCAGTACTCCAAATGCGGGCGCACCATCGCCCGATACAACGGCAGGATAACTTCTTTCGTTCTGGCTGTAATACCCTTTTTGATTATACCAAGCATTCTATTCGCTTTCTTAGCGGCCGCTGCACACTGTGCCGACGGCTTCATTGTCATGTCCACCATTACCCCCAAGTCCCTTTCCTGGGTACTCTTATTCAATAACATCCCTCCCATTGTATAGTTTTACCTCGAGTTTCTGCTCCCCACATGTAATACTTTACATTTCTCAATGTTGAACTTCATTTGCCATCTCGCCGCCCATTCCTCTATCATAAAACAAGGCTGTGATCCCTGCCGCCGTGATTTGTGCCTCCATGGCCGTGTTCCATTTGTGGTGCGTGCAGCAGTTTGCGACGCACGGCGCGTGTGGCTGTATGCGGCGCACGCAGCGGTTTCAACGGCGGTTTGTCTCCTGCGGGTGCTGCAAGACGTCCGGCTGTCAGAAGAGGTGTTTAGTTGTTGAATGAGTCCTCCCATGCTGGTAAGAATTACATGATGTGCTACTGCTGCACAGGGAAGTTGAGGGGGAGAGGGAAAGGGGGCTGCTTTGGGGGGGGAACAGAAGGGGGCCATGGAGAGACAGGCAGGCATGGCACAACAGAGAGAGAGAGGCAGGGATCAGGGAGAGAGACAGACAGAAAGAATGACAGCTAGCCAGGGGGCCAGAGACACAGACAGCGGCAAAAGAGAGAGAGACAAAGAAAAAAATAAAGAAAGACAGCGGCCAAGGAGAGAGAGAGAAAGAAAGAAAGCGCTACTGTTGGACAAGGGGAGCAGGCAAGGGGTGGTGGTGGACAGTCGAGAAGAGAGAGAGAGAGAGAGAGAGACAGAGAAACAGACAGACAGCGACCAAGGAGAGAGACAGAGAGAGACAGAAAGAAAGACAGACAGAAAGTGGCCAAGGAGAGAGAGAGACAGAAAGAAAGACAAACAGCGGCCAAGGAGAGAGAGAGACAGAAAGAAAGCGCTACTGTTGGACAGGGGGTACAGGCAAGGGGTGGTGGTGGACAGTCGAGGAGAGAGAGAGAGAGACAGAAAGACAGACAAACAGCGGCCAACAAGAGAGAGAGAGAGAGACAGAAAGAAAGACAGACAGAAAGCGGCCAAGGAGAGAGAGAGAGAGAGAGAGAAAGAAAAAAAGACAGACAAACACTTCTGTTCTATCACCCGTTAATGTAACAGGCTTAAAGACTAGTTTCTACAACAAAGAGTTGGCTTGATTATATCCCATTTGCTTGCCTGGCATATTCCCTCTCGTTGGATTGCTTTAGTTGATCTTCTTGTGGGGAGGGGAGGTTGTGCATTTAAGTGCAACGCATTTACTCCTGCCATTGACCTGGTGTGAATGAACTTAACTAATTTTAGGAGTACCAATTTGGATTTATGCTTGTATAATGGCATCCTGGCACATAGATGCTGTTGGAGAATTGGTGCTCAGCACACAGCATTGGTGTGCTTCCCTGAGGATGTCCAGTTATAGAATTGCTCCATAGGTGTATCACGCCCTAAGACATTTATAATGCTTCTGGTAAATTTAAAATTGTGAAAATAAGTATACTCTACGCTGGGTTTTACTGAGCCACAGTTGAGGTTTCTACCATGGCCCGGAGCACTAAATGCTCCGACACTCATAGAATTCCTATGAGCGTCAGAGCAGCGTTGGCGCATTTAACACTCCGGGCTGCCGTAAGAACTCCTACCGCAGCTTAGTAAAAGGAGCCCCTAGTTTGCACACGTATTGCGGTTTAAAGTGTTCATAATTCCTATATTCACAAACTCCCGTTTTCTACCAAATGCCGAAATCAATAGCCCTGGAAAGGAGTGTTCCACGAGAAGTTGTGTAATGAAGAATAACGATGTGTTATTAAGATCATTCATCATTTTAACATTTGTTTTACACAACATTGATCTTGGAAGCCGTAGGAAATTCAAGACATTTTATTCAGAATAATTAAAGAAGTTTGTTGGGCAGGAGAAAGCGGGCACATGTTTGCTGCATTAATTAGATTAAAAAAAAAAAAAGAAATCCATCTCTTATGAAATAAGCCCACAGAGTCTACTGGGGTTCTGTTTATTCAGCTGTGTTTACAAAAGCCTTTCTTTCATTTGGCTTCATTTTGTGGCTGTGAGGATTATTCAATAGAGGTTTTTCAGCACTGCACAGAATGGAGGAAAGTTGTTTTTATGAAAGATTCTGCAGCAGAATTAGATTTGTGAATGAGGCCTCTGTGACTATAACCTTGGCATCTTCAGTAACTTAAGAATATGCTGGACATATAAGAAACTTGTGTGTAAATTCACAGGTCAAGTTATACTTCTCCTTCAGTATTCACGGGGGATAGGGGAAGAGCCTGACCGCGAATTGAGAAAAACCGTGAATAACTTCTCGTCCGGCTCTGACAGACCCCCGCCTCCCTCCTGCCTTTCCCCTGGCATCCCATCCTTACCTGGTGGTCTAGCGGGCTTTCGGGGTAGGAGAGAGCTTCCTACACTCCTGCCCCGTGCAGATCGCCAATAGGAAATGGCTGCTGTGAGTTCCCGTAGTCTCTCGAGACCATGACGGGAGCTCACGGCAGCCATTTCCTATTGGCGATCTACACGGGGCAGGAGCGTAGGAAGATCGCTTCTGCCCCGAAAGCCCGCTATACCACCCGGTAAGGCCGGGATGCCAGGAGGAAGGCTGGAGAGAGGCGGGAATGTGGTAAACTATAGGAGGGTTTTCTCCCCCCCCCAAAAAAAATTGCAAATATGTGAAACCGCGAGTGTGGAAACCGCAAATGGGGAGGGGGAAGTGAATTATATGTGTGATTTCTATAGCACATTCCAGGTTTTCATATAACCATACAGGGAAACATACCATCCTCATTCTATAGCTTAGGGCCTGATTCTATAAACATCACCTAGCAGCATCTATACGTCGTTTATAGAATCTCACCTAATAGGGAGGCGTGCCAGATATCCAGGAAAACCCAGACATGCCCACTTCTTAGAGGACTGTCCAGGCTCCCAGATGGACTTTCCGAAACCTGGCATTTGTCCGGGATTTAGAAAGCCCATACGAGCTCCGGCTGCATCGAGAGGGCCTCTGAGCAAGCGCAGTTGATTTCACACACATCTGCGCATGTTCCAGGTCCTCCAGACGCGGCTGGAGCTCGTCTGGAAGATGAGAGGAGGCTCTGTGGGGGCAGAGCTTGAGGCGGTACTGGGCAGGGCTTGGGGCGGAACTGAGTGGCGCTGGGGCAGAACGGGTGGGGTCTATGATAATCCTACACTGCTTAGGCATCCTAGAGGTAGGTGCCGGTATATTAGGCCAGGGTTTTCCCGGCCTAATTTTCTGGCACCTAACTTGGACACCTAACGATGCCTAACTCAACCATGTCTATTCTCTGTCCCTAACTACACCTACTTTTCAGATAGGTGTCGGAAGGCGCCTCCACTTTGTTGTTTACAACCTTCGGCTTCTGCTCTTTCACTGTTCATATGAGCTCCTTCTTAAGGGACCAGTGAGTACCATGACACCTCTGCAAACCATGCCTTTTTCACTGCAACAGACGTCCCACTGAGTTTTGAAAAATCTCGGTTGTTGAAGGCCGTACAGCTCTTTTTCTTGTAAATATCTTAATACTTTATTCAGCAACAGATCAAAGTGTAACAATAAATATGTAACAGAGTCATAAAACAAAAGTAATCTCGGTGTTTATAGACATAGTCTATCGATCCTAGAGTTGTATTTAATTTGTTTCCCTTACATTTCTTGGCATAGCAAAGCAGTGAGTTATGAGAGCCATTGAAACTCGGTAGCTTGATGTTTACTCATCACAAGCATATGCTTGGAGATGTCCTTTGAAAATAGGCTGCCCTTCCATGCGGGTTAGTCCGCTGAACCATTTTTGCAGAGGTCCAGATAATGCCTCCTGATGATGCCAGATGTGCATGTGGGATTCATCTGTACGTGTTAGAATGTGGAAGGCCTTGATGCCTACTGAGTAGAGGTCTGCACGGGAACGGGGATCGCGGGAATCACGCGGGTCCCAAGGGGGTCCCGCTGGAATCTCCTCCTAACCCACGGGACTCCCACAGGGACCCCTCTCTGGCCAACGGGACACCCACGGGGATGGAAGGCTTTGGAAGCAGGGTTCATCCATATAATATAATGGACACGTCAGCCTTAGTAAAAGAGGGGGTTTATAAGTTAATTACCTGAACAGAAAACAAAAAAAGGGTTCCACCAAAGAGATTCCACAAGGAAAACAGCAGCGCAAACACAAAAGAAACTGTGGAATTGATGATCCTGTCAGAAGTAATTGCTGCTTTTTATGGGGACGGGCGGGGATGGAGGTAATTCTTTGCGGGGACGGGTGGGGATGGAGAGGATCCTGGCGGGGACGGGTGGGGACGGAGAGGATCCTGGCGGGGACGGGTGGGGACGGAGAGGATCCTGACGGGAACGGGTGGGGACGGAGAGGATCCTGGCGAGGACAGGTGGGGATGGAGTGGATCCTGACGGGGACGGGTGGGGACAGAGAGGATCCTGACGGGGCAGGTGGGGACGGAGATCCTGGCGGGGACGGGTGGGGACGGAGAGGATCCTGGCGGGGACGGGTGGGGACGGAGAGGATCCTGACGGGGATGGGTGGGGACGGAGAGGATCCTGGCGGGGACGGGTGGGGATGGAGAGGATCTTGGCGGGGATGGGTGGGATTTCTGTCCCTGCGTAACTCTCTACTACTGAGTGCTTTTTGCCGACTTTTGCAAGGAGGCAGGTGGGAGGCAGCCCAAAAACCGTGCTGTGCGAGTGCTTCTTTGGCCGACTTGTGTAGACTTTTGTACAGCACCTAATGCTACTTCCAGAATTAGCCACGCCTACAGTGGCATTAGGTGTCTTAAAGCGCCTCTGTAGGTGCACTTCCAGCACTGTGTTTTTAAGCACCGGTAGGCACATTGAAATTTGTTTTAAAAGTGTTTTTAAATGACCTTTTGCACTTAGAAGCCAGTAGAGGGCCTTCTGGCGCCTAAGTTAAGGTGCCGTTTATAGAATATTGGTCATATTGAACAAGGAGTCAAAATCACTGCTGTATGTAATAAAAGTGAGCCAGGTTTAGGGCAATCAAGCCATTGTGACATCACTGATGAGGCATTATTGGAATGAGACGTCATGACATCACAATGCCAGTTCTGATTACCAGAGTTAAGGGGGAAAATTAACAATGTGGACTATTTTAGCAGAGGCCTCATTTCGTGCCATGAAACCTAGTTACTAATAACTGGGGTTAACGGTGAAATAAGCAGTCTTCCTGATAACCCATGTGAATTGTGGACAGACAGCTGAAAACGTGAGCTTCTTGCCACAATAAAGAAAAAAAAAAAAAAAGCAGAGCAAAAATAAACGGTAAAGCCACATTCCCAAAGTGTAGGCCCTGCACCTTTTGCAGGCGGTTACAATGCATTTGTTCTCTCTTGTCTTCCCTGGAGCGACAGCTGTGGAATGACAGGCAGCGTTGACACGGACGGCCTTTCTATATGTTTTTCTGCCGTCTCTGCGTCCTTTATCCGTATTTTACTTGCTATCCTGTCTAAAATTGCAGTTTGCTTTCTTTTTCCACGGATTAGTATGTAAATTGATCTGCTACTGCTGGTGTGTCTAATAATGGCAAACAGAAAGAGAAAACACTTCTTCCTGCAGTCACTGGCAATGCTCTGCTGTTTCCCAGAATTTAGCCGTTGAGGCCCATAATAACAAAACATAGATGTCCAAAAAGCATCCTAAATCAGCACTTAGACGTCCTAATCCAAACCGTCTTTCTGTACGCCTAGCGAGGTGTTCCAGCCTCTGTATGTTCCGAGCATGAGATGGGCATGGTGGAAGCGCGTTATGGGCCGACTTTGGGCAGTCTCAAGGGTGGGTTAGAGAGGGATGTCTTGCAGCGATAATCGAACATTTTTCAAGACATCCTGAGGTTGGGCAGACTGGATGGACCATTCGGGTCTTTATCTGCCGTCATCTACTATGTTACTATGACAGAACTTATACGATTGGAACTAGATTTGTTTTAGAAGGGTCTAAGTGCCACAAAGGTGCCCAAACTGATCAGATGACTACTGCATGCATCAAGGAAAGACACCCCCACACTCCCCCAGTGCTCATGAACCTCCTCACATCCACAAAGATCACACGTGTATCTTAAATAACTGGGGGAGGGGGGCTAGTGAACCATAGAGATGAGTAGCAAGTCCCATAAGCCACTCTAACCACTACATTCATGGTGGAAAATGTGAGTCCACCAACCAACCCTTCTCTACTGCTATATAGGTGCCATGTGGAGCCATAAAGACTATTTGGGTTCTATACAGGTGGGTATAATGGGTTTTGGGGGGCAAGCCATAACTTATATGGAAGTTCTGGTGAGATGTTTATCTGGCACCCTTTATGTGAAGTTCACAGCCGTGCCCTTTAAGGTGCCCCACTGCTCTGTTGCCATGTCTTGGTGGCCAGTCCATTGCAGGACTGGACCCTCCCACATCCAAATGGTCTTATTCTGGGCGTTTCGGACTTTGGACGGCATTTTAGTCTAAAATGTTGTATAAAGATAGACTTCCTGGCACTCTGGGCATCCCAATGGCTGGATGTCCAGATAGAGGATTCCCCCCCCCCCCCCCAAATTTATTTCTAGACGTATGGTGGTTTGCCTTTTGAAAATAGGCATTTTCTTACTGCTGACTTTGGATGTCACAGCTGAGTTAGACGTATGTTTGAAAATGCTTCTCTATGTCACCTCTGCTTGGTTATGATATTTAGGTCTAAAACTTCCATTATGGTTATGGTTATTTTTATTTGATGCCTAAGTGGTTTGCAGTACATTGACTAGTAATCAGGTATTCTAAGCATTTTCCCTTTCTGTCCCGGCAGGTTCACATTCTTCCATAGATTTCTTTATGGAGTAGAATGGGTACAAGTGGATCGATTTTCCACTCCGTCAAAAATTACAAAGACTAGGGACACTCAATGAAGTTACAGGGAAATACTTTTAAAACCGATAGGAGAAAATATTTTTTCACTCAGAGAATTGTTAAGCTCTGGAACGCATTGCCAGAGGTTGTGGTAAGAGCAGATAGCGTAGCTGGTTTTAAGAAAGGTTTGGACAAGTTCCTGGAGGAAAAGTCCATGGCCTGTTATTGAGAAAGACATAGGGGAAGCCTCTGCTTGCCCTGGATTGATAGCATGGAATGTTGCTACTCCTTGGGGTTCTGGAATCTTTTGTTACTAAGAACATAAGTAATGCCTCTGCTGGGTCAGACCAGAGGCCCATCATGCCCAGTAGTCCGCTCACGCGGCGGCCCATCAGGTCCAGGACCTCTGTATAGTAATCCTCTATCTATACCCTTCTATCCACTTTTCCTTCAGGAAATCATCCAATCCTTTCTCTTTGAGATTCCGGAATCTTGCTATTCTTTAGGATTCTGAATGGAATGTTGCTACTCTTTGGGTTTTGGCCAGGCACTGGGGACCTGGATTGGCCACCTTCAGAGTGTCCTGGGAAAAGGGGGGGGGCTGCCCTGGGCACCATCTTGGTGTTCAGGCATCTCTCCTCCTCTCGTCCCTCATCCCCCCGCTCCTTCTCATTCCTCTTCCACCGTGTGCACGCCTTCACTTCCCCCACCATACCATTAGCTCTTCGCCGGCGCGAACAGCAGCTCCATCCTGCTGCTCACGTCGGCCTCAGCGCTCATCTCTGACGCTACTTCCGGGTGCAGCAACTAGCAAATGACATCAGAGGGAGCACTGACATCGGCGCAGGCAGCAAGTTGGAGATGGTGCTTGCGCCGGGGAAGCTGAACAGGTGTGGGGCGCGCACATGGCAGATGGGGCAGAGAAGAAGCAAGAGGGGGCAGAAAAAAGGGTGAGGTAGGTGCTGCCCACCCTTGCTATGCCAGTGCCTGGAAAAGGTAAATTGTGTTCCGGTTATCACCCCTCATTCAGTTTTAAAAAGTCAGCTTCTACTACGACTTTTTGAAATATATTTGAACCTTTATAAGAAAGAGAGGGAACAGACATTACCTCTGGCCTAAGATCACCTCTTTGGAAAAGTGGGATGAAAAGAAGGAGCAAATAGCTCAGAGAGAAGTAACCAAGCCGGCAAAGGCGACCAGATGAGCTTGAAGAGCAGAATAATCCCACCTTCGGGTTGCAGGCATCCTCATTGGGTGTGACAAGATGATTGCCACATTCTTCATCCTGTAGCAGCCTGACAGTTACTCCTGATGCAGACTATTTAGCTGAAACACAGGCCTGTATCGAGTCAAGTCAGCAAAGAGTAACAGGATTTAATAAAGCTGCTTTGAGTTGCTCCCATTTGGCCATCGCCACTTTTTTCTTCTGTTCATTGATTGTGGAGTATGTGTTCCACTGTTTTTGGATCCTATGTCATAAAGAAAGCTATTTGCAATTTTTTTTATTTGGCTTTAGCTCACACCCTTTTCAGTAGAAGCGAAGACGAGTTGTATACAGATAGATCAAGTATTTTCTTGTCCTCAGAGGGCTCACAATCTCATTTATTCGACAAGTTCGTCTGATTCTTCCAAAAGCCCTCGGCCCCTCTTTTCCCGCTTCACTCCCCTGCCCCCTCTACTTCCTCTCCCTCCTCCCCCTATCCCCCAACTTATATTGACAACTGTCTCTCTTTGTAACTATCAACTTCTGTACACTGTCTTGAACCGAAAAGGTCCATTATCTACTTTGTACTTTCCACTACTGTATACCATCTAGAACTGAAAAGGTATGATGGGATATAAATAAAGCTTTATTATTATTTTATATTTGAGACAATAGAGAGTTAAGTGATGTGGCCAAGGTCAAAAGGAGCAGCAACGGGATTTCAACTAAGTTCCTCTGGGTGATTCCTAGTGGAATAATAAGGGAGGGGGTCCGCCAAGGGCGCTGTCTCAGTGAGGGTGCAGGCACCCGTCCCCCTCTCTGCCTCCCCGCTCCTTTCCTGCCCCCATTGCCATGCGTGCAGACCACTTCCCTTCCCCGTACCTCTGTAACCTTCCCGGCACGAGCAGAAACTTGAAAACTGTGCCGGCGCTGGGAGAAAGTCTACTCGCTCGTCTTTAATCTGCCGAACCAATATAATCCAAATATAGCATGGAGGGGCTGTTCGCAAATTCCCTTCCTCAGATGTGACTCCACCAAAATGAATGGACCTACAATGTCACATCTGAAGAAAGCACCTATGTGGGCATTTCAGTTGGACCATTCCTACGTCAGGCCAATAGAAAAAGCATCACAGTCCGCAAAGAATTCTGATTCAAATCAAATATGATTTTCATTTCTCCAGCTGACGGCACCTGGCATCTTAAAATGTTGTGACGCTGAATGCATTTGAGGTTCATATAGATAAAAGGAAATGATCTGACAGATTTATTGCAAACAATAACTCTGATTTCTGTATTCCTTCCTGCTGCTGTCGTCCTGCTTTTACATGTAATAGCTCTATATCCTTCTACTGCATTAGAAAAAATAATATTTTCGTCAGTGGTTTCTGCAGTAATGTTAAAGCTCTCAAGCAGGGCCAGCTCAATATATAGGCAAAACGAGGCAGTCGCCTAGGACAGCAACTTCTTAGGGGCAGCAAAAAGCAGCCGCAGTCATAGCAAAACAATAGGTCCTAACAGCCACACAAACTGAAAGAACCATCAGAAGGGCGGCCAGATTTCTTCTCCCCGTTCCTCGCCCAGTCCCGCCCTGTCCCACCTCCAGTCCCATTCTGCCCCTATCCCCGCCCCCATCTCCTTTCCCAAGCTCTGGGCTGTGTCTGGATGATGTCACACCTCATCAAGTTTGTTAAAATTTGTTTTACCGCCTATAGGGGGGTCTTTTACTAAGGTGCGCTAGCCGATTTAGTGCGTGATAAATGCTAACGCGTCCAAGGAATATAATGGGCGCGTTAACATTTAGCATACACCACATCGGCTTGTGCACTTTAGTAAAAGGACCCCATAGTAACTTCTAGGCAGTGCGAAATAATAAAATTATTACATATAAAAGACAAATATTAGCACTTACAGGTTGGACAGACAGACAAAACATTATTTATGTTAATTACTTTGATTACAAGAGGTTAGAGGGAAGAACTACAATTTTGAATAGTGAAGAAAGACATTTAAGGTTTATACACTAGGGAAGGGGAGAATTCCACTTGTGCGGGAGGAAAAGAGAAAGAAAGAAATTCATAAATCGAATGCATCCTTGAATGAAAAGATCTTCCAGTTTGATTTAAATTTATCATCACGTCACGCGGAGGCCCTCCAGATGCGGCCCCTAGCTCGGGAAACCCGGACAAATTACCAGACTGAAAATCCGTCCGGGCACTCGGGTAGTCTTCTAAAAAAGAGGACCTGGCTGGGATTTTCCAGACGTCTGGCATCGCTAACCATCAGCATATATTGTATTTAACCTGCATTTTTATAGGACATTCTTTCTGACCATCTTGGTGGGGAGGGGTGCAGGCTACGGGCCTGAAAAAGGGAAAGGGTGTAAGCCTGAAGTTTCATCTAGTGCAGGGGTGCACAACTCCGGCCCTCAAGGGCTGAATCCAGTCGGGCTTTCAGGATTTCCCCAGTGAATCTGTGTGAGATCTGTTTGCCTGCACTGTTTCCATTGTACACATATTGATCTCATGCGTATTCATTTGGGAAATCCCTGAAAACCTGGCCTGGCGAGGGCTGAAGTTGGGCACCCCTGAACTCGTGCACCCACTACCCTAGCACCAGCTTGGCTTCGAAGAGCAAGGGGTGATCAGATGACTGCAGTGTTGGACATATGGTGCATCCCTTGAAGCAGAACAACTCAACCCTTTCCTGTCACCTTTACGGGATTGCCACAATGAATGAGATACGGTAAATGACCATATATTGGAGACCTGTTGTATGCCAATGTATGTCATGTATATTCATTGTGGTAATCTTGAAAAGTTGACTGGTTGGGTATGCCTCCAGCAGAGTGTTGACAAATCAAAGAGGTTGGGCGTGTTTATAGCCAACATTTTTGATGCTCTATAAGCTGTGGATAGCTTTAGTGCTGCCTAAGGTTTCACCTGGCTCTACCCTGTCTTAGAAAAGAGCAACCAACTGCTTTTAGATTCAACATAAATAACTGAACACTTTGTTGCTGATTGACGAGCACACTGTACAACTTGTCTATGTTTACACACAGAGAGTAATTTTATATGCGTAATTGAAGACTTTCGGCAGTACCAGTGAATGCAAATGAAATGCGATCTTGCCAAATGCCTGACGCACAGGGGCAAAAGCAAGTATGAGATATTGGATTTGCAATAGAAAAACACAACACTACCTCCAGCGACATACAATTGGCATTGTATCCAAATGGTGATTGATTCCTGTGAATGACGACTTTACCGCTTCCCGGGGCATGCCTAATTCTGTATTTCTGGCTTTTCATTAAACTATAAAACAATCTGAGGCTTTGTACATCTGTTGAATACCCTGGCTCGTAAGCATATGCAGCCTTGGAATTGTTCTGGAAGACCTTTTTTTATGGAGCTTCTGTTTTGGAAAGTAAATAAAATATTTCCATATTGCCATTTGATCATAAGTGTTCCTTTAGAGGTATGTTTATTAAAAGGCACCAGGAAATGGGATTAGCACGTGCTAATGTAGGACTTTCCCACCTGCTGAGCCTGTTTCCATCACTCCCAGGAAACAGAACATTTTCAGGTACCGTATTTATTTTTCACTAGGTAAAATCTGACCTCTCCTCTCTGAGCACTCTACTGAAAACCTTTATCCATGCTCTCCTCACCTCTCACTTAGACTACTGCAATGCACATCTCTGGTCTTCCGCTCAACCGTCTCTCTCCCCTTCAATCCTTTCAAAATGCTGAGCATGCACAGAATTGGGGGGGGAGGGGTTCCAGCATGGCGGTGGCACATACAGAGTAGTATGAGAGTGTTCTGGCCATGGGCTGCAGAGCACAGATTGTTCCAGCTGCTGGAAAAGGCCTTCTTCAGCCGGTGGGGCTTGGGGATCTCCGTCAGTCTTAATAAGGCTGCTACAGTTTTGGGTGGGCCTAAGCTACACCACGGCTGTGATTGTGAGTCAAAATTTCGTACAGCGGAGGAGTGATATTGTGGTTCTTGAGGGAAGGAGATCTGCCTCCACCATGACAAACATCCTTTTATTCCCCAGGTTATTAGCAATAAATATTCACTATCAGATAGATAACGACATTACATTTTGGTCTACAAGCCAGGTTAATTTCGATGTGTCGACTAGGACCTGTTTACTGTTCTAGAGAACCAGAGCTGAGTACCTCTGTCCTAAGACACTGTGGGGATTTACTATGAATGCCAAGTATCTGCCTAGTATAGTATAAATATCACTTGGAAAGGAGAGGATGCCAGCTGGCTGAATGATGCCTAATTCTGACATTCTCACCAGGGAGCTCCTCTGTTTTTGGGGGGGGGGAGTGGGGTGGAGAGGGTAAGGTAAGATCCTTATATAATGATAACGGGAGATGTTTAGCAAGTAATTAATCTCATTCGTTAATGGTTGCACCAGGTCCCTGCTTCTCTGCTGGTGACAAATCACCTGGCCATAAAAGTTTGGTAACGTAAACAACAACCAGACTTCGAAACCCATTCAGGCAGATTTATCGTTTGATTATGGAACAGAACTTTTGCTTGGGCTATATGCCACCGGAGATTAATACACAACTTGCACTCTGGATTCCCTTTGGAAAATGTATTGAGGAAAACTGCTGTTTCATATCTTACAAGGACTTACCATCTCTGTGGCGCAGTGGTTACAGCTATAGCCTCAGTACAATGAGGTTATGGGTTCAAACCCCAGCTGCTCCTTGTGACCCTGGGCAAGTCACTTAATCCCCCCACTGCCCCAGGTGTATTAGACTGTGAATCAACCAGGAGAGACAGGAAAAAATACCTGTATACAATATAATACAATCTTTATTTGTATACCTCCATGAAGCTCACAGCGGTTTACATAAGTAATTATGGTGATACAAATTAAAAACCAGTGTTACAATATTTAGGAATTATTAGTAACAAATTCATGAAACAGATAGGTCTTTAGGTCTTTGGTGAAACATTTGAAATTAGATTGCTGGTTAATATTAGTTTTGCTGCTTGATATGCCCCCGTGGAGTTAAAAGTTCTATTGTATCTAATGTTCCTAATCCCCGGATACCAAAAAGTATCATTGTTTCTTAGGTTCAAGGATTATTAGAAAATTTAATGAGATGTGGCATATAATCAGGAGTTTCTTTAAACTGTATTGTAAGTAGAATATAATAGAATTTATAAAGTATTCTCCCTTCTATAGATAGCCAGTGTAATAAATTCAAGTAAACCGTTCTGAGCTCCCCTGGGAGAAAAGTATATAAATTGAATAAATAAATAGTGTGAAAAGCTTCAGCCTCTGATAACCAGAGCTGATATTGTGACATCATAATGCCTCATTCCACCAATGCCTAAGAGCCAACCTCATCAGTGATGTCACAATAGCTTGATTGTCCTGTACTTGGTATTTTTCAGGATTATAAGAACATAAGAATAGTCTTACTGGGTCAGACCAATGGTCCATCAAGCCCAGTAACCCATTCTCATGGTGGCCAATTGAGGTCCCTAGTCCCTAGCCAAAACCCAAGGAGTTTCACTTCTCTGGGAGCTTCTTCAGAAACCAATCTTCCCTCGTATCTTATGCACGCTACTTCATTCCAGACCCAGATGACATAGGTTCTCATTGTGTGGCATTAGGCCACCTAAAAGGAGGTGCCCACTTATAGAATTGTCTCCATAATGGATTTGAATCTGACAAAGCAGTAGAATACTAGTGACGGCAGCCAGAGAGAGACTACATTTAACTGCTGTAGGCTTTGAGATTTCTGAGGCTGATTTTAAAGTGCAGCTTGATCTGTTGGGAAGCTGTTAATCTGCTGAGTACTTAAAGCTTCATTTGACGCAGATGTTCTCCATGCAAGAGCCAAAGGCCCTGTAGTCCTTGCCGCCTTCTGGGACTGCCGTTGCTGTCGGGAGCTGCTCTGCCCGCCTGCCTTGACTTTCAACACGATTTGATTAAATCCTTCAACATTCGGCCCCATGCAAGGGAAGAAGTGACAAAAATATCTTTTCCCTTTTCACCTGCGAGATAAAAGAGCATCTAATGACTTTTCGGTTGTGCTGCAGTCTCTGCGCCTGATCTTGTAAACGCTGCCCTAACTGCAGGTTGCACGGAGCAAAGATTTCAAAGCCTTTGAAGCTCTCTAAACAGTTTGAAACTTGGTTTTCTGAGCAGGTTATTTGTCATCTGAAATGTCTGACGTGTTGCATTAAAACGATCTAATTAATCTAATTACAGCACTCACATAAGTATTATAATTGATATTTTGAACCTAAAGCTGAACTTCCCAGATAGCTAAAATACTCTGTCATTATGAAAGTAACTGTAGAACATTTTATTTGAATAAAATAATGACAACTATAAGTGACTGGCATCAGCGCTGATATACCTCATCTCGTCTAGTATGACTATAACAGAAAGAAGTTTAGCTTAGACTACTGCAACTCGCTACTCTCAGACTTTCCGCTTAGCCATCTCGCTCCCCTCCAATCCGTCCACAATTCGGCTGCACGGCTCATATTCTGGGAGAGCTGCTTTACTCACTGCATGAACTTGTGTTTCTGAGCATTAAATTTTAGCTGCCAAAGATCTGCCTTAGAGTAGACACGCCGGATGGCGTGAAGAACGTGAAGAAAGGACTTAGCGAAGCTTGAAGAATGGTCTGAAATTTGGCAGCTAAAATTTAATGCTAAGAAATGCAAGGTCATGCATTTGGGTTGCAAAAACCCGAAGGAACAGCTTAGGGAACAGTGTTTAAGTCTTAAGAATGTGTAGGGATACCAGATTTGTTCAAGATAGAAAGAGGACATGTGGTCTCGCCCCAGCCCCACACAAATTTCATCTCTTCTCGTTCCCCGAGTCCAGGCTACGTCCAGACGTGTCCCTGAGCTCGGGGCCTTCCCAAACCCAGACAATCTGCCGGGTTTTGAAAATCTGTCTGGACACCTGGACAGTCCTCTAAAAATAGTTTTCTCAGACGTCTGGTAACCCTAAGCAGGCGTGAAATAATCATTCTGGCCTGGGCAGCGGTGTAGCGAGCGTGAGAGGCACCTGGGGCAGTGGCACCCCTCCCTGCCCTCTTTTCCGCCCCCTGCGCCTTCACCCCCTCCCCCCTGCTGCACGCGTGCACCCCTTCCCTACCCCGTGCCTCTTTTAACTTCCCCGGTGCAAGCAGCGTTGCCAACTTGGCTGTCGGCGTCTGCTCTCCCTCTGACGTCACTTCCTAGACGCGGGACCCGGAAGTGGCGTCAAAGGCAGAGCCGTCGCTGGCGCAAGCAGGTTGGAATTGCTGCTAGTGCTGGTGAAGAAATAGAGGTACAGCGGGGGGCGAGAGTGAAGGCGCGCACGTGGCGGGGCAAGGAGCGGGAGGGGCAGAGAGGAGGAGGGGTGCCGGTGCCCTCACTAAGATGGCGCCCAGGGGGGGCCTCCCTGTCCCCTCCTTTCTACGCCACTGGGTCCTGGTGTCTTTAACTGCAAAGGATAAAGCTGCTCACTTCCCCCCAGGTGGGCCACATCTTTTGTGAATTTTGGTGGGGAGGATGGGAGGCAATGGTATAATTGAAGAATCAATTACTGGTAGCTTTCAGCAGATAATTCCACTCTTTGTAGCAGAATTGTGAAGCTCAGTCGCTCCTCGGAAACTAAGACAAAAGCAGAGAAAGCCGCTGCCCTCTCCCCATAAACTGAGCGTGATTCAGATGAACAGTTTAACGAGAAACTTCCAAGGTGGTGCCCGATAAGCCTTTGACAACCTGCCTTTTGGAAGCACTTTTGTCTAGAACCGAAGTGACTGATGAAAGTAGGCAACATGAAACCACAATAGATGTACAATATACTTGGGTTGTAATCTCCCGGGTCCTAGCCGCGCCGATCTGTAGTGTGCTTAACCCTGTTCACCTTGTGTAACTTTCATAAATATCAGCCTTACCAGACACATCTTATTTCATTGTTTATTCTGCTTTTATATTCTTAGGCCGTAAGCCACAATCAAATACCCCCAGCGTAATAATAATAATCAGGGTGACACAGAGCCTGTGCTCACAGTATGCCACAGCTGTGTCTTTCTCTCTCTGTCAGGTTTCTGATTAGACAATTGCTGGGAACGGCTTACTTTCTTGCCTTAAATCCAGCATATCGCTCCATGGCGCATCTTCACCTTGAGTATTGCGCACAGATCTGGTCGTTGTAGCTCAAAAAAAAATAAAAAATATATATATATAGTGGAATTAGAAAAGGTTCAAAGAAGAGTGACCAAAATGATAAAAGGGATGGAACTCCTCTCGCAAGAGGAAAGAGGAAAGAAGTTGGGGCTCTTCAGCTTGGAAACGAGACAGTTGTGGCAGAATATGATTGAAATCTACAAAATCCCGAGTGGTGTGTAGAACGGGTAAAGGTGAATCTATTTATCGCCCTTTCAAAAAGTACAAAAACTGTAGGCCCTCTATAGCAGTGTTCCCCAAGTCGGTCCTGGAGTATACCCTTGCTAGGGTATGAAGGAGATTTGCATTTGATGGAGGTAGTATATGCAAATCAATGCCATGCACATTCATTGTGGATATCCTGAAAACCTGACTTGTAAGGGGGCACACCAGGACTGACTTGGGAAGCACTGTTCTGGAATGTGCATGTGTAATTAGGTGCACTAAGCGTAAAATTGTGTGTACAGATTACAGAACAAAAGGGAGGGTACGTAGCCCAAGTACTATTCCCAGATACCCACTTAACCTAGGTGGCCCATATTTGCAAGGGGACATACACATGGGTGGATCGTGGGCTGGACTAGGCAGGGTTTCCAACTTACATACGTAACAGTGCCTCCAGCACTGAGCTAAAATTGTGCAAAGCTCATTTGTAATTATGGCGCCATTGATCTAGGCCAGTGTTTCTCAACTTGGTCCTGGAGTACCGCCTTGCCGGTCAGGTTTTCAGGATATCCACCATGAATATGCATAAACTTGATTTGCATACACTGCCTCCATTCTATGCAAATTTCTTTCATTCATATTCTGTGTGGATAGGGGGTACTGGACTTGTACGTCTTCTTTACTGTCTAATATACCAAGCCTGTTGGTAGATGGGAGCTGCTGAGCATGAAAGGCTGGTGGCTTATCTTCCATTTTAGGGGTGATAAGCTGCTATGACATTCTAGCAAGTGGCGAGATGAAACATGGCAAAATAGCTTCGGTGACTGCCTTTTAGAAAGTTATTTTCTATTGGAAGATGCACACTGGTATGGATATCTACCAACTCTTTTGGTGGAGGATGTCGGGCCGTCTGATGGAATATGAATTGACTGTTTTATACTTGAAATGTCTGTGTCTTTAATATTTGCCGCTAGTTATAAGCAAGATGTAGAACTTATGAGATATTCTTTTTTATGTATAGGATTATACCTATAGAATTCCAAGAAAAATATATTCTTGTTACAGAAATAAAACAAATCTAAATGAAAAGCCGTAAGCATTTGAAGAAAATATATATTAAAGAAAACATTCGATTGTTACTTCAGTCCACAATCTTAAGGGAGCAATCCAAATTACCAGGATAATCTTTATGAGATATTTTGAACATAAGAACATAAGCAATGCCTCCGCTGGGTCAGACCTGAGGTCCATCATGCCCAGCAGTCCGCTCACGTGGCGGCCCAACAGGTCCAGGACCTGTGCAGTAAACCTCTATCTATACCCTTCTATCCCCTTTTCCAGCAGGAAATTGTCCAATCCTTTCTTAAACCCAAGTACTGTACTCTGCCCTATAACGTCCTCTGGAAGTGCATTCCAGGTATCCACCACACGTTGGGTAAAGAAGAACTTCCTAGCATTAGTTTTGAATCTGTCCCCTTTCATCTTTTCCGAATGTCCTCTTGTTTTTTTATTTTTCGAAAGTTTGAAGAATCTGTCCTTCTCTACTCTCTCTATGCCCTTCATGATCTTATAAGTCTCTATCATATCCCCTCTAAGTCTCCTCTTCTCCAGGGAAAAGAGACCCAGTTTCTCCAATCTCTCAGCGTATGAGAGGTTTTCCATCCCTTTTATCAAACGTGTCGCTCTCCTCTGAACCCTCTCGAGTAACACCATATCCTTCTTAAGGTACGGCGACCAATATTGGACGCAGTATTCCAGATGCGGGTGCACCATCGCCCGATACAATGGCAGGATAACTTCTACCGTCCTTGTTGTAATACCCTTCTTGATTATGCCTAGCATTCTATTTGCTTTCTTAGCGGCCGCTGCGCACTGTGCCGTCGGCTTCATTGTCATGTCCACCATTACCCCCAAGTCCCTTTCTTGGCTACTCTCATTCAATAATATCCCTCCCATTGTATAGTTGTACCTCGGGTTTCCGCTTCCCACATGCAATACTTTACATTTCTCAACGTTGAACTTCATCTGCCATCTCGCCGCCCATTCCCCCAGTTTGTTCAAGTCCCTTTGCAATTCTTCACATTCCTCTTTAGTCCCAGCTCCACTAAATAGTTTTGTATCGTCCGCAAATTTTATTATCTCACACTTCGTGCCTGTTTCTAGATCATTTATGAATATATTAAATAGCAGCGGCCCGAGCACCGAGCCCTGCAGAACACCACTCGTGACCCTCATCCAGTCCGAGTAGTGGCCCTTTACCCCTACCCTCTGTTTCCTACCCGCCAACCAGTTTCTGATCCATCTATGTACGTCTCCGTCCACTCCATGGTTCTTCAGTTTCCGGAATAGACGCTCGTGAGGCACCTTGTCAAAGGCTTTTTGGAAATCAAGGTATATGATGTCTATGGGGTTTCCTCTGTCCATCCGTTTGTTAATTCCTTCGAAGAAGTGCAATAAGTTCGTTAGGCATGATCTCCCCCTGCAGAAACCATGTTGGCTTGTTATCAGAAGTTCATTTCTTTCCAAATGTTCATCGATGTGTTCTTTAATCAGTGCTTCCGCCATTTTCCCCGGAACCGAGGTCAGACTCACTGGTCTGTAGTTTCCCGGGTCACCTCTTGATCCCTTTTTAAAGATGGGCGTGACGTTGGCTATCTTCCAATCCTCTGGGATCACGCCTGTTTTCAAGGATAGGTTGCAAATTTGCTGCAGTAGTTCCGCTATCTCTTCCTTTAATTCCTTCAGAACCCTTGGATGGATTCCGTCCGGACCCGGGGATTTATCAGTTTTTCTATCTGCCTGTGTACATCATCAAGGCTCACTTTCATGGATGTTAATTTTTCTGCTTGATTTCCATTGAAGTTTTGCTCAGGTTCCGGTATGTTGGTTGTGTCTTCGTTTGTAAATACAGACGAGAAGAACATGTTGAGTCTTTCTGCGACTTCTTTCTCCTCCTTCACCGCTCTCTTCCTGTCTCCTTCGTCCAGCTGTCCTACCTCCTCCCTAGCTGGCAGTTTTCCTTTAACATATCTGAAGAATGGTTTGAAATTTCGTGCCTCCCTGGCTAGCCTCTCTTCATACTCTCTTTTGGCTTTTCGAACCACACGGTGACATTCTTTTTGATACTTCCTGTGCTCCTTCTGGTTCCCTTCAATTTTGTCCTTTTTCCATTTCCTGAATGAATTTTTCTTATTGCCTATCGCTTCCTTCACTATTTTAGTCATCCATATCGGGTCTTTTGTTCGACTCTTTTTGCACCCCTTTCTGAATCTGGGGATGTGCAGATTTTGCGCCTCGCTCACCGTGTCCTTGAAAAAAGACCAGGCATGTTCTACTGTTTGCCATTTTTTGGAAGTGTTCCTTAGTTTCTTCCTTACCATTTCCCTCATTGTTTCATAGTTTCCTTTCCTGAAGTTGAATGTTGTCGCTATGGTTCTCTTTCCGTTCGGTATTCCTACTTCAACCTTGAACTTGATCATGTTATGATCGCTGTTTCCCAACGGTCCCACTAATTCCACTTCCTTTGCAGGTCCCCTTAGTCCATTTAGGATTAGATCCAGAGTGGCATTTCCTCTCGTCGGTTCTCTAACAAGCTGCTCCATGAAGCAATCTTGTATAGCCTCCAGGAATTCTGTCTCCCTAGCGCATCTTGAGCTTCCAAGACTCCAGTCTATCCCAGGGTAGTTGAAGTCTCCCATAACAACTGTGTAACCGCTTTTGCATTCTCGCTTCATCTCGGCATCCATTTCTTTATCGCTATCTCCGGTTTGCCCGGGTGGACGATAGTATAGTCCCATCTTTATTTCATGCCCTTTCCTACCCGTTATTTTAACCCATAGCGATTCCAGTTTGTTGGTCGTCTCCACTGTGTCCATTCTTGTCAATTGTATGCTTTCTTTTACGTATAGGGCTATTCCTCCTCCTTTCTGTCCATTTGTTTTCCTCATTCCACCACGTTTCAGTGATTCCAATGATGTCTATGTCATCACTATTGGCCATGGCTTCTAGTTCCCCCATTTTGTTTCTTAGGCTCCTTGCATTAGTATATATGCAGTTTAGATCCTGGCATTTTGTGGTCTTCATTTCTTTTCCCTGTGCTTCGGTCTTTGGTGTCTTCTCTTTTGCTACAATCTTTCTAACCTCCTCTTCTGGGTTAGTTGACTCCTGTAATTTGTCCCTTGTTTCTTCCCAGCCTTTTTTCCCCTCAGTATCTTCACTGGATACCTTCTTCCGAATCATCGACGCTAGGTCGACTGTCGGCTTTCCCCTTTCTCTTAGTTTAAAGCCTGTTCTAGTCCTCTCTTGATGTTGTTTGCTAGAAGTCTTGTTCCCGCCGTGCTCAGGTGCAGTCCATCTCTCCTGTAGAGCTTGCTCTTGCCCCAGAACCCTAGAGTTTTAAATAGAAGCAATACAGTATATGCACTTATGGCAAAAAAAATATGTAAAAAAAAAATATAAAAACACAGAAATTGAACCAATGATGATATCTTATGTGCAGAAAGGGGATATCTTTCTCATATACCGTTATCTGGGTTAGTAATTTTCTAGGGCGATCCACAGTGGCGTACATAGGGTATGTGACACCCAGGGTCGATAATTTTTTTAACCTCCCCCCCCACACACACACATCTAAATAAATATTTTTAGTAATTTTGTTTGTTTATTTATTTATTTATTTTTAAATCCTGTCCTCCCCAGAGAGCTCAGAAATACAATGTAACATTACATAGGGTTACAACCTCTCCAGCCCCATGCCAATGCTGTGGTATAAACAAAATACAGTACACAAAAAAATTTTCCTCTCTCTGTTAGCTCATATTTGCTGTCTAACACCAGCTCTGGCAGGATACACATTTCAAATCTGACATATTGTAATCACAGAACAGAAAATACAATTATTTTTTCTATCTTTTGTTGTCTGGTCATTTTATTATTCAAACCATGTTGGTCCCAGGCTCTGGTTTCTGTTTGTCTTCTGTTAATGCGCTCATCAGGGTCTGCTGCCCATTTGATGTTGTTTTCTTTTTCCGTGCTCACCATCCATCTTCCATCTCTGTACCTTCCCTTCCACTGCATTAGCCAACATTTCTGTTTATTTCTCACTGTCTTCCATCCTTCTCTCTCTCTGCCTTGTGCCCTAGGTGAAACATTTCTGTTTTCCTTCATGCAGCATCTCTCCCTTCCTCCCCTCCATTATCATGTGCAACATCTCTCCCTCCCTCCATCCTATGGCCAACATTTCTCCTCTCTTCTCCATGCATGTCTCCTTCCCCTCCCCCATATGCAGGATTTCTCCCTCTCACGCCTTTCTACCTCTTTGTTGCATCTCCCTTCCTCTTCTCCAGCCCATGTGCAACATTTCTTCCTCTCTCCCCCCTTGTACAGCAGCTTTCCATCCCTCCCTCTTATCCCCCTGTGTAGCAGGGCAGGAATTAAGGTGGTGACTTCTGATCCTCTCTCCTCTTTGCCTCCTCCCTCTACACCCCTCTCCTCCCATTACTACCACACATAAAAAAAAACTTTAAATGACTTCTTCACACACACACAAAACATAGACCTTTACTAATAAATTAAACTCAGCAAGAGAAAGAAAAGCAGATGTGCACTTTTTGTACTGAACACTGGGCCCAGAATCTCCTAAAATTAGCCACCACCCTTGCTGATGGGGATCCCAAAGTGTTACCAGTTGAAGATCACCTCCTCTGGTCTGGCAGCCAGAAATCTCCAAGCTCTGCAGCTAGCAGTAGTGTCCCCGAGCTGCCACCAGCTGCAGGTCTTTGAGAGTTCTGGCTAATGGACTGAAACATGGAAACATAGAAACATGATGGCAGATAAAGGCCAAATGGCCCATTTAGTCTGCCCATCTGCAACATCGACTATCTCCAACTCTCCCTATTGCCTAAGGGGCTCATAATCGAAAGAGAAAAACATCCAAAAACCAGCCTAAGTTGGCACTTGGACGAACATTTCTCAAAAACGTCCAAGTGCCTATAATAAAACCGGGTTTTGAACGTATTTCGAAACGACCTAGGCCTTCATAGTGCCGCTCTACGTCCAAAGCTAAACGGGGTGTTTCAGGAGGCGTGTCGAGGGCGGGAGATGGGTGGGACATAGGCCGGCTTAGACTTAGTCGTACAGCATGTATAACCGAAAGTTTAACAACAGAGCCTAGACGGAACTTGGGCGTTGTGACTTAGACCATGTAAAACATGGTCTAAGTCACAAAAAACCACCTAAATTCACCAGATAAGCACTGAAAACACATAAAACAGATCCCCACACACTACCCCAGTTATCACCAACCCCCCCACCGCCATAAAAATTTTATTCACAACTTTAAAAGTCAGCCTCCAGACCATCATCACCTGGCCGCCTGGCATAGGAAAGCCTAGTCATCCAGCCCAGAGGCAGCTTAAGTCGTCTTGGGGGTGGGTTAGGGACCCATAGAGAGGAGGACCCATGTCCATAAGCCCCTGTAATCACTGCATTGATACTTAAACATGTGCACTGCCCTATACATCCCCAAAACCCTCTTTTACTGGCATATAAGTGGCTCCTGCAGCCATAATGGCTTTTGGGGTGGTAGATAAGTGTGTCTAGGGCAGGGGTGCCCAACACGTCGATCGCGATCGACCGGTCGATCGGGAAGGCAACGCCAGTCGATCTCGTGTTGCCGTTCCAATCGGCCGGCCGATCAGCCTTCCTCTCCCCAAGGTTCCCCACCGGAATCTCCCCAAGGTTCCCCATGCACACTCATTCTTGCTGCGCCCTTCCTGCCCGACTGCCAGAACCCTGTCGTCCGACTGGGGGATGATGTCACTTCCTTCGGGAGAAGGCGGGAGGGAGGTCTAGGGAAGTCACGACCCTTGAGAGCTGAGCTCCGGCTGCCCCTGGCGGAATTGACAAGCCAGACTGGAGAAAGGCGGTCGGGAGCAGGAGGTGCTCTGCCCAAAAATGCCGGAGCTGCTGCTGCTGCTCTGACGTCTTGAGCCTGAAAATGGGAAGTTGAGTGTCGTGCTAAAAAGAGACTGGAACGGCTCTCATGGAAGACTGGCTTTTTTTCTTTTCTTTTCCTCGGCCCTGGGGATCCAGAGATTTGGGCCTGCAGAAGCCTCATGCTGACCAGCATTCCTCTCCCCGACATCAATTCTTACATCGGAGAGGAATTTCTGGGCCAGCCAATCGCTGCCTGGCTGGCCCGGAACTTCCTCTCCGACATCAGAATTGAAGGGGAGCAGAATGCTGGTCAGTGCAAGGCTTCTGCATGCAGAGCTTGGGGGGCGGTGGCTTGGAGGCCTGTTCCCCAGTGGCGACGGCAAACCTAGTGGCTTGGGGGAGGGCAGGGAGAAAGAAACAAAGGGGGCAAGCAGGGAGACAAAAAGAAAGTGGGCATGGAGAGAGAGAGAGAAAGAAAGAACAGGAGGCAGGGAGAAAGAAAGAAAAAGTTGGGGGAGAGAATGAGGTATGGAAGAGAGAAAGCATATAGGAGGCTGAAAGAAGGAGTGGGCTGAAATCAGAAGATGTCAGAAGAAGTGCAGCCAGAGTGAAGTGAGAAGAAGTCAGAAGAAGAAAGTGCAACCAGAGACTCATGAAATCACCAAACAAAAGTAGGAAAAATGATTTTATTTTCAATTTAGTGATCAAAATGTGTCTGTTTTGAGAATTTATATCTGCTGTCTATATTTTGCACTATGGCTCCCTTTTACTAAACCACAATAGCGGTTTTTAGCGCAGGGAGCCTATGAGCGTCGAGAGCAGCGTGGGGCATTCAGCGCAACTCCCTGCGCTAAAAACTGCTATGTGGTTTAGTAAAAAGGGAGGGGCTATATTTGTCTATTTTTGTATGGTTGTTATTGAGATGACATTGCATAGAGTCATCTGCCTTGACCTCTTTGAAAAAAACCCGGAATATGAATGATAATTAACATTTTCTCTGCCTTTCAGTGTGCTTTGTGGGTTTTTAAAATTTTTTTTATTGTTGGTAGATCATTTTGACTTGGTCATTTTAAAAGTAGCTCGCAAGCCCAAAAAGTGTGGGCACCCCTGGTCTAGGGGATTCTGGAGGTGGTTTGGGGGAGCTTACCGTCACCTATAGGGGAGCTGTAGTGAGGAGAAGCCATGACACCCTTTTTGTGAGGTTCACAGCACTGTAAGGTACCCCACTATTTAGGTGGCATGTCTGGGTGTGCAGTCTATCACTTTGCAGACCCCTCCCACGTCCAACAGAGCTTGTTCTAGGCGTTTTGGACTTGGACATAAGGTTGGACGGAAATGTGGTATAAAGATGGACGATTTAGCGGCTTGGACGATCAGATTGGCAGGACGTATAATTAGACAATTTTCGAAAGTAAAAAAAAGTTGGACGTATCTTTCGAAAATGTGTCTTAGGCTCTTTTTAACTTTGGACGACTTGCGAGTTGGACGTAAACGGACTTAGATATCCCTTTCGATTATGCCCCTCTAAGGCTCTTAACATTTGCATCTCCTCTCCCTATTGGCTAAGGCTCTTTACAGCTGCATTGTGATGTCATAGAATTTTATGGTTATAGAAACATTATAACATGATGGCAGATAAAGGCCAAATGGCCCATCTTGTCTGCCCATCTACAGTAATCATTATCTCTTTCTCTCTCCGAGAAATCCCAAAGGCCTATCCCAGGTCCTTTTGAATTCAGACATAGTCTCTGTCTCCACCACCTCTTCTGGGAAACTGTTCCATGCATCTACCACCCTTTCTGTAAAAAAAAAAAAAAAAAAAAGTATTTCTTTAGATTAATAGAAGAGGTCTTCAGCTGACAGGGCTTTGGGATACCCCATCTGCTTAGCTATTTATATTTTGCATTTGAGCATGGATCATGGGGAAGGGCAGAGAGAAAATTTGGTGGTCATTCATTTTGGGTTCAGGGCCTCTGCCCACCCTCCCTCCTCCCCCTTCCCCCATCAGTTGTCTGCTGCTTTAAATGATGCTCACTGCCTCCAGCTGAATATCTACCCAGAATTGTATCCTAAAAGCAGAAAAGTGACGTTTTGGGTCAGCGACACTGGTAAACCAAGTACTCGCTTGAACTTGCATTTTGAACATACCACGGTCATAGTGAGATCATCATCACGGCTGCAGGAATAATGCATTATTGTTCAACTGTTTCCATTCCTATTCAGGGATTGGATCTGCTTTCTCCTCACTTTCCTTCTGAACAGCTTGTGATGGCACCCAGCGATTCAATTACAGGGAACCTCACGAGCCTTGTAAACATATGTTGCCGTCCTCATTGTGAGAATGAGCAATCAGGGCTGCCAGGCCGTATGCCTCATTTTCCTGAATTATAGTGCTGTCATTAGCAGGGCTATCGTTAAGGCTGATTTGGCGTTTCACTTACAAACCCCCATTTTTACTTTTCCCTTGGGTTAAAACTCAGTGCAGATTTGTGAATTTGTTTGTTTTGTTTTGTTCTTACAAGCATTTTCAAATTTTGTTGGACTGTGGAGTTTAGCTGGATAATCTAGTAGGAAATAAATTTGGGGCTGTGCTTCTAATTTCTAAAAAAAAAATATATCATCATTATTTCTTGTATTTAGTTTATTGAAATTCTATATGTGGCTATACTTTTATGGATGAATGGGAGGAAGGGGGGGGAGAAAATGATTGTTTTCAGAATTTTTGCATATTTAAAGTGCTTTTCCTGATTCGTTTATTTTTAAAATTTTTGCAATGCACTATTAATATTTGAAAATTAATTAAAAAAAGAAGAAAAGAAAGAAAGCTCATCTTTCAGAAATAGACACAATTTGCTTTTACATCCAGTTAAAAGAAAAAAAAAAAGATTGAGAAGCAGGAAATAGAAATTAACTGTCTGTTAACTTTGAATTCTACCATACGTAGTAAATGTCAAAACCAAGAAAGGGAAAGCTTGTTGAGTCTTATTGTTAGAAGCTCTTTTGGGTCATTTTTTTCCTGCTTCCATTTTTTTTTAATCAGGTTAAATTATGGTGACGTGCAAAGAGCTCCCCTCCATCTCAAACTCCTTAATTGTGGGCTCGGTGGACTGCCATCTGTTACATTCAATGAAGATCCATGAGGCTGAAATGGGCACATCATCTTTGGGGAGAGCTCCCTGATGCTGGATACCTCTTTGTCCCCAGTTGCTAATCTCACTCCTTAGACCCCAATGTTGCTGCCCTTAGAAGTGGCTAGGAAATTGGTGCACTTTGATGATATGAATCAAGTTGTGCAGAGAGGTGGAGTGACAAAAATCAATGAGCCAGCACTGAAGGAGTCTGAGAACACTCTGGAGTAGGGGAGGTTGAGCCCTGTTGCTTTAGAGTGGAGGCCAGTGGGTGATGACAAGAGGAGGAAGCCAGCAGTTTAAGTAGCTGGGGCTGAGCAGCTGGGTATGCTCCAGTAGGAACAAGGGGAGGTGAACTGCGGAGATTCCAGGATGACAAAACTTGCAATTTGGGTTGATTGCTTAATTGTATTTTATGTTCCCTACCCTTTTAATTTTTATACTTACTTATTTTAAACTTTTATTTTAAACCGCTTAGATGTACCCTTGGTTTTATATTTGCGGTTTATTAAATAAATGGAACTTGAACCATAGCGTGACATTTTACTGCACCTGCTTTTGGGGGTGAGGGATGTGTCATATGCTTTCAGTGGCCATGAGAATTGGGGTTGTGGCCACTGAAAGATTGGTGAGTGGCATTGTAAGCCCTCAGGGGATAAGAAAATATATATTATATATGAATGTAACTAGGCTTTAGATACCAGTAAAAAGTTGTGGGCTAATGCTAAATGCCTCCCCCCCAAAAAAGAAAGGAATTTCATTTTAGGGAGTAAGATGGAAGTGGGCTGCACCTTGCAGGTAATACATATTTCATTAATACACATTAACCATTAAGCGATCACCTTTTTTTTTTTTTTTTTGTGCATTAGGAAGTCATGTTAGAACACTAGTTTACATGGCATTTTAATATTAATAAGCTTATTTGCATGGTCGGATAAGGGAATGAGCGAGCGTGCGGAAAACCAAGCGGCGAGCCATTTTCTGCATCGGGGACGGCAAAGGCGATCGTCGCTGAAGCTATTGAAATAGCTGTAGCGACGATCGCTGACTTTAGTGCATCTGGGCATAAGACACACAGGAATATAATGGGATTCTTAGCGTTTAGCATGTGCTAAGCATTAGCGTGCACTAAATCACTTAACAATTCTTTGAGATGGTGAACAAACATATCGATAGCGGAAAACCAGTGGATATAATATACTTGGACTTCCAGAAAGCGTTCGACAAAGTTCCACATGAAAGACTTCTCAGAAAATTACAAAGCCATGAAATAGAAAGGGATATACTGAGATGGATGAGCAAATGGCTGGAGAACAGAATGCAGAGGGTATGCTTAAACGGGAAGTTATCGGACTGGGAAAAAGTAACTAGCGGCGTGCCACAGGGCTCGGTTCTTGGACCCATCTTATTTCATATTTTTATAAATGACCTGGAAGAAGAACGACCAGTAAAAATCATCAAGTTTGCAGATGACACCAAGCTAAGTCGGGCAATCGGGTCACAAAAGGACAGCGAAGAGCTCCAGAGAGATTTGAACCAACTAGAAAGATGGGTAGAAAACTGTCAGATGAAGTTTAATATAGAGAAATGCAAAGTGATGCACCTGGGCAGAAAAAACAAGGAGCACGTATATAAAATGTTAGGTGTAAAATTGGAAAAGTGCGAGCAAGAAAAGGACCTGGGGATACTAATAGACAGGACCCTGAAACCGTCGGCTCAATGCGCAGCGGCGGCTAAGAAGGCAAACAGGATGTTGGGCATGATAAAGAAGGGAATCATGAGTAGATCAGAGGATGTCATAATGCCGCTCTAAAGAGCAATGGTCAGACCACACTTGAATACTGTGTCCAGCACTGGTCTCCCTACTAAAAGAAGGATATAGCAATACTGGGGAGGGTGGAGAGGAGAGCGACGAAGCTAGTTAAAAATATGGAGAACTTGAGCTACAATGAACGCCTTGGAAAACTGGGATGGTTCACCCTCGAGAAGAGAAGAATGCGCGGGGATCTGCTAGAGATTTTTAAAATACTAAAAGGAATCGACAAAATAGAGCAAGAAACAACGTTATTCACGTTGTCAAATGTGACTCGGACAAGAGGTCATGGACTGAAACTGAAGGGAGACAGGACCAGGACAAATGTCAGAAAATACTGTTTCACACGGCGAGTGGTGGACGCCTGGAACGCACTCCCGGAAGAGGTTGTGGCGGAAACTACCATTCTAGGATTTAAGGGCAAGTTGGACGCACATCTTCTTGCAAGACACATTGAGGGATACGAGTGACCAAGGTCCTCGACAGGGAACACCTAGCTGAGCCTCCGCGGGTGCGGACCACCGGACTAGATGGACCCACGGTCTGATCCGGTGCGGGCATTTCTTATGTTTCTATAACACCCGCTGATGAATTCCCCCTAGTTGGTTAGTGCATGGTTAATGCGTGAGCCCTTACCACCTCTTAAACAGGTAGGGGGCAAGCGTTCCTGTGGTCATATTTTAAAATGGGCGCATGAGAATTTTAACATTAGCGCACGGTCATATGTTTAAAAAAATTAGAAAATAGCCCTTTTTCACAGCTGTGGTAAAATGGCCTTAGCGTGTGGGAAAGACCTGTGGAAGATTGTGCTATAGCCATTGCTTACCACAGCTTACTAAAAGGACCCCTTAGTAGACAGTTTTCTGAATAAGAGTTAAGAGAACATCAGGACATGCCATCTGACAGTGCTTGGCTGGAATACCTCCCAGGTAGAACCCAGGGCGAGAGAAAGAAATTCACACGAACACAGACTCTGATAGTAATACAGTGGAAGCTTTCGGGTCAGCGTCCGCTTAGGGGCAGCGACATAACACCTGAATGGCTTAACCCCTCTTGCTTCTTCTGCCTTTTTAATGAGATGTTTCTAACTGACGTTACAGGGGAGTGTGTGGTGCAGTGATTAGAGCTTCAGCCTCCGCACCCTGAGGCTGTAGGTTCAAATCCCACACTGCTCCTTGTGACCCTGGCAAGTCACTTAATTCCCCCCCCCCATTGCCCCAGGTGAGTCTACCAGGACAGATAGGGGCAAATACTTGAGTACCTGTATGTAAACCACTTAGATTATAAGTGGTATATGAATACTGAAATAAATAAAATAACAACAGATCGGCGGTTGCTAATTATTATAAAAATGACCTATCAGCAATTAAAAGATAAAATCCAATAACTTTCAGCAGTTTGATGGAAAATCCTTGGCAAAGTCCAGGTATTACAAGCAACTATGCCTTAACAGGGTATTAATACAGTGTTATACATATATATGCTGTATTACATATGCAATATTCTAGTTCAGGAGATAAAGAAAGCTAAAAAAAATGTAAGTTCAATGTTGTCCTATATGCTTGTTCTTCTGTCAAAAGGCATATTACGACCTTCAGAAGATTTCCAGCATCTGCTTAGGGATACTTTTTCATGTGCTGAAACGTATAAACTGCTTAGTCCCATTTTTTTATTTTGTATATTATGTATATTTATTCAATTTTCTATACCGTTCTCCCCGGGGAGCTCAGAACAGTTTACATGAGTTTATTCAGGTACTCAAGCATTTTCCCTGTCTGTCCCAGTGGGTTCACAATCTATCTAATGCACCTGGGGCAATGGGGGGATTAAGTGACTTTCCCAGGGTCACAAGGAGCAGTGTGGGGTTTGAACCCACAACCTCAGGGTGCTGAGGCTGTAGCTTTAACCACCACCTCTGGATAGGGTGGTCCTATTCTCTTAGATGTTCTCAGGGGTCATCAACAGAATTTAAACTGCTGGCAGAAAATGATAAGCAAGATAAACGTGACGGGGGGCAGCATTGCTTGCGGGAATCACACTTACCTTGCTTACAGCAGAGCATGACCTGTGTTGCATCACTGCTGCACGTCACTCGTTCTGGCAGGAAGTCATCAGAGGGGGCGGGACCAGTCTACACTGAGTGCAGGCTTGAAGAGGAATGCCTCATATCAGTCGCAATGACTGCAAAGGGAGGGGGGGAGGGCAGCTGCAGGCCCAGGGTAGAAGGGGTGCTGATCAATAGTTGCACGGAGCGCTGGCGACCTTAGCTCTGTCTCTGATATACAACCAAATTTGCTAGAGTTTTATTCTCCCCTGCTGTGTCTCGGGGGGGAGGAAACAACTCATAGTTTTTACTGTGGAGTCATGAAAATGTGCCCATAAAACATTCCCTTAATCCAAGAAAATCTCTTCTGGGCTCTGCTGGTCAGTTGCTTTTCTTCAGCAGAGACGGAGGTGTGCTAATAATTCACAGTCTGACTTGGACCAGACAGCCTCTGTATTTCTCCTGGTTTCCTCCTCCATATAGAGATGCATTCACATCACATTCTCTCCTCTAGATTTTAACCTTCTATCCCAGCCAGAGCAACTCTAGACTCCATGAAAGGAGGGCAGGGTTAGGTGAGGGGGCCAAGACAGTGCCAGAAACTATCCTTTTTGCCATGGGTCCAGTGCAGTGTCTAACTTTTATTGGCTTCCACTGCAACTGAATATTCGTTCCATGTTTAATAAGTCATCTGCTGTTTTTAACGAAAAAACATACTTTCAGTTGATTTAAAATTGAAATGATCTACAGCCTGTAGATATCCGTATATTATGTTGAGAGGGATGGTGTCTGTACTAGAGGTCTGCACGGGAACGGGGATCGTGGGAATCCCGCGGGTCCGACGGGAATCCCCCCTAACTCATGGGACTCCCATGGGGACCCCCCCCCTTTGGCCCATGGGACTCCCACGGGGACCCCCCTCTAGCCAACGTGCCTCCCACGGGGATGAAAGGCTTTGGAAGCAGGGTTCGTCCATATAATATAATGGACACGTCAGCCTTAGTAAAAGAGGGGGTTTATAAGTTAATTACCTGAACAGAAAACAAAAAAAGGGTTCCACCAAAGAGATTCCACAAGGAAAACAGCAGCGCAAACACAAAAGAAAATGTGGAATTGATGGTCCTGTCAGAAGTAATTGCTGCTTTTTATGGGGACGGGGATGGAGGTAATTCCTTGCGGGGATCGGTGGGGGACAGAGAGGATCCTGGTGGGGACGGGTGAGGATGGGTGGGATTTCTGTCTCCGCGCAACTCTCTAGTCTGTACTGAGTTTTTCCTGGTTTTCATTTGGTCTTAATTTTGGTTTACTATGGGACCCTTTTACTTAGCTGTTCTAAAAAGTGGCTGCCACCATTATTAACATGTGAGTTTCCCATGCACCGAGGCCACTTTTAGCATGGTTGTAAAATGGCCGCATTTTCTATTTTTTTGAATTAATGGCCACATGCTAATTTCCAAATTAACACCTGGACATGAGCATGTGAGCCCCTAAGGCCACCTATTTACTAAACAATACAGGCTCTCTGCTTCCAATCAGGGCAGGTTTAATTCGTCGAGGGCCGCTAGGCACACAAGTACACTGGGCCCCCTTGCCCCGCCACCATGCGCCCAGGCGGAAACAGGAAGCTGCGTCAATTACAGTTCCCGTTGCCTTTCTTGTCTTACATTCCGTCGATGGGGGGGGCCTGTGTTGCCGATTGGAGGGGGGGGGAGGCCGCATTGCCGATCGATGCTGGAAGGGCCCATCGCTGTTTGGAAAAAACAATATTGATGCCTTCCTTCATCGGGCCCCCCTGAACATTTCAGGCCCTAGGCACGTGCCTACTTGGCCTATTGGTTAATCCTGCCCTGCTTCCAATCACTCCCCCCTCCCCCCCCCCCGAGCTAAGTTCTATTGTAATGTAACATATTGGTTGCTTTTGATGCGGTTGACCATGTCTTGCTGTGAGTGAGAGAGATTGAGTGGATCTGGGATTGGTGGCTCTGTGTTGAATTGGTTGGGGATCTCTTATCTTACAAAATAAAAATCTGTGGCTTTACCTAGAATTTTATACAAATCTGAAGCTAAGTTGTTCGATATATTAATGGGGCTTGCAATACAACATATCTTAACTGAATGGAAGAATAATTCTGTTTTATCTGAGGTTGCATGGTGGAATGTTGTTTGTTTAGTACGGAAGTATGAAGGAGGAGCTGCTTGTCGAAAAAATGTAACTTAATACAGTTTCGTAGGTTGTTCACCCTCTCCAAGGTAGGGAGAATGAGAGGGCACTCTCTAAAGTTAAGAGAGGATAGATTCCGTACAAACATAAGGAAGTTCTTCACCCAGAGAGTGGTGGAAAACTGGAACGCTCTTCCGGAGTCTGTCATAGGGGAAAACACCCTCCAGGGATTTAAGACAAAGTTAGACAAGTTCCTGCTGAACCAGAACGTACGCAGGTAGGGCTGGTCTAGAGTTAGGGGCCACCGCGGGATCGGACTGCTGGGCATGATGGACCACTGGTCTGACCCAGCAGCGACAATTCTTATGTTCCTCTGGGGATTTGCGCTGTCAATCTGCTGAATAATCAGGGACCTGACTTTTGGGATGTTTTAATGGGTGGGTGAAGGGGTTTTACTGTATTACTGTAGGTTAATGCTGCTGTCTAAAATTGAATAAACAATTTGAACTGAAAAAAATAATCTTGTTTCCCAGTCTAGGATTTCATGTTGTGGTGTCCCTCGGGGTTCACCATATTCTCTGTTGCTTTTTAAATTATTATTATTATTATTATTTTTTTTTGCCAATTCAGGTTCTATTGGCTTAGGGGCAGGAGAATTATTGCTTTCATATGCAGATAAATCGTTGATGCTGGTTCCAATACATGATGATTTAGGAATAACCATAAATAGAGAGTATCAGATTATACGGAAAGAATCCAGTGGGCTTTTAGAAAATTTACTTAAGGTAAACACAAGCAAAACTAAGAGATCCTTTTACAAAGGTGTGCGCTAGTGTTTTTAACGCACGCACCGGATTACCGTGTGCTAGCCAAAAAATTACCGCCTGCTTAAAAGGAAGGTGGTTGCGGCTAGCGCGTGGGGCAATTTAGCACACGCTATTCCGCGCATTAAGGCCCTAACGCACCTTTGTAAAAGGAGCCCTAAATTTCTGGGGTTATTCTTGATTCTTCTATGACTTGAGGTTCATGGGAATTTTCTTTGGCAAAGGACTTTTTTTTAAAAATTAAGCTAATTACATTTGATTAGGGCATATTTTAATCAACCCACATTTGCCATATTGGTGCAGCTGTTGATACGATCACATTTGCATTATTGTAACTCACTGTATTTAGGGCTATTTTCCAAATTGTTAGATAAGTTACAATTAAATCAGAATACAGCTGCCCGTCTGATTTTCTTTTAATGAAAAAATTTCAGTGTGCTTCTTCTGTATTAGACTACCCTGGTTTCCAGTTTGTAAGCGTATTCTATTTAAAGCAGTATGTCTAGTCTATCAGACCTTTTATAGATTAACTTTTGAACTATTACTCAATTTAGAAAGGGTACGGCATTCCCGTTCAGCTCTTCATTTACAGAACAAACTTTTACTACACTCTTTAAATTGTAATGGTCTTTGTTATTTACTGATTTTTAATACTGTATTTACGGTCTCTGTGGTCCCTTTTTGGAATTCATTACCTTCTTTTTATTAGGTTACAATCTAACCACTTTTCCTTCTGAAAAAGACAGGAAAGACTAAAAAGGTTAGGGCTCTTCAGCTTGGAAAAGAGACGGCTGAGGGGAGATATGATTGAAGTCTACAAAATCCTGAGTGGAGTAGAACGGATACAAGTGGATCAATTTTTACTGCATCAAGATTTACAAAGACCAGGGGACACTCAATGAAGTTACAGAGTAACACTTTTAAAACCAATAGGAGGAAATATTTTTTCACTCAGAGAATAGTTAAGCTCTGGAACGCGTTGCCAGAGGTTGTGTTAAGAGTGGATAGCGTAGCTGACTATAAGAAAGGTTTGGACAAATTCCTAGAGGAAAAGTCCATAGTCTGTTATTAAGACATGGGGGAAGCCTCTGCTTGCCCTGGATCAGTAGCATGGAATATTGCTACACCTTGGGTTTTGGCCAGGTACTAGTGATCTGGATTGTCCAACATAAGAATGGACTACTGGGCTTGATGGACCATTGGTCTGACCCATTAATGCTATTCTTATTTTTTTTTATTTGATAGACGTGTTTAGCCCAACTGAATGCTGTAATCGATATGTTTTATATCTTGTGTGTAAATTCTATGGAACTTATACTGTAACTGATATACTTTTTATCTTGTATTATATAAATCGCATTGAACCTATATCAGGATAAAATCCTAAGACCCTGATTGGCCCAAGCACCTAAGGCCTTTCCCATAGGAGGGGCTTTAGGCACCTGGGCCAACCGGAGTCTTGGGCCTCTTTCCTAGTGCATTCTGGGATGCACTGTGAGTGACCTAAGACTCTGATTGGCCAGATCCCTAAGGCCCCTCCCTTGCCGTGATCAGCTGAGCGGCAACGCGATTCTCTAAATGGCATCTGTGACGTGGACACCAGTTAGAGAATCGAGGTGGTTAGGCGTCTGTCCGTTAGGATAGAGGTGGTTCTGTATCGCCTGTGTGCGATTCTCAAAAGCCACTTAGGCGGCTGCTGAGACCGGGCGTCCTATACAGATTCAGGCCCTTAGTGCTTTGTAGCAGTGTTTGTGATGGTATTTTCAGTTATCACGCCATTAAGTTCTGTGTGTAAACTGGCCAAGCGCTGCTAAGCACCACTGATTTACAAACATAACGGCGCCTAATTTAGGTGTTATTTATAGAATCAGGTGCATCATCCCAGTGCTTAACATAAGGTGATCTATCAAGATTTACCCCCTGCATGACTAAGGGCTCCTTTTACTAAGGTGCGCTAGCGTTTTTAGCGCACGCAGAAGATTAGCGCACGCTAACCCCGCGCTACGCGGCTAGAACTAACGCCAGCTCAATGCTGGCATTAGCGTCTAGCGTGCGCGGCATTGTAGCATGCGATATTCCGCGCGTTAAAGCCCTAACGCAGCTTAGTAAAAGGAACCCTAAATATTAAGTAAAAGAACAAAAGTGGCCTGGAAGACCAAACAGAACATAAAGGGGTTTTTTTTTTAAAGCTGGCAGAACAGATTTCCCCTCTCGTCTCCCCTCTCTCTTTCTCCTCCCTCTCCATTTTTCACCTCTGAAACCTTTGCTAAATGTTGCCAAAGATTTCTGCTAGATAAGAGGTTGCACGCACAGGGGGACGAGGGTTTTTGATGTTTTTTGTGTTGAAGATTAATCGTCCGGCTGTGTGATTTTTCACAGATATTGTCAGAGATGGAAATTGGGGGCAATCCCATTTGAAAACCTGACTTTAAAGTGTTTTGTCTTCATGCAAAAGGAACCTGTCAATGCTGAGTTTAGGGATGATAGCACAGAAATGAATCTTTCACAGTGGCTGGGTCTAAGATCCATTCCTCACTGTTTATTCATGCCCTCAATGAAATATCCTCCAATTTGTAGCTCCCTGTTAACAAATTCTTAATAATGATCCCTTCACAGCTCTCTCATCTTGATACGAACAGAAATGTGAACATCTTTGGGAAAAAGTGACAAAGTCACCAGAAAAAAAAAAAAGTTGTTTTTTTAAAAAAATTAATCTTTATTAATTTTAAATTTGAGAACAGTGCAATAAAATATACAGCACTTACAATATTATCCCCCTCTCCCTTCCTCCCATCCTAATTTGAGAACAAAGACAAAGTGCTTTAAATTATACATGCAATTAATATCAAAACAGCACTTGTATTTGATCAGTGAATATTACAAAATATATTACCCCCCTCCCTCCCACCCTTCCTGGATATGCAAATCAACAAAGAAAAATAAAGGCATAATCCAAATAATCAGAGTTAACAAAATTCGTCAATGGACCCCCATGTTAATTTAAACAGCTTATTATGACACGATATTTATGAATTCATTTTTTCATATTTATAACATAAACATAACATTTCCCACCAAAAGGAAAAATTAAATCTGTCCCCGTTTTTCCGGTTCTTGGTAATCATTTGCATGGCTATCCCAGTCATAATGATAAAGAGTCTGCTTTTATACCTTTCTAACGAAGGTTTAGTTGACAACAATGTCCCACAGATTACCACCTCATAGGACAATGGAATCGAAATCAAATTAATTTGTCCCCATATTGAGTTCCAAAAATGGAGTATCAAGGGACAATAGAAACAACAGATGATCCAGTGTCCCTATATCAAGATGAATAAAGTTTTAATGAATTCTGGCCCTTTTACAAAACTGCAGTAGCAATGCTATAGTGATAAATGCAGTGAAGCCAGTGGCGTAGTTAAGGGGGGGGGGAGCAGTCTGCCCCGGGTGCCATTTTGCTGAGGGCATGGCACCTCTCCTCCTCTCCTTGCCCTGCGTGCGCCCCTTGCCTTGCCTTCCCTTTCTTTTTTTAATTTTTAAATGTTTATTGGAAATTTTTTGTTTAGATAATAACAATAAGCATAATCAAATTATAAACCACTATATAAACGGTTCATAGTCTAAAGCGCGCGAGGACAAAGGCACACCGACAACCGAGCGCAGGACTTAATCGCGCCGAAGAAAAAATGTATTTTAAAGGGCTCCGACGGGGGGTGTTGGTGGGGACACCCCCCCCCCACTTTACTTAATAGAGATCGCGCTGGCGTTGGGGGGGGGTTTTGAGGGGTTGTAACCCCCCTCATTATACTGGAAACTTAACTTTTTCCCTGTTTTTTAGGGAAAAAGTTAAGTTTTCAGTATAATGTGGGGGGTTACACCCCCCTCGCCCCCCAACATGGCAGCGTGAGGCAGCGCGATCCCTATTAAGTAGAGTGGGGGGGTCCCCCCCCCACAGCCCCCATCAGAGCCGTTTAAAATACGGGTTTTCTTCGGCGCGATTAAGCCCTGCGCTCAGTTGTCCGCGCGCCTTTGTCCTCGCGCGCTTTTGACCCGTCACCACATAAACATTGCAAGAGAAATAACAAGGCCAGTCGCTGTCTGCTAATACCTCTGGTCAGATAACATCATACCAGAGAGAGACTGGTGAACCCCCCTCGGTCAACACACTAGAAAACCAACACAAAACTACTATATAAAATCCTAACCCCTACTTTCCTCATCATCCTCACAAAGCAATCAATAAAACCCCCTTACCCACCTCCCCTCCCTGCATATATATATATACCCCATGAGATGAACCCTCTGTGGTTTCTTCAGAGGATCCACCAAATATCACCACTTTCCCCCCCCCACCCGCAGAATTAACTAAGGCACTGAAATATTTTACTTCAGGTGTGTTCTTATTGTTCAAAATATCCTAAATGTTTAGCCGCCAGACATTCCATCTGGGTCAACTTATTACACTTAAGTAACCATTCTTCCTTAGAAGGAGCGACAGAGCATTTCCAATACAGGGCTATAAGACATTTCAAGTTTCAAGTTTATTAGGATTTTATATACCGCCTATCAAGATTATCTAAGCGGTTTTACAATCAGGTACTCAAGCATTTTTCCTCTCTGTCCCGGTGGGCTCACAATCTATCTAACGTACCTGGGGCTATGGAGGACTGAGTGACTTGCCCAGGGTCACAAGGAGCAGCGCGGGGTTTGAACCCACAACCCCAGGGTGCTGAGGCTGTAGTTCCCCGTACCTTTCTTACTTCCCCCGGCGTGAATTTGCTCTCCGCGTCGGCATCGGCACTCTCTCTGATGTCACTTCTGGGACCCACGCCTAGGAAGCGATGTCAAAGGGCGCTCCGACACCAACGTGGGCCTGCTGGCCGCACCGGAGAAGTTGAAAAGGGAAAGGGGTGCATGCGCTGCAGGGGCGGGGCAGGGATGAGGGCGTGGGAGGGGCTCCAGCAATTCCACATTGCAGTACATATAAGATTCTGCTTTAGACTTTCGAGATTCGTTCCACTGAAACCCCTGTCATACCTCCTCGGGCACCTAACGCCTTACTGCGCCTCTCGTTCACTCTGATCAGCCAACCCAAACCTCCCTGTTGTTCCAAGCGATCGCAAAATCGTATCTGCTACGGTGACGGGACAATCACGCGTCAGACACCAGCACGCTGACAATCGAGCGCTGACAATTTGACGCAAGACACAAGCGCGCTGCGGGAAAACTTAGTTTTAAAGAGCTCCAATGGGGATGTGGGGGGGGGAATATCCCCCCCACTTTACTGCATACTGTGCGCGCTGCCGTTGGGAGTGTGGGGGGGTGCAACCCCCCACATTATAGAGAAAACAAAACTTTTCCCCCCAAAATTGAAAAAGTTCCTTTTCTCTCTAATGGAGGGTTCCAAACCCCCAACCCCCCCAACAGCAGCACGAACACTATGCAGTAAAGTGTGTGTGTGGGGGGGTTCCCCACTCACACCCCGCTTCGGAGCTCTATACAACTAAGTTTTCCCGCGGCGCGATGGTGTCTTGCACTGAATTGTCTGCCCTCCATTGTCGGCACACTGGTGTCTCGCGCGCGACTGACTATGAACTTTCGCTACTGCCCATTACGCGCTCTTTTCAACTCAGGGACCAGAATTGTGGAACCCTCTTTCCATCCCGCCTAAGATTATAAACGTCCCTCGAAAAATAGAAGCATCGTGAACTTGCCGCCCACGTCGTTGTCAGCTCTTCCTCTGACGTCACTTCCTAGGTGGGGGGGCCTGGAAGTGACATCAGAGAGAGCCGATGTGGTCGCAAGTTCGCGATACTGCTCACACTGGGAAAATGAAAGAGGTACGAGGGAAGGGGCGCATGCGCATGGCAGGGGGGGTCAGGAAGGAGCGAGGGAGCGAAGATGAGGATGGGTACTGGCACCCCCACCAAGATGGTGCCTGGAGCGGAGCACCCCCCTCCTTACTATGCTACTGGGAGGTGGTGAGCCTGGAGCAGAGCAGAGGTTGTGGTAAGAGCGGACAGCGAAGCTGGTTATAAGAAAGGTTTGGACAAATTCCTGGAGGAAAAGTCCATAGTCTGCTCCAGTCCTGGCCCTTGCCGCCGTCCCCTGCTCCATAGTTTGATTTCTTTTTGATGTACAAATTAAGCCCTGTAGATAAGTGCTATTGAATATTGACCCTAGCATATAGATATAGATAAATTTATTTCTCTTAGAGACTGCCACTTTATATTTTTCTTTCTGTTCTTTTCTGGATTCAGAAGAAAGGTGAAGTTTTAAAATTTGACAACTAGCTGATTACCTGGCGTTGCCCAGGTATGTATTTATACCATACCATACCATACTGATTCTTGTATCCCACAATGTCGACTAGGAATCATTGTGGCTTACATAATATTAGAAATGATACAGAGTAGAGAATGACATGGTGACAAAATTCATCACTGTTCCCGTCCCCGTGGATAACTGTGGGAAACCATCTTCATGTCATTCTTTAAGGAGAGAGGGAAGAATCAGAGTATAATTGGGCACAACCACTGACCCGCAAGCTTTGCTTTGAAGAATGCTGGTGTAGAAGGACTGAAGTTGAAATAGACACTAGAAAATGACATGGGATTATTTCCCACGGTTATCCGCGGGGACGGGGACGGTGATGAATTTTGTCACCGTGTCATTCTCTATCTAATACAGAGGTACATGCTACATGTACATGAATGCGTTGTAACAGATCAGTGCAGTGAGGAGAACAGATGTGTTTTCAGTGCCTTCCTGAATTGGAAATCTGTGGCAAGTCGTCGTAAGCTGCTTGGGAGTTCGTTCCAGACTTTGGGTCCTTGGAATTCAAAGGTGGACTTGAATAGAGCTTTTCTCTGGACCTGGCATGGGGAGGGGAGTTGCAGCTTCCACCATTGAGTTGTCCTCAAGTCATTGAAGGACTGTAAGACCAGGATGGCAGAAGAGAGTCCAATTGAGTTTTCTCCATATATGCAATTTTGAACTGAACCCTGCTTTTAACTGGTAGCCAGTGCAATGCCTTAAGCGGTGGACTTGCCCTCTCATATTTGGTTTTGCGAAGGATGAGCCTTGCTGCTGTGTTTTGGAGTACCTGCAATTTCTTAAGGTCTTTCTCCACGATGCGGCAGTAGAGGACGTTACATTAGTCCAAGTAGGGTAGAAGGACTGCTTGGGCCACTGTCCTGAAGTTTTTTGGGGCTTAGAGCTGATCTGATTGTTCTCAGCTGTCTTAATCGAAAGAAGACCTTCTTGACCAGTGAGTTGACTTGGTATCTCATGATCAATTTCGAGTTGAGTATTACCCCAAGCACCCTTGACGTTCTGCTTGTAGTATTTGCTCGCCCGTGTTCAAAGTGATTTCCTGTGGAGGTGGTGTGTTTTTGGCTGCCAAACCCGAGCACCTTTGTTTTCTGTTTGTTCAATTTGAGGAAGCACTTGTAAGACCATGAGTTTGAGTCTTTTATTAGTGTAATAATGTACTGAATTGTGTCTTGTACTGAGTCTTTAGCCAAGCATAGGAGGTAGACATAAAGGTCATCTTCTATTAATCAGGAAAAGGCATAAAATGTATACGTAGTGCATTTCAGAGTTATCCTCGAAAACTATGGATTAGACACTAATATCTTTCATTTTCGATAATTTTTAGATGTCACCCCCCTTCTCACCCCCACAGTACTTGTTCCCAGATAGTAAGTGATATGTATACCAAGTTTGGTTGAAATCTCTCCATGCGTTTCAGAGTTATGCTGGAACATACACATATACACATACAGATACATCTGATTTTATATATATATAGATGTTACAGAATTGCAGTGAAGGTCAAAGAGACATTCCATTTATTCTTAATAATATCTTGCAGTACTGTTGAAGCTCCTTACAAGTAAAATAACACTGATTACTTTTAGCAGCCAGAGTTTCTAAATTGCTCTTCCTAATATTTTGCTGAGAAATAACCGTGGTACCCTGAGAGGATTATAGCTCTGGGAAAGCTCATTTGCACTCCACACCAGTAGGCTACACGGCAACTAGAAATAACTTACTAATGAGCTATAAAAGCGATATCTCTGCTCACAATGTAGAGTGGCGTTTTAGAAAGGTGGTGCAAATCGGAACTGAGACGTGGCTCGGGATCTCTCAAGTTTCTCTAGGATTTTACAAAAGGATTTGCCAGGTTAGAGCCTGTTCTAAAGTAGACGGAGAAATGGAGGTGAATGTGCTGGTGTACACAAAGAAAGGGGTAAAGATCTGCCACAAGTTAAGCATGAAACCAAAAGTAGATCGATCAAATAGAAAGGTTTGGACAATTTCCTGGAGGAAAAGTCCATAGTCTGTTATTGAGAAAGACATGGGGGAAGCCACTACTTGCCTTGGATCGGTAGCATGGAATGTTGCTTCTATTTGGGGTTCCAGAACCTTGCTATTCTTTGAGATTCTGCATGGAATCTTGATACTCTTTGGGGTTCTAGAATCTTTTGTTATTCTTTGGGATGTTGCTACTCTTTGGGTTTTGGTCAGGTACTAGTGACCTGGATTGGCCACCGTGAGAACAGGCTACTGGGCTTGATGGACCATTGGTCTGACCCAGTAAGGCTATTCTTGTGTTCTAACCAATGTCCTGACATAGCCATGTTTTGCCCACAGTTCTGCATCAGGGGTGACAACTGTAGGGGAAAGCCATCAAACAAACCCCTGCAAGTTAGCACTTCTCTCTACATGTCCAATCAGAACCACCTCCTTCAAAATGGCAGCATCTTCTCCTCTCAAACATTGGTTCAATAAATCGGACTTCTTTCTTTTTGATTCAGTGGCCATAGTAATAGGGGTGGAAGAGTGGACCAACCCGGGTGCTATCTTGGTGGAGGCATCAGCAATTCTCCTTCTCTCTGCCCCTCCCTCCCCCATACCTCTTTGGTTATTTGCCGGCTCCAACCTCAGCTCTCCTTCTAAAGTCGTCTTCATTTTTTTGTTTGTTTTTTCATTTTGTTTTATTTAGGTTTTTTCTTTATTAGCTACTATTGTGCAATGAGAATGGGAGCGGGAGGCTATAACCCTATTTACTGCAGTTTCCATATTTCAAAAACCCTAATGAATATATATTACCACATTTCCTCTTTGATTATGATTTTATCACCTTTAATTTTACAGTAATATAGGGCCCCTTTTACAAAGCCATGAAAGCAGCCCTGGCATGGCTAATGCGATAGAAATTGAATGGGCTGCGTTGCATTTGTCACACGGGACTTGCTATTGCAGCGTTGTAAAGGGTCCCATAATAACATAGCAAATGACGACAGATAAAGACATGAACGGTCCATCCAGACCGCCCAACAATCACACTCATTAATTCGTGATTAAATTGTTTTCCTTTGGCATTTTTGGGATATAGATTGTAGCAGTCCACCCCTGTCCTCATGTTTAGGGTTACCAGATGTTCGAGAAAACCCGGACATGTCCTCTTTTTAGACTTTCCAAAACCTGGAGGACCTCTGAGCATGCACAGATGATGTCACAAGCGTCCGGGCATGCTCAGAGGCCCCTAGGCGCTGCCCAGAGGTCAGGGATTGAAAGATGAGCCTTGCTGGGGGAGGGGCTGTGGGTGGAATGGGGCGGGGTTAGAGGCAGAATGAGACTGGGCGGAACAAGGTGGGATTATGGGACACAAAATCTGGTAACCCTACTCATGTCCCAGATTACTGGCGTTTCCATTGAAGCCCTCTCTAGTCCATCTTAAACCGAATTGCCATATAAGGGAATTGCCATATAAGGGAAGCATTCATTCTCAGTAGCATAAGTTCACATTAAGAGCCAAAATGCAAATATTTTGGAAAGGGTTTCCATGATGGGGGATGGGGGGAGGATAGAGGGAGAGGTCTACCTCAGGAAATGTAAAAGGACCCCTGCTTTTTCTTAGGGTCGCAATGCACTGCAGGGGCTGCTTCCAAGGAATTTATGCTAATAATTGTTCTGGGAAATCAAAGAGAATTTCTTCCTCCTCCCAACAACTTTTCTCAGTTTGGCGTTCTTTCACTTATGGGAGCCTAATTAGTGCCTTAGGAAAATGACCTTTAATTTTTGAAATAGCATTTCGTAACCTCAAGCTGCTGCATTGCTTCTGGAAAAAAAAAAAAGGGTATCTTTGGGAGCTGACAGGAACTAGAGATATCAGCTAGTTTACCTCCATTGTCTTCCTAGTGAAGCTGGCAGCTTAGGCCTGAGCTACAGCTTTTCCCTGGCTGCATTCAACGCAGCGTCCCTGGGACCAAGTTCTAAAAAGGAATTATTTACGTTTTCTGCATATTTCTGGACTTCACTGCCAAAAATGGCAATCAGCACTCGGGAACGATTATAGGCCCGATGAAAAAGGAGGATTCATGGGCTGTCACAGGGAAAGAAACACACAGAATAACTATAATGTCTGACAATCCCATGCATCGGGGGGGGAGGGGGGAAAGGTCTTAAAGAAACAAAGTGGCAGCTTAGGGTGAATAGTAGCATTCCTTGGGGTCGACCCCTAAGCCATATTATGCAAGATTTCACACTGTGGCTTGCAAGAGAAGAACAAATTCTGTAACGTTAAAGTTTTTGTCTACATTTATGTGGCGTTTGAGTGAATCCGATACACTTGTTTTTCTTCAGAGATTAAAATTAGAAGTCGGTGCATGAAATATGAGTTCAACTACAGTGCCTCAGCGACCTGTCATGAAAAATACAAAGCCCGTTGGTAAAGAGGCCATAATAATTCGAGAGCTTAGCCAGTGACATTTTTATTTAAAAAAAAAATATTTTATTAAATTACAACAGTGTAATACATTTGGTTAAAAGTGTCAACTTATTACAGAAAATACACCATTTCATATGAATAGTATATAGAAATATTACTATATCCCCCCTACTAACAATAAGTGATAATACTAAACAACTTTATTACTATAATAACAATATTCCATTTCTATTTTTCCAGTATATTTCCCTCCCCTACCCTTCTCCCACCCCGGATGAGTAATGAAAAAAGTCAGAAAGCAAAATATTCTCATTTACTGTGAATCAACAAATAAAGCCAATGGACTCCATATCCTATTTAATAAAACGCTAGCCGCGCATGCGCACTCAGACCTGCGTGATCTGTAATCCCTGATCTGTGATCCGTAGGTCCCTGGCCAGAGTGCGTATGCGGCGCACAGATCGGGAAAGCACAGCACAGCTGGCGACTCCCCCCCTCACTCAGCCGGCGACTCCCCCCCTCACTCACTGCCAAAACCACCACCTCCTCCTTCTCGCCGGCTCACCCGCTTTTAAATGAAGAGAAAAGCGCTGCACCGCAGTAACGCTGGCTTTGCTGTCTTCTGTCCACTGCGGCCCGCCCTATCTGACTACTTCCTGTTTCCGCTAGGGTTGGCCGCAGCGGATAGAAGACGCCGAAGCCAGCGGCTGTAGCCGCCGATCTCCGTTCCTCCGGGGGGGGGGGGTGTCTGGGAGGAGAGGGATCGCGGCCACTCAGCGCCCCCACCAAGGAGCCCAGCAACTTTCCGCTGCCCGGGACCCGAGTCATTTGCCGCCCCCCCTCTTCCCTTACCGTGGGCCCGACTGGCGATTTAAGCAGCGTGTGCAGCAGTCTTCACACGCTGCTTCGGGCCCTTCTACTGCCCTGATTTGCTCCGGACGTGCCAGAATAAATCAGGGCAGTAGAAGGACCCGAAGCAGCGTGTGAAGACTGCTGCACACGCTGCTTGAATCGCCATGTGTAGTCGGGCCCGCAGGAAGGGAAGGGAAGGGGGGGCGGCAAAGGACTCGGGCCCGCGTTTGTAGTCACGACTGTGGGAAGGGAAAGGGGGTAGAGGAAACGCTAATGCTGCTGTACAGGGAACTGGTGTGGGGGGAGGGAAATGGAGGGGGAGGGAATGCTGCTTCGGACAGACAGACAGAGGGAGGAAGGGAGACAGAAAGACAAGAAGAAAGACACAGGGGCAGGTGCACAGGGAACTGGTGTGGGGGGAGGGAAATGGAGGGGGAGGGAATGCTGCATCGGACAGACAGACAGAGGGAGGAAGGGAGACAGAAAGAAAAAAGAAAGACACAGGGGCAGGGAGATATACAGAAAGACAAACAGACAAAGGGGGCCTGGGACAGAGACAGACAGAAAGAAAGACAGCGGGAGTCGCGTCAGGAGGGGTGCGGGATGCCACAGAGGGAACTTTTCCAATGGGTGCAACTGGGCGGCTGTCGGGAGCCTCTGATCAGGGGCAGAGCAAGGTAAGTGTATCATAGGGATAAGAAGGAGGAGGGGGGGAGAAAAAGGAAGGGACGTCTACTGCTGGACAGGGGGAGAAGGAAAGAGGTTCTGATGGACGGGGGGGGTGAAGAAAAAGAAACGGAGGCCTAATGTTGGACAGGGGGGAGAAGGAAGGTACTGCTGGACAGGGGGGAGGTAAAACAAAGGGAGAAGGGCTGCTGCTGCATAATGAGAGCTGTGAAGGGGTGGTGGTGGACACAGGGGAGGTAAAAGGAAGGGAGAATGGACAGGGGGAGCAGGCAAGGGGTGGTGATGGACAGCCAAGGAAAAAGAAAGACAGAAAGAAAGAAAGCGGCTAAGGAGAGAGAGAGAGAGAAAGAAATAAAGAGAGACACACACACATATATTCTAGCACCCGTTAATGTAACGGGCTATAAGACTAGTTTTTTATATAAAGCACTAAATCCTAAACATTCCGCATACATTCTTTCATATTGATACGTAGTACATACAGTTGTCCACCAAAATGTATAATTTAATCTATCATGGCTTTTCCAATTTTTTGTGATCAATTGAACTGCAATTCCAGTCAAAATCAAGAGAAGACGGCTTTTAAATTTATCAAGGAGAGGTTTAACTTGTAACATAGTGCCACAAATTATTACTTCATATGTTAATGGAATATCTGATTCTAAAACTATATTAATTTGTCCCCAAATTGACTTCCAGAACTTAAATATCAGCGGACAAAAAAATAACAGATGATCTAAAGTCCCAATATTAGCATGACAGTGCCAGCATCTATTATATTTGGAACTATCTAATTTTTGCAAACGAACTCCAGTGACATTTTTTGGGGGAAGATGCTGGAAGCAGGGTGGGGTCGTGGCTTGCACTCTTTTACTGGTAGACAAACAGGAGAGCCCCTCACCTTGCAGCACAGACGAGTCAACAAGAAAAGGCAAGAGGGGATGTCTTTTCACTGCGTTTAACACACTTTGAGACTGCCTGCGAACAGGTCACCCGTTGTCGTTTTTTCTACGTTTGTTTACAACAAAGTGTCCCCTGAAGAAGGTGTCTTTCTGTACGCCGAAACAGGTATCCTTGTTGGGACTTGTTTATTTCGAATAAAGATTTTATTGCACTCTTTTACTCCCATCAGCACTGGGGCGGGGGCCCTTCAGAAAGGGTAAGGCATGAAAAATCTACCTAGGGATTGGGGGGGGGAGTGAAAATGATAGTGGACATGGATCAACTTGATGAGGATGCTAATTATGTTTATGTGTATTGTGCTGTGTGGGGTGTTGCTTAGGTTATCGGTAAAGGACCCAAATCTAAGGTTACCACAAGTCCGGATTTACCCAGACATGTCCTCCTTATAGAGGACTGTTCAGGCGTCTGGATGGCTTTTCAAAACCTGGCACTGTCTGGATTTTGAAAAGCTTTTGAGATCAGGGCCAAGCCTAGAGTGCATCCGTGTATGCGTGGAAATGACGCATTGATGTCACATGCATGTGCACATGCGTGCAACCTCTTCACGTCGCATCTGTGCATGCGCAGATGCACTCCTGACTCGTCCCAAAGAGCCAAGGTTTGCGTGGGTCTGCGGGCCAGGGGTGGGCCAGGGCAGGCCCAGGGGTGGAATGGAGCAGGCCAGGGGGCGGAACAGGGCGGGGTCACGCATCTTCTTTTTCCAGATGTAAAATCTGGTAACCCTACCCAAATCAAAATGGCATTAATCTACTTAGAGTTTGAGAAGGGATGTTACTAGATTAAATATGTTAAACAAATACTCTGAGCACAGTTTAGAGAATAGTATTTAGAGCTAATTTATATCATGCCCAGATTTGTGTGCTGTTTACCGAATTAAGTCCATAAGGGCCACATGGCACATACGGCTTGAAACGAACAAGATCCGTTTCTTGGTCCCGAAACTGCCCTGCAAAACACTCTGTCATCTGGAGGCAATTCCCCTTAGAAAGAAAGATACGTAGACAGTGTTCTAAAGAGATTTGCCTGTTTTATTATCAGTGTACATTCAGTTATATATCCTTCACATGGGTCAGTGGTAACCATCACAGGAAAAGGGGGATGGACAAGAGAGAGGGGAGGGGGTGCATGAGCAGGATATGTACATGGCAGGGGGGGGGGGGTTGAGCCTTTATTGTCTCAGAGAGCTAAGTTCGTTAACATAATTAAATGACCTCTTCTCAAACCATCAAGAGAGTAAATACGAACATTCTGCATTTGATTACCTCCAGCACAGGCTGGAACAAAAGACATAAAATATGTGTGTCCTTTTTAAATGTGTCCTTTCACGGCTTGATTCTATAAAGGATGCCTATAATAGGTGCCATTAGGTACCCTAATCGTAGAAACTCAGCGATGAAGTAAAATCTGCACAACCCAAATTGTTATAATTAGCTTAAATTTACCACACCCTTGAAGTTAATAATAATTTTAAAAAACTAATTAAGAGTTTTGTTTTTTTTAAATACAAATTTAATAATTACAATATCAGATGATACCAGGAAAAAAAGGTTTCTTACACATAATTAACAATATTTATAGTTTCAAGTTTATCAAGTTTCAAGTTTATTATAATATGTGATTTACAAAATTAAAAGTAGGTAAAATAGAAAAAAAAAATTATCAACAAACAGTGTATAGAGGACAATTATGATGTAAAAACACTAAAGAAAATAAAGGGGGGGAAAAAACATACAAACAAAATTCCTTTCCAAGCCCACAACAATGGGAAGACATGCTACCATTTCTAATTACAAAAAAAATAAGAAGAAAACTAAGAATTGGTTCTTGATTCATCCTTGTGAATCTTAAACCCTTCCCTACTATTTGGGACTCTAACATCCACCATTTTCTCAGTAGTGAAACACCTTAAAGAAAAAGACTCATTTCTGTTCTCTAGCTAATAAGAATTGTTGCAATTGAATGGGATCCCAAAATGCATATTCAATGTCTTGTAATTTAGACATTTACATGGAAATTTGAGATAAAATGATGCCTCAAGAGCTAAAACTCTTGTTTTTAATTTTAAAAATTATTTCCTTCTTAGTTGTGTAGCTCTTGAGACATCAGGGAAAATTCTAACCAAATCTCCACAAAATTTTGTCAATCTATTTTTAAAGTAAGTTTTCATTGTTAACATTTTATCTATCTCACTCATGCATGTTATTACCAGAGTGGACCTACTCTGGATCACATCCTGACTATCTTCCAGAAACTCTGTCAAATTTATTTCATTAGTTACCAGGTGGTCCACCTCCTGGGCGGATTGTATTTTCCTTTGCGGAACATAATAACAATTATTTATTGGGAAATTTTCCGCATTGGGTAATCCCAGTATTTCTTTAAAATATTTCCTTAACAAAATTTCAGGAGACAATAAATGAGTTACTGGGAAATTAACCAAGCGGAGATTTCTCGATCTATAAACATTTTCCATCGTTTCCATTTTTGAATGTAACACCATAGAATCCTTAACAGCAGATACTGAGACAGCTTGAAGTGTATTACTTTGAGTTTCAACCACACTTAATCTTTTATCCAAACAATTCAAATTGGAATCCACATTTTCAAATTTTTGAGACACAGACTTTGAAAAGTCCAGTGTTTGTTTCACTGTTTCTCTGAGAATCCCTTCAACTCTAGATATACCTAACCACAAATCTTTAAGGGCAATATCCTGTGTTTCCACTGCAGGGGTTGATCCTCTACTACACTTGAAAATTCAAGTGGTTTAGGTATTTCAGAAAAAGTTAATTTACTTATCTGAGTAGAGGGTCCCACATATTCGGTGGAAATAGCGGGAATGGCTACCACCTGATACCGGGTGAAGGGGGGGAGTTCTTTTGAGGGGACTCATTGATGCTCCCGATATGGGAGATGTCATATCAGATAAAGTTTGTGGAGGATTATTAATAGAAAATGTCAAATGCCTATCCATGAGACCAGTTAAAGCAGGTGTTGAACTCTTAGGTTTAATTTTTCTTTTCCCCATGACCTGGAGGATTGCTCCAAGGGGCTCCAAGGGGCAAGGCCTGCCCCTTAGGGCACGCCCCTTCGGCCGCACCCTGCGGCCGCAACCGCAGCAGCGGTGTTCAATTTAAAGTAAATCTATGGAGACCCTAATTAAGAGTTCTATGTGTAACTTAAGAGTGGTGCCTAGCGATGCCTATATCAATGCACTCTCCAACGCCTACCTGGAAAGTAGGCATGGTTAGCGGCGGAGAATAGACGTGGTTCACTTAGGTGTTGCTAGGCCAGTAAATTAGGCCAAGTAAAAGCTGGCCTCTGGGATGCCTAGTGATGCTTAAGCATGCGTAAGAGCCACTAAGCGGGATTCTGAAAAGGACACCTAGCAGTAGATTGACATCCATGTGGAACAGGGCCTAAAATGTAGGTGCGCTTAGGTGCCGTTTATAGAATCTGACCCATAGTATATACTAATGTCTATTAGCACATGCTAAGCTTTAGTAAAAGGGCCATTGCCTGACAGGAGAGGGAGGGCTGGGGGATGGGTGCAGTGCATGGCAGGGAGGGGGATGGGTGCAGAGCCTGACTTATATTAGTCAACCATTTTTCCCCTTTTTTGGAGGAAAATGGAGGTCTCAATTTATATTCGAGTATATATGGTAAATTCTTCCATTTAGTGTCTATTCCCCTCTTTTCTCTCCTCCCCACAGGTGGAGGGGCATAATCGAAAGGGACGTCTAAGTTTGCGTCCAACTCGCAAGTCGTCCAAAGTAAAAAACAGCCTAGAACACATTTTCGAAAAATGCGTCCAACTTTTTTTGACTTTCGAAAATCGTCTAATTATACGTCCTGCCGATCTGATCGTCTAAGCCGCTAAATCGTCCATCTTTATACCACATTTCCGTCCAACTTTCCGTCCAAGTCTAAAAAGCCTAGAACAAGCCCTGTTGGACGTGGGAGGGGTCTGCAAAGTGATGGACTGCACACCCAGACTTGCCACCTAAATAGTGGGGTACCTTACAGTGCTGTGAACTTCACAAAAAAGGTGCCATGGCTTTTCCTCACACAGCTCCCCTATAGGTGACGGTAAGCCCCCCAAACCACCTCCAGAATCCCCTAGACCCACTTATCTACCATCCCAAAAGCCATTATGGCTGCAGGAGCCACTTATATGCCAGTAAAAGAGGGTTTGGGGGATATATAGGGCAGTGCACATGTTTAAGTATCAATGCAGTGACTACAGGGGCTTATGGGCATGGGTCCTCCTCTCTATGGGTTCCTAACCCACCCCCAAGATGACTTAAGCTGCCTCTGTGCTGGATGACTAGGCTTTCCTATGCCAGGCGGCCAGGTGATGATGGTCTGGAGGCTGAATTTTAAAGGTGTGATTAATATTTTTATGTGGGGGGTAGTGTGTGGGGGTCTGTTTTATGTTTTTTATGTGTTTTCAGTGCTTTATAACTTTCGGTTATACATGCTGTATGACTAAGTCTAAGCCGGCCCACATCCCGCCCAACTCCCGCCCTCGATACTCCTCCCGAAATGCCCCATTCAGTTTTGGTCGTTCAGCGGCCTAGGTCATCTAGAAATACGTCCAAAACCTGATTTTATTATCAGCACTTGGACGTATATGGGAAATGTTCATCCAAGTGCTGACTTAAGTCGATTTTTGGAAGTTTTTCTCTTTCGATTATGAGCCCCATATGTTTTTAGATGTCTCCTAAATTCCCCATAAGTATCAGTGAGCAGAAGCAATTGTTCTAGATCTTTGCCCCATAACGCTGCCTGATATGAAAAAAGATGTTGATGATATTTTTTAAGTTTACATCCTCTAACAGGCGGAAAAACAAAATTCAGGTGTGAGCTTCTCTTATGTCTGTTGGTCGCAAAAGAGAAAAGCTCAGTTATGTATTTAGGAGCTAAACCAAATAAAACCTTAAAACAAAAAGAACAAAACTTCAACTTCACACGCGCCTCCATCGGCAGCCAGTGCAGCGCTTGATAGGAAGGTGTTACATGATTGTATTTCTTCAACCTGAAAATTAGCCTGACCGCTGCATTTTTCACCATTTGCAATCGTTGCATATTCTTCTGAGAAATTGCTGAATAGGCAATATTGCAGTAATCAAGTTGGCGTAATATAAGAGATTGTACCAAAATTCTAAATGATGAAACATCAAAATATGCCATAACGGACCAAAGCTTCCAAAGAGTAAAGAAACCCTTTCTAACCAGAGTCCACCTGATCCTTCATAGTCAAGCCCTGGTCTAGTATTATACCCAGAGGCCGGGCCTAAAGGATGTTTTAAAATTGTGTGTGTGCGTGTGTGCATTATTTCAGTACAAAATTAACCAGTTAATAAATAGAGAAATTAGAATTCAGCATGTGTAGCTTTATCCTTTGCTAGACAAAATTACAGTTTCCATGATACAAGCTGGGAAAATTCCATAGTGCTTCTGCAACCGAATGCCTCTAAAAGTCTAGTTTTTGCAGTCAGTGGTGCTCAGCACGGACTGAATATTTGTTGATTTTCTCTAGATAAGCCACCCTAAGAGACATTGGCTTGAAAGTCCACCTACAAATACAATGGTATTTATCTTATAAGCCTTGTAAATTTTGATTCAGCTGAATGGATCTCTTGAGGAGTACATTGTATTCAGATTGGTGTCTGTAGAACCTTTTTTTAAAATGAATTAAATGCATAACATACCATGGACTCCATGTATTGTAAGTGCAGTTTTTAAACCCAGTGAGTCATGTAAGTTAATGACATTATTATTTTCAACAGACTGTAAACAGGCTGTGATAACCTTTTATTAGAAAACAATTATTATTCAAAGTTGATACAATATACGGATACTTTCAGAATTAAATGACACCCCCTCCCCCCCCCCCCCCCCCCCCCCCGTCCCAGCTCATTGAACTTAAACTTTGTCATCAATTATGTTGGAAGATGTTTTCCGAGTGTAGCTTTTTTATGAGAGCAGAAAGGCAGGGAAAAAACCCAATCATGATATACAGTAGAATGTAAAGATAACTTGTATCTCTCCCTAGTGATTTAATAAGGATGAATTGAAATTTCATTTTCTAAGGGTATGAGACCACATAGATTTGGGAGCTGGCTAGCAAAGGGAACAGAAGCAACTTCCTCCGGGAGATTGAGAGTACCCACAGATCTGGTGCTAGCTGCTGGCTGTAAATTCCTGCAGGTACGGGCACAACTCAGAGTAGATTCTGCATCCGAAGCTAGAAAATTCTGTGGCAATCCTTCTGGAATCCCCTGGCAGTTTATATGGCAGCTTGGCAAAACATTCTGCCTTTTGAATAATGAAAACTTATTTTGCATAGGAAAAACAGTGAGAGATTGGAGAAACTGGGCCTCTTCTCCCTTGAAAAGAGGAGACTGAGAGGGGACTTGATCGAAACATTCAAAATACTGAAGGGAATAGACTTAGTAGATAAAGACAGACTGCTCACACTCTCCAAGGTAGGGAGAACGAGAGGGCACTCTCTAAAGTTGAAAGGGGATAGATTCTGTACAAATGTAAGGAAGTTCTTATTCACCCAGAGGGTGGTGGAGAGCTGGAATGCTCTTCCGGAGTCTATTGTAGGGGAAAACACCCTCCAGGGTTTCAAGACTAAGCTGGAGAGGTTCCTGCTAAACTGGGACGTACGCAGGTGAGGCTGGACTCATTTAGAGCACTGGTCTTTGACCTGGGGGCCGCCACGTGAGCGGACTGCTGGGCATGATGGACCACTGGTCTGACCCAGCAGCGGCAACTCTTATGTTCTTAACAATGTTCCAACCTTCCTTTGTGTTGGAACCATTGTCTTTTCCGTTGGGAGGTTTATGAATGAGGAATCTCAAGTTTCAAGAGGGAGAGGCAGATGAGATCTCAGGAGAGAGAGGGAATAAGGACGGAGTGAGGAAGGAAGAAAAAAAAGGAATAATGGGGTGTGGAAGGCAAAAGAAAGGGAAGGATCAGAGACGGTGAATGGAAAAAAGGAGAGAAGATTGAGTTAGAAATGAGGTGAGTATGATTCTGAGATCTTGGGGGAAGAGATCTGCGAGGGGAGGAGAACGCTGAGGGGACGTAGAAGCATCTGAAGATAGGACAGGGCCGTGTCCCTTCCCTGGCTCCAACTCTGCTCCTCTTTTCTTCCCCTTTTCTCCTGGTCCTCTTTGTCTGCCTTTCCCTCTTCCAGGTGCTTTCTCATCTTCCTCTGTTTTCTCTTTCAGTGCATCATTTTCCAGCCCCTCTTTCATATTGTCCGGGTTTTGAAAAGCCTCCTCTAAATTGCGTTGGGCAGGAGGAAATCTGCACATGTGTGGATTTCCTCCTGCCTGATGAGAGCAGGCAGCGGGAATTGGACTAGGGATAGGGGGGGGGGACTGAGGCATAACAGGGTGGGGATGGGTGGAACTAGGCAGGCCTGGGGGCGGGTCTAGGTGGTCTGGATTTTACTTTAGTAAGATCTGGAAATCCTAGACAGAGTCCTCAAAACCCGGACATCTGGTAACCCTACATCTATCATCTGCTTCTCAACTGCCGCTGTCACTGTTCATTCTAAGCTGAGTGAGCGGTAGTTCTCCAACTGCATTGCTGCCAGAGGAGGATGGTACTTCAATATTGTGCTTTCAATTACTAGGGACAAGCAGGTTCCCTGGAGTTTTGCAGAGCTCACCTGTCCCTTTCTATTGAAAATGATAGTGAAACAGCACCCTCTACTGGCAGAACTGTAGCTGGAGGACTCCTGCTTAGCTTAGAGAGAACAGTGGCTGCAGCCCTTTCTTCTAGGCTGTCTGCTCTCAGTCAAAGCTCAAAATCTGTCAGGGTCTTCTTCCTTCAGAGGGGTTTGCATTGCTGTGGGTAATCGCTCTGACACCCGTAAGGATTTAATAGGCACTGGAGCATTTGCCGCGCGCAACCCTAATCCTTCATCTCCCCAAAACTCCTGGCAGGCAGGAGGCATGTTTCAAACATGCATCTAATGCATAAACCATGTTGGAAACTGGATATCAAATGACCAACTCTACACATGACTTTTTCCGCTACGCCTCATCTAAGCACTCTCTAGAGACGGAATGTTGGGCGAGAGGGACCTCTTGTCATACCCAATCTACCAATTCTTACTTATGCCAACAGAAATGAATCCAAATGTGTTCCTTATGAGTAAGTGGCATTGACACTTTATATCCAGAGGGAATGGTTTTCCAGTGTTTCATTTTAAAAAGCTTAAAAATCATCTGAAAGCAATCAATTAGAAAACAGAGCACAAACTGAATTATTTTGCTGTGTTTTGATGCTGAATGTCAAAACGTTCGTACTGTAGAACGAAGACTAAATCTCAATAAAGTGATCCTTCTCAGGGGTAAGCAAAGGAGATCAATCAATGTGCTTTAGTTTACTAAACGTTACAAAGTGGCGAGAGAAATTCAGAGGAGAGGTGATTATGTTTCACAATGAAATCTTAAATCAATAAGGGAGTAATTTCATAAAGGGATTTGTTTTGCATATAAGGCTTTTTACATACAGAAAAAAGGATTTTTTAAAAAAAACTATGGGCATAAAAGGTGATACTTTCTATGCAATCCATGTATAGGGATCGGGGCCAATATTCAGACTGCGGGAGTTAGCCGGGCTGATTCTCGCGGTCGGCATTTAGCCTGAATATTCAGTGCCAGGCCTTTACTGGCAATCAGCATTGAATATCTGGTCTGTCTTTGGCCTTCTCAAACTTAGCTGGATAATAAATATTAAGTGCTGGCTAGCTAACCTCCCTTTTACTAGATGTTTCTACCGCGGCCTGGAGAGCTAAATTCTCCAATGCTGCTCCAGCGCTCATAGAATTCCTACGAGTGTCAGAGCATTTAGTGCCCTGGGCCTTGGTATACACTTTTCATGACACTTTTCATTTCAATTCATACCATTGAAATGAAAAGTGTCAAGAAAAGTGTGGAATAACGTGTAAGTTTCATGGCTTCACATCATTCTCTTCTTGGCTGGGCTGAGAACTTTTCAGTGGCCCCTTGTATTATGATGTCGTAATGCCTAATTCCACCAATGCCCAAGAGCCAGCCTCATCAGTGAAGTCACAATGGCTTGGTTTCCCTATACTTGTACCCATTTACTAGATGCATTTTCCTCATTGAAATGAAAAGTGTCAAGACAAGTGTGGAATAACTTGTAAGTTTTATGGCTCCACATCACTCTCTTCTTGATTGGACTGAACACTTTTCAGCAGCTCCTTGTATTGTGATGTCATAATGCCTCATTCCACCAATGTCTAAGAGCCAACCTCATCGGTGATGTCACAATGGCATGGTTTCCCTATACTTGTACCCATTTACTAGATGCATTTGCCTCATTGAAATGAAACGTGTCAAGAAAAGTGTGGAATAATTTGTAAGTTTCATGGCTCCACATCATTCTCTTCTTGTATGGGCTGAGAACTTTTCAGCGGCCCCTCGTAGGGAAAAAAGAACCTATGGGAATTTTATCTTGACATCCCTGTGTGTGATTTACAGTATGCATGGACTTTGTATACTCACTTTACAGTGGGCGCAGTCGTCCTTGAATTGTCAAAGGTAAACTCCATGGGGCTAGGGGGTATTCCCTTGAAAATTTGTTTGCAGGCCTCGCATACATTTTGAAAAGTGTCCACTGCACATGTCGAAATGACACAGAAAATCAAACGAAGCTGTCCTTATATCTGGAATTACCGATATCTCCGTGGGAGAAACAAGTTAACCATTTGCAGACAGGATATTTCTTTAAACCGAACATCTTGAGTGTGTTGGAGTCCTCAGCATTATGTTTTCCCTTTCTTGCACAACTGGGTTTTGTGGCTGTCCTTCCTCAAAATGATGCAGGCTTCTTGGCACAGACTGGGATTAGGAAAACTACGAAGCGCTCATTGTTTTATTGCTGGAGCCTGCTGTTCTCCCAGCTGCAAGCGGCTAAGTCAGACTGCCCACCATAATTCAACTTGTTCTTCTCTCTGCTTTGTAATAATAATAATACTGCGTGTTGATGTAGCACCCTTCATATAAAAAGCATCTCAGCAAGATTTATGCCTCTTACCTTGGAGACGTGGACTTAGCTGCCTTTGAGAGAGATTCATCTCGCAGAAAATTCTTAACACATGGGCGGCACAAAAGCTTCAAAAGAGTGTAATCAATAATTTTGTGAGTACCTGGTTACAGCTGGATAAAACTGAGGTACTGGGAGTCACAGTGAAGCCCAGGGTCATACACAAATCAATTGCAAAGCCACGTCCCAAAATTGAGTTTAGTTATTATCGAAATACATAGTAACTTAGTAGAAGATGCCAGATAAAAGACCTGAATAGTCTAGCTCAGGGGTAGGGAACTCGGGTCCTCGAGAGCCGTATTCCAGTCGGGTTTTCATGATTTCCCCAATGAATATGCATGAGATCTATTTGCATGCACTGCTTTCAATGCATATTCATTGGGGAAATCCTGAAAACCCGACTGGCTTCAGGCCCTCGAGGACCGGAGTTCCCTACCGCTGGTCTAGCTGGTCTGCCCAACAGCCAACAATGAATGTGCCAATAAAATACATGATCGTGGTCTTTCGTAGCCATCTCTGGGACTTAGATCATAAAAGACCACGATCATGTATTTTATTGGCACATTCATTGTTGGCTGTTGGGCAGACCAGCGGTAGGGAACTCCGGTCCTCGAGGGCCTGAATCCAGTCGGGTTTTCAGGATTTCCCCAATGAATATGCATTGAAAGCAGTGCATGCAAATAGATCTCATGCATATTCATTGGGGAAATCATGAAAACCCGACTGGAATACGGCTCTCGAGGACCCGAGTTCCCTACCCCTGAGCTAGACTATTCAGGTCTTTTATCTGGCATCTTCTACTAAGTTACTATGTATTTCGATAATAACTAAACTCAATTTTGGGACGTGGCTTTGCAATTGATTTGTGTATGACCCTGGGCTTCACTGTGACTCCCAGTACCGCAGTTTTATCCACAAAACCCAGGCAGCTAAGAGTTTGTGCCAGCTATCATGTTGCAGAAATGGAGGGGGTTTCATCCTATTTTAGCAGTCCTGAAACAGAAAAATATCAGATACCAATGGTGGCTTCCATTTGGAATGTTTAATTACTGTCAAGATAAAGTTAGACAAGTTCATGCTGAACCCAGAACATACGCAGGTAAGGCTAGTCTCAGGGCACTGGACTTTGACCTAAGGGCCGCGGCGGGAGCGGACTGCTGGGCACGATGGACCACTGGTCTGACCCAGCAGCGGCAATTCTTATGTTCTTAAGTTATAACCACACTTCGATTTTATCAACAGCACGGTGTACAAAATATATCAAAACAAGAAACGAAAAGGACGCCATTGAAAATCGGAAGGTAAAGAAAAGATGAAGCCCCCCCCCCAAAAAAAAAAAAAAATTAAATCCAAGTAATCTGTAAATGTAAAAAACTAAAACCAAAACAATTTTTGTTTAAATCTTATTTAAATAGTTGCCGAAAAGAAACTGAATCCTGAGTCACCAAACCTCTCATAAAAATGCTAAACCGAAAAGATGCGTCTTAACCATTGAGCTGAATTTTACATAAGCTAACTCAGCCTGTCCCAGTCTGTCTTGTCATGTACGGGACTTAGACCAAAGATGTTCGCCCGGCAGCGTCCTCACATTACAACTGCCAGAGCTGTTGTCGAATCTCTCTCTGGCCCATCCTAGCCTGTCTTTCCATGTAGAGGACATAGACCACAGAAGCCTGCCCAGCACTGTCCTTAGGGGTCCTTTAAGGCGTGCTAGCCGATTTAGCGCGCGCTAAACGCTAACGCGTCCATTATATTCTATGGATGCGTTAGAATTTAGTGTTCGCTAATATTTAGTGTGTGCTAAATCGGCTGG